>NC_090266.1:915826473-916128890 GCF_040414725.1 Anabrus simplex | reverse complement strand
TGGAGTACAGTGCCTATAATGCCGTGTAGTACCGAGTGGAGTACTGTGTGTATAGTGCCGTGTAGTACCGAGTGGAGTACAGTGCCTGTACTGCCGTGTAGTACTGAGTGGAGTACAGTTCCTGTAATGCCGTGTAGTCCCGAGTGGAGTACAGTGCCTGTACTGCCGTGTAGTACTGATTGGAGTACAGTGCCTGTACTGCCGTGTAGTACCGAGTGGAGTACATTGCTTGTACTGCCGTGTAGTACTGAGTGGAGTACAGTGCCTGTACTGCCGTGTAGTGCCCAGTGGAGTACTGTGTGTATAGTGCAGTGTAGTACTGGGTGGAGAACAGTGCATGTACTGCCGTGTAGTCCCGAGTGGAGTACCCTGTGTATAGTGCTGTGTAGTACTGAGTGGAGTACAGTGCCTGTACTGCCGTGTAGTACCGAGTGGAGTACAGTGCCTGTACTGCCGTGTAGTCCCGAGTGGAGTACTGTGTGCATACTGCCGTGTAGTACTGAGTGGAGTAAGGTGCCTGTAATGCCGTGTAGTACCGAGTGGAGTACATTGCCTGTACTGCCGTGTAGTACTGAGTGGAGTACAGTGCCTGTACTGCCGTGTAGTCCCGAGTGGAGTACTGTGTGTATAGTGCAGTGTAGTACTGAGTGGAGAACTGTGTGTATAGTGCAGTGTAGTACTGAGTGGAGTACTGTGTGTATAGTGCCGTGTAGTACTGAGTGGAGTACAGTGCCTGTACTGCCGTGTAGTCCCAGGTGTAGTACTGTGTGCATACTGCCGTGTAGTACTGAGTGGAGTACAGTGCCTGTACTGCCGTGTAGTACCGAGTGGAGTACAGTGCCTGTACTGCCGTGTAGTACTGAGTGGAGTACATTGCCTGTACTGCCGTGCAGTCCCGAGTGGAGTACTGTGTGTATAGTGCAGTGTAGTACTGAGTGGAGTACTGTGTGTATAGTGCCGTGTAGTACTGAGTGGAGTACAGTGCCTGTACTGCCGTGTAGTACCGAGTGGAGTACTGTGTGCATACTGCCGTGTAGTACTGAGTGGAGTACAGTGCCTGTACTGCCGTGTAGTACTGGGTGGAGTACAGTGCCTGTACTGCCGTGTAGTCCCCAGTGGAATACAGTTTGTGTAGTGCAGTGTAGTACTGAGTGGAGTACAGTGCATGTACTGCCGTGTAGTACCGAGTGGAGTACTGTGTGTATAGTGCAGTGTAGTACTGAGTGGAGTACTGTGTGTATAGTGCCGTGTAGTACTGAGTGGAGTACAGTGCCTGTACTGCCGTGTAGTACCGAGTGGAGTACTGTGTGCATAGTGCCGTGTAGTACACAGTGGAGTACAGTGCCTGTACTGCCGTGTAGTACTGAGTGGAGTACAGTGCCTGTAATGCCGTGTAGTACCGAGTGGAGTACTGTGTGTATAGTGCCGTGTAGTACTGAGTGGAGTACATTGCCTGTACTGCCGTGCAGTCCCGAGTGGAGTACTGTGTGTATAGTGCCGTGTAGTACTGAGTGGAGTACAGTGCCTGTACTGCCGTGTAGTACTGAGTGGGTACAGTGCCTGTACTGCCGTGTAATACCGAGTGGAGTACTGTGTGTATAGTGCAGTGTAGTACTGAGTTGAGTACTGTGTGTATAGTGCCGTGTAGTACTGAGTGGAGTACAGTGCCTGTACTGCCGTGTAGTCCCAGGTGGAGTACTGTGTGCGTACTGCCGTGTAGTACTGAGTGGAGTACAGTGCCTGTACTGCCGTGTAGTACCGAGTGGAGTACAGTGCCTGTACTGCCGTGTAGTACTGAGTGGAGTACATTGCCTGTACTGCCGTGTAGTACCGAGTGGGGGACTGTGTGTATACTGCCGTGTAGTACTGAGTGGAGTACAGTGCCTGTACTGCCGAGTAGTCCCGAGTGGAGTACTGTGTGTATAGTGCAGTGTAGTGCTGAGTGGAGTACAGTACCTGTACTGCCCTGTAGTACCGAGTGGGGAACTGTGTGTATACTGCCGTGTAGTAATGAGTGGAGTACAGTGCCTGTACTGCCGTGTAGTACCGAGTGGGGGACTGTGTGTATATTGCCGTGTAGTACTGAGTGGAGTACAGTGCCTGTACTGCCGTGTAGTACTGGGTGGAGTACAGTGCAAGTACTGCCGTGTAGTACTGAGTGGAGTACAGTGCATGTACTCCCGTGTAGTACCGAGTGGAGTACAGTGCCCGTACTGCCGTGTAGTGCTGAGTGGAGTACAGTGCCTGTACTGCCGTGTAGTACTGAGTGGATTACAGTGCCTGTACTGGAGTGTATTACCTAGTGGAGTACAGTGAGTATAGTGCCGTCTAGTACAGAGTGGAGTACAGTGTGTATAGTGCCGTGTAGTACTGAGTGGAGTACAGTGCCTG
Source organism: Anabrus simplex (assembly GCF_040414725.1). Classification (NCBI taxonomy): domain Eukaryota; kingdom Metazoa; phylum Arthropoda; class Insecta; order Orthoptera; family Tettigoniidae; genus Anabrus; species Anabrus simplex. The sequence continues at coordinate 916,126,499 of NC_090266.1, read as the reverse complement.
TACTGCCGTGTAGTACCGAGTGGAGTACAGTGCCTGTACTGCCGTGTAGTACTGAGTGGAATACAGTGCCTGTACTGCCGTGTAGTACTGGGTGGAGTACAGTGCAAGTACTGCCGTGTAGTACTGAGTGGAGTACAGTGCATGTACTCCCGTGTAGTACCGAGTGGAGTACAGTGCCCGTACTGCCGTGTAGTGCTGAGTGGAGTACAGTGCCTGTACTGCCGTGTAGTACTGAGTGGATTACAGTGCCTGTACTGGAGTGTATTACCTAGTGGAGTACAGTGAGTATAGTGCCGTCTAGTACAGAGTGGAGTACAGTGCGTATAGTGCCGTGTAGTACTGAGTGGAGTACAGTGCCTGTACTGCCGTGTAGTACCGAGTGGAGTACAGTGCCTGTACTGCCGTGTAGTACTGAGTGGAATACAGTGCCTGTACTGCCGTGTAGTACCGAGTGGAGTACAGTGTGCATAGTGCCGTGTAGTACTGAGTGGAGTACAGTGCCTGTACTGCCGTGTAGTACTGAGTGGGTACAGTGCCTGTACTGCCGTGTAGTACCGAGTGGAGTACTGTGTGTATACTGCCGTGTAGTACTGAGTGGAGTACAGTACCTGTACTGCCGTGTAGTACCGAGTGGAGTACTGTGTGCATACTGCCATGTAGTACTGAGTGGAGTACAGTGCCTGTACTGCCGTGTAGTACCGAGTGGAGTAATGTGTGTATAGTGCCGTGTAGTCCCGAGTGTAGTAGTGTGTGTATAGTGCAGTGTAGTGCTGAGTGGTGTACAGTGCCTGTACTGCCGTGTAGTACTGGGTGGAGTACAGTGCCTGTACTGCCGTGTAGTACCGAGTGGGGGACTGTGTGTATACTGCTGTGTAGTACCGAGTGGAGTACAGTGCCTGTACTGCCGTGTAGTACCGAGTGGAGTACTGTTATATAGTGCCGTGTAGTACCGAGTGGAGTACAGTGCCTTTACTGCCGTGTAGTACCGAGTGGAGTACTGTGTGTATAGTGCCGTGTAGTACCGAGTGGAGTACAGCGCCTGTACTGCCGTGTAGTACCGAGTGGAGTACTGTGTGCATACTGCCGTGTAGTACTGAGTGGAGTATAGAGCCTGTACTGCCGTGTAGTACCGAGTCGAGTACACTGCATGTACTGCCGTGTAGTATCGAGTTGAGTACTGTGTGTATCGTGCGGTGTAGTACCGAGTGGAGTACATTGCATGTACTGCCGTGTAGTACCGAGCGGAGTACTGTGTGTATAGTGCCCTGTTAATACCGAGTGGAGTACAGTGCCTGTATTGCCGTGTAGTACCGAGTGGAGTACTGTGTTTATAGTGCCGTGTAGTACCGAGTGGAGTACTGTGTGCATACTGCCGTGTAGTAATGAGTGGAGTACTGTGTGTATAGTGCCGTGTAGTACTGAGTGGAGTACAGTGCCTGTACTGCCGTGTAGTACCGAGTGGAGTACTGTGTGCATACTGCCGTGTAGTACTGAGAGGAGTACAGTGCCTGTACTGCCGTGTAGTCCCGAGTGGAGTACATTGCCTGTACTGCCGTGTAGTAGTGAGTGGAGTACTGTGCCTGTACTGCCGTGTAGTACTGAGTGGAGTACTGTGTGTATAGTGCAGTGTAGTACCGCGTGGAGTACGGTGGGTGTACTGCCGTGTAGTACTGATTGGAGTAGACTGCCTGTACTGCCGTGTAGTACTGAGTGGAGTACAGTGCCTGTACTGCCGTGTAGTCCCGAGTGGAGTACAGTGCCTGTACTGCCGTGTAGTACTGAGTGGAGTACTGTGTGTATAGTGCCGTGTAGTACCGAGTGGTGTACAGTGCCTGTACTGCCGTGTAGTACTGAGTGGAGTACAGTGCCTGTACTGCCGTGTAGTACTGAGTGGAGTACAGTGCCTGTACTGCCGTGTAGTGCTGTGTGGAGTAGAGTGCCTGTACTGCCGTGTAGTACTGAGTGGACTACAGTGCCTGTACTGCCGTGTAGTCCCGAGTGGAGTACTGAGTGTATAGTGCCGTGTAGTACCGAGTGGAGTACAGTGCCTGTACTGCCGTGTAGTACTGAGTGGAGTACAGTGCCTGTACTGCCGTGTAGTCCCGAATGGAGTACTTCGTGTATAGTGCCGTGTAGTACCGAGTGGAGTACAGTGCCTGTACTGCCGTGTAGTACCGAGTGGAGTACTGTGTATATAGTGCCGTGTAGTACACAGTGGAGTACAGTGCCTGTACTGCCGTGTAGTACTGAGTGGAGTACAGTGCCTGTAATGCTGTGTAGTAACGAGCGGAGTATTGTGTGTATAGTGCCGTGTAGTACCGAGTGGAGTACAGTGCCTGTACTGCCGTGTAGTACTGAGTGGTGTACAGTGTGTATAGTGCCGTGTAGTACCGAGTGGAGTACAGTGTGTATAGTGCCGTGTAGTACTGAGTGGAGTACAGTGCATGTACTGCCGTGTAGTACTGAGTGGAGTACAGTGCAAGTACTGCCGTGTAGTACTGAGTGGTGTACAGTGCATGTACTCCCGTGTAGTACCGAGTGGAGTACAGTGCCTGTACTGCCGTGTAGTACTGAGTGGAGTACAGTGCCTGGACTGCCGTGTAGTACTGAGTGGAATACAGTGCCTGTACTGGAGTGTATTACCTAGTGGAGTACAGTGTGTATAGTGCCGTCTAGTACAGAGTGGATTACAGTGTGTATAGTGCCGTGTAGTACTGAGTGGAGTACAGTGCCTGTACTGCCGTGTAGTACCGAGTGGAGTACAGTGCCTGTACTGCCGTGTAGTACTGAGTGGAATACAGTGCCTGTACTGCCGTGTAGTACCGAGTGGAGTACAGTGTGCATAGTGCCGTGTAGTACTGAGTGGAGTACAGTGCCTGTTCTGCCGTGTAGTACTGAGTGGGTACAGTGCCTGTACTGCCGTGTAGTACCGAGTGGAGTACTGTGTGTATACTGCCGTGTAGTACTGAGTGGAGTACAGTACCTGTACTGCCGTGTAGTACCGAGTGGAGTACTGTGTGCATACTGCCATGTTGTACTGAGTGGAGTACAGTGCCTGTACTGCCGTGTAGTACCGAGTGGAGTACTGTGTGTATAGTGCCGTGTAGTACCGAGTGGAGTACTGTGTGCATACTCCCGTGTAGTACTGAGTGGAGTACAGTGCCTGAACTGCCGTGTAGTACCGAGTGGAGTACTGTGTGTATAGTGCCGTGTAGTACCGAGTGGAGTACAGTGCATGTACTGCCGTGTAGTACCGAGTGGAGTATTGTGTGTATAGAGCGGTGTAGTACCGAGTGGAGTACAGTGCATGTACTGCCATGTAGTCCCGAGTGGAGTACTGTGTGTATAGTGCCGTGTAGTACCGAGTGGAGTACAGTGCCTCTATTGCCGTGTAGTACCGAGTGGAGTACTGTGTGTATAGTGCCGTGTAGTACCGAGTGGAGTACTGTGTGCATACTCCCGTGTAGTACTGAGTGGGTACAGTGCCTGTACTGCCGTGTAGTACCGAGTGGAGTACTGAGTGTATACTGCCGTGTAGTACTGAGTGGAGTACAGTAACTGTACTGCCGTGTAGTACCGAGTGGAGTATTGTGTGCATACTGCCATGTAGTACTGAGTGGAGTACAGTGCCTGTACTGCCGTGTAGTACTGAGTGGAGTACAGTGCCTGTACTGCCGTGTAGTCCCGACTGGAGTACAGTGCCTGTACTGCCGTGTAGTACAGAGTGGAGTACTGTGTGTATAGTGCCGTGTAGTACCGAGTGGAGTAAAGTGCCTGTACTGCCGTGTAGTACTGAGTGGAGTACAGTGCCTGTACTGCCGTGTAGTACTGAGTGGAGTACAGTGCCTGTACTGCCGTGTAGTACTGAGTGGAGTACAGTGCCTGTACTGCCGTGTAGTACTGAGTGGAGTACTGTGTGTATAGTGCCGTGTAGTACCGAGTGGAGTACAGTGCCTGTAGTGCCGTGTAGTACTGAGTGGAGTACAGTGCCTGTACTGCCGTGTATTACTGAGTGGAGTACAGTGCCTGTACTGCCGTGTAGTCCCGAATGGAGTACTGTGTGTATAGTGCCGTGTAGTACGGAGTGGAGTACAGTCTCTGTATTGCCGTGTTGTACTGAGTGGAGTACAGTGCCTGTACTAACGTGTAGTCCCGAGTTGAGTACTGTGTGTTTAGTGCAGTGTAGTACTGAGTGGTGTACAATGCCTGTACTGCCGTGTAGTACTGAGTGGAGTACAGTGGCTGTACTCCCGTGTAGTCCCGAGTGGAGTACTGTGTGTATAGTGCCGTGTAGTACTGAGTGGAGTACAGTGCCTGTACTGCCGTGTAGTCCGGAGTGGAGTACAGTGCCTGTACTGCCGTGTAGTCCTGAGTGGAGTACTTTGTGTATAGTGCCGTGTAGTACCGAGGGGAGTACAGTGCCTGTACTGCCGTGTAGTACTAAGTGGAGTACAGTGGCTGTACTGCCGTGTAGTCCCGAGTGTAGTACTGTGTGTATAGTGCAGTGTAGTGCTGAGTGGTGTACAGTGATTGTACTGCCGTGTAGTACTGAGTGGAGTACAGTGCCTGTACTGCCGTGTAGTACTGGGTGGAGTACAGTGCCTGTACTGCCGTGTAGTACCGAGTGGGGGACTGTGTGTATACTGCTGTGTAGTACCGAGTGGAGTACAGTGCCTGTACTGCCGTGTAGTACCGAGTGGAGTACTGTGTGTATAGTGCCGTGTAGTACCGAGTGGAGTACAGTGCCTGTACTGTCGTGTAGTACCGAGTGGAGTACTGTGTGTATAGTGCCGTGTAGTACCGAGTGGAGTACAGTGCCTGTACTGCCGTGTAGTACCGAGTGGAGTACTGTGTGCATACTGCCGTGTAGTACTGTGTGGAGTATAGTGCCTGTACTGCCGTGTAGTACCGAGTGGAGTACCGTTTGTATAGTGCCGTGTAGTACCGAGTGGAGTACACTGCATGTACTGCCGTGTAGTACCGAGTGGAGTACTGTGTGTATCGTGCGTTGTAGTACCGAGTGGAGTACATTGCATGTACTGCGGTGTAGTACCGAGTGGAGTACTGTGTGTATAGTGCCGTGTAGTACCGAGTGGAGTACAGTGCCTGTATTGCCGTGTAGTACCGAGTGGAGTACTGTGTGTATAGTGCCGTGTAGTACCGAGTGGAGTACTGTGTCCATACTGCCGTGTAGTAATGAGTGGAGTACAGTACCTGTACTGCCGTGTAGTACCGAGTGGCGTACGTTGTGTATAGTGCCGTGTAGTACCGAGTGGAGTACAGTGCCTGTACTGCCGTGTAGTAATGAGTGGAGTACAGTGCCTGTACTGCCGTGTAGTCCCGAGTGGAGTACAGTGCCTGTACTGCCGTGTAGTAGTGAGTGGAGTACTGTGCCTGTACTGCCGTGTGGTACTGAGTGGAGTACTGTGTGTATAGTGCCGTGTAGTACCGCGTGGAGTACAGTGGGTGTAGTGCCGTGTAGTACTGAGTGGAGTAGAGTGCCTGTACTGCCGTGTAGTCCCGATTGGAGTACATTGCCTCTACTGCCGTGTAGTACTGAGTGGAGTACTGTGTGTATAGTGCCGTGTAGTACCGAGTGGAGTACATTGCCTGTATTGCCGTGTAGTACTGAGTGGAGTACAGTGCCTGTAATGCCGTGTAGTACTGAGTGGAGTACAGTGCCTGTATTGCCGTGTAGTACTGAGTGGAGTACTGTGTGTATAGTGCCGTGTAGTACCGAGTGGAATACAGTGCCTGCAGTGCCGTGTAGTACTGAGTGGAGTACAGTGCCTGTACTGCCGTGTAGTACTGAGTGGAGTACTGTGCCTGTACTGCCGTGTAGTCCCGAATATAGTACTGTGTGTATAGTGAAGTGTAGTACCGAGTGGAGTACAGTGCCTGTACTGCCGTGTTGTACCGAGTGGAGTACAGTGTATAGTGCCGTGTAGTACACAGTGGAGTACAGTGCCTGTACTGCCGTGTAGTACTGAGTGAAGTACAGTGCCTGTAATGCCGTGTAGTACCGAGTGGAGTACGGTGTGTATAGCGCCGTGTAGTACCGAGTGGAGGACAGTGCCTGTACTGCCGTGTAGTACTGAGTGGAGCACAGTGCCTGTACTGCCGTGTAGTCCCGAGTGGAGTACAGTGCCTGTACTGCCGTGTAGTACTGATTGGATTAATAGTGCGTGTACTGCTGTGTAGTACCGAGTGGAGTACAGTGCTTGTACTGCCGTGTAGTACTGCGTGAAGTACAGTGCCTGTACTGCCGTGTAGTGCCGAGTGGAGTACTGTGTGTATAGTGCAGTGTAGTACTGAGTGGAGTACAGTGCATGTACTGCCGTGTAGTGCCGAGTGGAGTACTGTATGTATAGTGCAGTGTAGTACTGAGGGGAGTACAGTGCCTGTACTGCCGTGTAGTACCGAGTGGAGTACAGTGCATTTACTGTCGTGTAGTCCCGAGTGGAGTAATGTGCGCATACTGCCGTGTGTTACTGAGTCGAGTACAGTGCCTGTACTGCCGTGTAGTAGCGAGTGGGGGACTGTGTGTGTACTGCCGTGTAGTACTGAGTAGAGTACAGTGCCTGTTCTGCCGTGTAGTACCGAGTGGAGTACTGTATGTATAGTGTCGTGTAGTACCGAGTGGAGTACAGTGCCTGTACTGCCGTGTAGTACTGAGTGGAGTACAGTGCCTGTAATGCCGTGTAGTACCGAGTGGAGTACTGTGTGTATAGTGCCGTGTAGTACCGAGTGGAGTACAGTGCCTGTATTGTCGTGTAGTGCTGAGTGGTGTACAGTTCCTGTAATGCCGTGTAGTCCCGAGTGGAGTACAGTGCCTGTACTGCCGTGTAGTACTGATTGGAGTACAGTGCCTGTACTGCCGTGTAGTACCGAGTGGAGTACAGTGCTTGTACTGCCGTGTAGTACTGAGTGGAGTACAGTGCCTGTACTGCCGTGTAGTGCCCAGTGGAGTACTGTGTGTATAGTGCAGTGTAGTACTGAGTGGAGTACAGTGCATGTACTGCCGTGTAGTCCCGAGTGGAGTACTCTGTGTATAGTGCAGTGTAGTACTGAGTGGAGTACAGTGCCTGTACGGCCGTGTAGTCCCGAGTTGATTACTGTGTGCATACTGCCGTGTAGTACTGAGTGGAGTAAAGTGCATGTAATGCCGTGTAGTACCGAGTGGAGTACAGTGCCTGTACTGCCGTGTAGTACTGAGTGGAGTACAGTGCCTGTACTGCCATGTAGTCCCGAGTGGAGTACTGTGTGTATAGTGCAGTGTAGTACTGAGTGGAGTACTGTGTGTATAGTGCAGTGTAGTACTGAGTGGAGTACTGTGTGTACAGTGCCGTGTAGTACTGAGTGGAGTACAGTGCCTGTACTGCCGTGTAGTCCCAGGTGGAGTACTGTGTGCATACTGCCGTGTAGTACTGAGTGGAGTACAGTGCCTGTACTGCCGTGTAGTACCGAGTGGAGTACAGTGCCTGTACTGCCGTGTTGTACTGAGTGGAGTACATTGCCTGTACTGCCGTGCAGTCCCGAGTGGAGTACTGTGTGTATAGTGCCGTGTAGTACCGAGTGGAGTACAGTGCCTGTATTGCCGTGTAGTACCGAGTGGAGTACTCTGTGTATAGTGCCGTGTAGTACCGAGTGGAGTGCTGTGTGCATACTGCCGTGTAGTACAGAGTGGAGTACAGTGCCTGTACTGCCGTGTAGTACTGAATGGAGTACAGTGCCTGTACTGCCGTGTAGTCCCGAATGGAGTACTGTTTGTAAGGTGCCGTGTAGTACCGAGTGGAGTACAGTGCCTGTACTGCCGTGTAGTACGGAGTGCAGTACAGTGCCTGTACTGCCGTGTAGTACTGAGTGGAGTAGAGTGCCTGTACTAACGTGTAGTCCCGAGTGGAGTACTGTGTGTATAGTGCAGTGTAGTACTGAGTGTTGTACAGTGCCTGTACTGTCGTGTAGTACTGAGTGGAGTACAGTGCCTGTACACCCGTGTAGTCCCGAGTGGAGTACTGTGTGTATAGTGCCGTGTAGTATTGAGTGGAGTACAGTGCCTGTACTGCCGTGTAGTACTAAGTCTAGTACAGTGGCTGTACTGCCGTGTAGTCCCGAGTGTAGTAGTGTGTGTATAGTGCAGTGTAGTGCTGAGTGGTGTACAGTGCTTGTACTGCCGTGTAGTACTGAGTGGAGTACAGTGCCTGTACTGCCGTGTAGTACTGGGTGGAGTACAGTGCCTGTACTGCCGTGTAGTACCGAGTGGGGGACTGTGTGTATACTGCTGTGTAGTACCGAGTGGAGTACAGTGCCTGTACTGCCGTGTAGTACCGAGTGGAGTACTGTGTGTTTAGTGCCGTGTAGTACCGAGTGGAGTACAGTGCCTTTACTGCCGTGTAGTACCGAGTGGAGTACTGTGTGTATAGTGCCGTGTAGTACCGAGTGGAGTACAGTGCCTGTATTGCCGTGTAGTACCGAGTGGAGTACTGTGTGTATAGTGCCGTGTAGTACCGAGTGGAGTACAGTGCCTGTATTGCCGTGTAGTACCGAGTGGAGTACTGTGTGTATAGTGCCGTGTAGTCCCGAGTGGAGTACTGTGTGCATACTGCCGTGTAGTAATGAGTGGAGTACAGTACCTGTACTGCCGTGTAGTACCGAGTGGAGTACTGTGTGTATAGTGCCGTGTAGTACCGAGTGGAGTACAGTGCCTGTACTGCCGTGTAGTACTGAGTGGAGTACAGTGCCTGTACTGCGGTGTAGTCCCGAGTGGAGTACAGTGTGCATAGTGCCGTGTAGTACTGAGTGGATTACAGTGCCTGTACTGCCGTGTAGTACTGAGTGGAGTACTGTACCTGTACTGCCGTGTAGTACCGAGTGGGGGACTGTGTGTATACTGCCGTGTAGTACTGAGTGGAGTACAGTGCCTGTACTGCCGAGTAGTCCCGAGTGGAGTACTGTGTGTATAGTGCAGTGTAGTGCTGAGTGGAGTACAGTACCTGTACTGCCGTGTAGTACTGAGTGGAGTACAGTGCCTGTATTGCCGTGTAGTACTGAGTGGAGTACTGTGTGTATAGTGCCGTGTAGTACCGAGTGGAATACAGTGCCTGCAGTGCCGTGTAGTACTGAGTGGAGTACAGTGCCTGTACTGCCGTGTAGTACTGAGTGGAGTACAGTGCCTGTACTGCCGTGTAGTCCCGAATGTAGTACTGTGTGTATAGTGAAGTGTAGTACCGAGTGGAGTACAGTGCCTGTACTGCCGTGTTGTACCGAGTGGAGTACAGTGTATAGTGCCGTGTAGTACACAGTGGAGTACAGTGCCTGTACTGCGGTGTAGTACTGAGTGAAGTACAGTGCCTGTAATGCCGTGTAGTACCGAGTGGAGTACGGTGTGTATAGCGCCGTGTAGTACCGAGTGGAGGACAGTGCCTGTACTGCCGTGTAGTACTGAGTGGAGTACAGTGCCTGTACTGCCGTGTAGTCCCGAGTGGAGTACAGTGCCTGTACTGCCGTGTAGTACTGATTGGAGTAATAGTGCCTGTACTGCCGTGTAGTACCGAGTGGAGTACAGTGCTTGTACTGCCGTGTAGTACTGCGTGAAGTACAGTGCCTGTACTGCCGTGTAGTGCCGAGTGGAGTACTGTGTGTATAGTGCAGTGTAGTACTGAGTGGAGTACAGTACATGTACTGCCGTGTAGTGCCGAGTGGAGTACTGTATGTATAGTGCAGTGTAGTACTGAGTGGAGTACAGTGCTTGTACTGCCGTGTAGTACCGAGTGGAGTACAGTGCATTTACTGTCGTGTAGTCCCGAGTGGAGTAATGTGCGCATACTGCCGTGTGTTACTGACTGGAGTACAGTGCCTGTACTGCCGTGTAGTAGCGAGTGGGGGACTGTGTGTGTACTGCCGTGTAGTACTGAGTAGAGTACAGTGCCTGTTCTGCCGTGTAGTACCGAGTGGAGTACTGTATGTATAGTGCCGTGTAGTACCGAGTGGAGTACAGTGCCTGTACTGCCGTGTAGTACTGAGTGGAGTACAGTGCCTGTAATGCCGTGTAGTACCGAGTGGAGTACTGTGTGTATAGTGCCGTGTAGTACCGAGTGGAGTACAGTGCCTGTATTGCCGTGTAGTACTGAGTGGTGTACAGTTCCTGTAATGCCGTGTAGTCCCGAGTGGAGTACAGTGCCTGTACTGCCGTGTAGTACTGATTGGAGTACAGTGCCTGTACTGCCGTGTAGTACCGAGTGGAGTACAGTGCTTGTACTGCCGTGTAGTACTGAGTGGAGTACAGTGCCTGTACTGCCGTGTAGTGCCCAGTGGAGTACTGTGTGTATAGTGCAGTGTAGTACTGATTGGAGTACAGTGCATGTACTGCCGTGTAGTCCCGAGTGGAGTACTCTGTGTATAGTGCAGTGTAGTACTGAGTGGAGTACAGTGCCTGTACTGCCGTGTAGTACCGAGTGGAGTACAGTGCCTGTACGGCCGTGTAGTCCCGAGTGGAGTACTGTGTGCATACTGCCGTGTAGTACTGATTGGAGTAAAGTGCCTGTAATGCCGTGTAGTACCGAGTGGAGTACAGTGCCTGTACTGCCGTGTAGTACTGAGTGGAGTACAGTGCCTGTACTGCCATGTAGTCCCGAGTGGAGTACTGTGTGTATAGTGCAGTGTAGTACTGAGTGGAGTACTGTGTGTATAGTGCAGTGTAGTACTGAGTGGAGTACTGTGTGTACAGTGCCGTGTAGTACTGAGTGGAGTACAGTGCCTGTACTGCCGTGTAGTCCCAGGTGGAGTACTGTGTGCATACTGCCGTGTAGTACTGAGTGGAGTACAGTGCCTGTACTGCCGTGTAGTACCGAGTGGAGTACAGTGCCTGTACTGCCGTGTTGTACTGAGTGGAGTACATTGCCTGTACTGCCGTGCAGTCCCGAGTGGAGTACTGTGTGTATAGTGCAGTGTAGTACTGAGTGGAGTACTGTGTGTATAGTGCCGTGTAGTACTGAGTGGAGTACAGTGCCTGTACTGCCGTGTAGTACAGAGTGGAGTACTGTGTGCATACTGCCGTGTAGTACTGAGTGGAGTACAGTGCATGTACTGCCGTGTAGTACTGGGTGGAGTACAGTGCCTGTACTGCCGTGTAGTCCCCAGTGGAATATAGTTTGTGTAGTGCAGTGTAGTACTGAGTGGAGTACAGTGCATGTACTGCCGTGTAGTACCGAGCGGAGTACTGTGTGTATAGTGCAGTGTAGTACTGAGTGGAGTACTGTGTGTATAGTGCCGTGTAGTACTGAGTGGAGTACAGTGCCTGTACTTCCGTGTAGTACCGAGTGGAGTACTGTGTGTATAGTGCCGTGTAGTACACAGTGGAGTACAGTGCCTGTACTGCCGCGTAGTACTGAGTGGAGTACAGTGCCTGTAATGCCGTGTAGTACCGAGTGGAGTACTGTGTGTATAGTGCCGTGTAGTACTGAGTGGAGTACATTGCCTGTACTGCCGTGGAGTCCCGAGTGGAGTACTGTGTGTATAGTGCCGTGTAGTACTGAGTGGAGTACAGTGCCTGTACTGCCGTGTAGTATTGAGTGGGTACAGAGCCTGTACTGCCGTGTAGTACCGAGTGTAGTACTGTGTGTATACTGCCGTGTAGTACTGAGTGGAGTACTGTACCTGTACTGCCGTGTAGTACCGAGTGGGGGACTGTGTGTATACTGCCGTGTAGTACTGAGTGGAGTACAGTGCCTGTACTGCCGAGTAGTCCCGAGTGGAGTACTGTGTGTATAGTGCAGTGTAGTGCTGAGTGGAGTACAGTACCTGTACTGCCGTGTAGTACCGAGTGGGGAACTGTGTGTATACTGCCGTGTAGTACTGAGTGGAGTACAGTGCCTGTACTGTAGTGTAGTACCGAGTGGGGGACTGTGTGTATATTGCCGTGTAGTACTGAGTGGAGTACAGTGCCTGTACTGCCGTGTAGTACCGAGTGGATTACTGTGTGTATAGTGCCGTGTAGTACCGAGTGGAGTACAGTGCCTGTACTGCCGTGTAGTACTGAGTGGTGTACAGTGTGTATAGTGCCGTGTAGTACCGAGTGGAGTACAGTGTGTATAGTGCCGCGTAGTACTGAGTGGAGTACAGTGCATGTACTGCCGTGTAGTACTGAGTTGAGTACAGTGCAAGTACTGCCGTGTAGTACTGAGTGGAGTACAGTGCATGTACTCCCGTGTAGTACCGAGTGGAGTACAGTGCCTGTACTGCCGTGTAGTGCTGAGCGGAGTACAGTGCCTGTACTGCCGTGTAGTACTGAGTGGAGTACTGTGTGTATAGTGCCGTGTAGTACCGAGTGGAGTACCGTGCCTGTACTGCCGTGTAGTCCCGAGTGGTGTACAGTGCCTGTACTGCCGTGTAGTACTGAGTGGAGTACTGTGTGTATAGTGCCGTGTAGTACCGAGTGGAGTACAGTGCTTGTACTGCCGTGTAGTACTGAGTGGAGTACAGTGCAAGTACTGCCGTGTAGAACCGAGTGGAGTACAGTGTGTATAGTGCCGTGTAGTACTGAATGGAGTACAGTGCATGTACTGCCGTGTAGTACTGAGTGGAGTACAGTGCAAGTACTGCCGTGTAGTACAGAGTGGAGTACAGTACCTGTACTGCCGTGTAGTCCCGAGTGGAGTACAGTGCCTGTACTGCCGTGTAGTATCGAGTTGAGTACTGTGTGTATCGTGCGGTGTAGTACCGAGTGGAGTACATTGCATGTACTGCCGTGTAGTACCGAGCGGAGTACTGTGTGTATAGTGCCCTGTTAATACCGAGTGGAGTACAGTGCCTGTATTGCCGTGTAGTACCGAGTGGAGTACTGTGTTTATAGTGCCGTGTAGTACCGAGTGGAGTACTGTGTGCATACTGCCGTGTAGTAATGAGTGGAGTACTGTGTGTATAGTGCCGTGTAGTACTGAGTGGAGTACAGTGCCTGTACTGCCGTGTAGTACCGAGTGGAGTACTGTGTGCATACTGCCGTGTAGTACTGAGTGGAGTACATTGCCTGTACTGCCGTGTAGTACTGAGTGGAGTACAGTGCCTGTACTGCCGTGTAGTCCCGAGTGGAGTACATTGCCTGTACTGCCGTGTAGTACTGAGTGGAGTACTGTGTGTATAGTGCCGTGTAGTACCGAGTGGAGTACATTGCCTGTATTGCCGTGTAGTACTGAGTGGAGTACAGTGCCTGTACTGCCGTGTAGTACTGAGTGGAGTACAGTGCCTGTATTGACGTGTAGTACTGAGTGGAGTACTGTGTGTATAGTGCCGTGTAGTACCGAGTGGAATACAGTGCCTGCAGTGCCGTGTAGTACTGAGTGGAGTACAGTGCCTGTACTGCCGTGTAGTACTGAGTGGAGTACAGTGCCTCTACTGCCGTGTAGTCCCGAATGTAGTACTGTGTGTATAGTGCCGTGTAGTACCGAGTGGAGTAAAGTGCCTGTACTGCCGTGTTGTACCGAGTGGAGTACAGTGTATAGTGCCGTGTAGTACACAGTGGAGTACAGTGCCTGTACTGACGTGTAGTACTGAGTGAAGTACAGTGCCTGTAATGCCGTGTAGTACCGAGTGGAGTACGGTGTGTATAGCGCCGTGTAGTACCGAGTGGAGGACAGTGCCTGTACTGCCGTGTAGTACTGAGTGGTGTACAGTGCCTGTACTGTCGTGTAGTACTGAGTGGAGTAATAGTGCCTGTACTGCCGTGTAGTGCCGAGTGGAGTACTGTGTGTATAGTGCAGTGTAGTACTGAGTGGAGTACAGTGCATGTAATGCCGTGTAGTGCCGAGTGGAGTACTGTATGTATAGTGCAGTGTAGTACTGAGTGGAGTACAGTGCCTGTACTGCTGTGTAGTACCGAGTGGAGTACAGTGCATTTACTGTCGTGTAGTCCCGAGTGGAGTACTGTGTGCATACTGCCGTGTATTACTGAGTGGAGTACAGTGCCTGTACTGCCGTGTAGTAGCGAGTGGGGAACTGTGTGTGTACTGCCGTGTAGTACTGAGTAGAGTACAGTGCCTGTTCTGCCGTGTAGTACCGAGTGGAGTACTGTGTATAGTGCCGTGTAGTACCGAGTGGAGTACAGTGCCTGTACGGCCGTGTAGTACTTAGTGGAGTACAGTGCCTATAATGCCGTGTAGTACCGAGTGGAGTACTGTGTGTATAGTGCCGTGTAGTACCGAGTGGAGTACAGTGCCTGTACTGCCGTGTAGTACTGAGTGGAGTACAGTTCCTGTAATGCCGTGTAGTCCCGAGTGGAGTACAGTGCCTGTACTGCCGTGTAGTACTGATTGGAGTACAGTGCCTGTACTGCCGTGTAGTACCGAGTGGAGTACATTGCTTGTACTGCCGTGTAGTACTGAGTGGAGTACAGTGCCTGTACTGCCGTGTAGTGCCCAGTGGAGTACTGTGTGTATAGTGCAGTGTAGTACTGGGTGGAGAACAGTGCATGTACTGCCGTGTAGTCCCGAGTGGAGAACCCTGTGTATAGTGCTGTGTAGTACTGAGTGGAGTACAGTGCCTGTACTGCCGTGTAGTACCGAGTGGAGTACAGTGCCTGTACTGCCGTGTAGTCCCGAGTGGAGTACTGTGTGCATACTGCCGTGTAGTACTGAGTGGAGTAAAGTGCCTGTAATGCCGTGTAGTACCGAGTGGAGTACACTGCCTGTACTGCCGTGTAGTACTGAGTGGAGTACAGTGCCTGTACTGCCGTGTAGTCCCGAGTGGAGTACTGTGTGTATAGTGCAGTGTAGTACTGAGTGGAGAACTGTGTGTATAGTGCAGTGTAGTACTGAGTGGAGTACTGTGTGTATAGTGCCGTGTAGTACTGAGTGGAGTACAGTGCCTGTACTGCCGTGTAGTCCCAGGTGTAGTACTGTGTGCATACTGCCGTGTAGTACTGAGTGGAGTACAGTGCCTGTACTGCCGTGTAGTACCGAGTGGAGTACAGTGCCTGTACTGCCGTGTAGTACTGAGTGGAGTACATTGCCTGTACTGCCGTGCAGTCCCGAGTGGAGTACTGTGTGTATAGTGCAGTGTAGTACTGAGTGGAGTACTGTGTGTATAGTGCCGTGTAGTACTGAGTGGAGTACAGTGCCTGTACTGCCGTGTAGTACCGAGTGGAGTACTGTGTGCATACTGCCGTGTAGTACTGAGTGGAGTACAGTGCCTGTACTGCCGTGTAGTACTGGGTGGAGTACAGTGCCTGTACTGCCGTGTAGTCCCCAGTGGAATACAGTTTGTGTAGTGCAGTGTAGTACTGAGTGGAGTACAGTGCATGTACTGCCGTGTAGTACCGAGTGGAGTACTGTGTGTATAGTGCAGTGTAGTACTGAGTGGAGTACTGTGTGTATAGTTCCGTGTAGTACTGAGTGGAGTACAGTGCCTGTACTGCCGTGTAGTACCGAGTGGAGTACTGTGTGCATAGTGCCGTGTAGTACACAGTGGAGTACAGTGCCTGTACTGCCGTGTAGTACTGAGTGGAGTACAGTGCCTGTAATGCCGTGTAGTACCGAGTGGAGTACTGTGTGTATAGTGCCGTGTAGTACTGAGTGGAGTACATTGCCTGTACTGCCGTGCAGTCCCGAGTGGAGTACTGTGTGTATAGTGCCGTGTAGTACTGAGTGCAGTACAGTGCCTGTACTGCCGTGTAGTACTGAGTGGGTACAGTGCCTGTACTGCCGTGTAATACCGAGTGGAGTACTGTGTGTATAGTGCAGTGTAGTACTGAGTTGAGTACTGTGTGTATAGTGCCGTGTAGTACTGAGTGGAGTACAGTGCCTGTACTGCCGTGTAGTCCCAGGTGGAGTACTGTGTGCGTACTGCCGTGTAGTACTGAGTGGAGTACAGTGCCTGTACTGCCGTGTAGTACCGAGTGGAGTACAGTGCCTGTACTGCCGTGTAGTACTGAGTGGAGTACATTGCCTGTACTGCCGTGTAGTACCGAGTGGGGGACTGTGTGTATACTGCCGTGTAGTACTGAGTGGAGTACAGTGCCTGTACTGCCGAGTAGTCCCGAGTGGAGTACTGTGTGTATAGTGCAGTGTAGTGCTGAGTGGAGTACAGTACCTGTACTGCCCTGTAGTACCGAGTGGGGAACTGTGTGTATACTGCCGTGTAGTAATGAGTGGAGTACAGTGCCTGTACTGCCGTGTAGTACCGAGTGGGGGACTGTGTGTATATTGCCGTGTAGTACTGAGTGGAGTACAGTGCCTGTACTGCCGTGTAGTACTGGGTGGAGTACAGTGCAAGTACTGCCGTGTAGTACTGAGTGGAGTACAGTGCATGTACTCCCGTGTAGTACCGAGTGGAGTACAGTGCCCGTACTGCCGTGTAGTGCTGAGTGGAGTACAGTGCCTGTACTGCCGTGTAGTACTGAGTGGATTACAGTGCCTGTACTGGAGTGTATTACCTAGTGGAGTACAGTGAGTATAGTGCCGTCTAGTACAGAGTGGAGTACAGTGTGTATAGTGCCGTGTAGTACTGAGTGGAGTACAGTGCCTGTACTGCCGTGTAGTACCGAGTGGAGTACAGTGCCTGTACTGCCGTGTAGTACTGAGTGGAATACAGTGCCTGTACTGCCGTGTAGTACTGGGTGGAGTACAGTGCAAGTACTGCCGTGTAGTACTGAGTGGAGTACAGTGCATGTACTCCCGTGTAGTACCGAGTGGAGTACAGTGCCCGTACTGCCGTGTAGTGCTGAGTGGAGTACAGTGCCTGTACTGCCGTGTAGTACTGAGTGGATTACAGTGCCTGTACTGGAGTGTATTACCTAGTGGAGTACAGTGAGTATAGTGCCGTCTAGTACAGAGTGGAGTACAGTGCGTATAGTGCCGTGTAGTACTGAGTGGAGTACAGTGCCTGTACTGCCGTGTAGTACCGAGTGGAGTACAGTGCCTGTACTGCCGTGTAGTACTGAGTGGAATACAGTGCCTGTACTGCCGTGTAGTACCGAGTGGAGTACAGTGTGCATAGTGCCGTGTAGTACTGAGTGGAGTACAGTGCCTGTACTGCCGTGTAGTACTGAGTGGGTACAGTGCCTGTACTGCCGTGTAGTACCGAGTGGAGTACTGTGTGTATACTGCCGTGTAGTACTGAGTGGAGTACAGTACCTGTACTGCCGTGTAGTACCGAGTGGAGTACTGTGTGCATACTGCCATGTAGTACTGAGTGGAGTACAGTGCCTGTACTGCCGTGTAGTACCGAGTGGAGTAATGTGTGTATAGTGCCGTGTAGTCCCGAGTGTAGTAGTGTGTGTATAGTGCAGTGTAGTGCTGAGTGGTGTACAGTGCTTGTACTGCCGTGTAGTACTGAGTGAGGTACAGTGCCTGTACTGCCGTGTAGTACTGGGTGGAGTACAGTGCCTGTACTGCCGTGTAGTACCGAGTGGGGGACTGTGTGTATACTGCTGTGTAGTACCGAGTGGAGTACAGTGCCTGTACTGCCGTGTAGTACCGAGTGGAGTACTGTGTGTATAGTGCCGTGTAGTACCGAGTGGAGTACAGTGCCTTTACTGCCGTGTAGTACCGAGTGGAGTACTGTGTGTATAGTGCCGTGTAGTACCGAGTGGAGTACAGCGCCTGTACTGCCGTGTAGTACCGAGTGGAGTACTGTGTGCATACTGCCGTGTAGTACTGAGTGGAGTATAGAGCCTGTACTGCCGTGTAGTACCGAGTCGAGTACACTGCATGTACTGCCGTGTAGTATCGAGTTGAGTACTGTGTGTATCGTGCGGTGTAGTACCGAGTGGAGTACATTGCATGTACTGCCGTGTAGTACCGAGCGGAGTACTGTGTGTATAGTGCCCTGTTAATACCGAGTGGAGTACAGTGCCTGTATTGCCGTGTAGTACCGAGTGGAGTACTGTGTTTATAGTGCCGTGTAGTACCGAGTGGAGTACTGTGTGCATACTGCCGTGTAGTAATGAGTGGAGTACTGTGTGTATAGTGCCGTGTAGTACTGAGTGGAGTACAGTGCCTGTACTGCCGTGTAGTACCGAGTGGAGTACTGTGTGCATACTGCCGTGTAGTACTGAGAGGAGTACAGTGCCTGTACTGCCGTGTAGTCCCGAGTGGAGTACATTGCCTGTACTGCCGTGTAGTAGTGAGTGGAGTACTGTGCCTGTACTGCCGTGTAGTACTGAGTGGAGTACTGTGTGTATAGTGCAGTGTAGTACCGCGTGGAGTACGGTGGGTGTACTGCCGTGTAGTACTGATTGGAGTAGACTGCCTGTACTGCCGTGTAGTACTGAGTGGAGTACAGTGCCTGTACTGCCGTGTAGTCCCGAGTGGAGTACAGTGCCTGTACTGCCGTGTAGTACTGAGTGGAGTACTGTGTGTATAGTGCCGTGTAGTACCGAGTGGTGTACAGTGCCTGTACTGCCGTGTAGTACTGAGTGGAGTACAGTGCCTGTACTGCCGTGTAGTACTGAGTGGAGTACAGTGCCTGTACTGCCGTGTAGTGCTGTGTGGAGTAGAGTGCCTGTACTTCCGTGTAGTACTGAGTGGACTACAGTGCCTGTACTGCCGTGTAGTCCCGAGTGGAGTACTGAGTGTATAGTGCCGTGTAGTACCGAGTGGAGTACAGTGCCTGTACTGCCGTGTAGTACTGAGTGGAGTACAGTGCCTGTACTGCCGTGTAGTCCCGAATGGAGTACTTTGTGTATAGTGCCGTGTAGTACCGAGTGGAGTACAGTGCCTGTACTGCCGTGTAGTACCGAGTGGAGTACTGTGTATATAGTGCCGTGTAGTACACAGTGGAGTACATTGCCTGTACTGCCGTGTAGTACTGAGTGGAGTACAGTGCCTGTAATGCTGTGTAGTAACGAGCGGAGTATTGTGTGTATAGTGCCGTGTAGTACCGAGTGGAGTACAGTGCCTGTACTGCCGTGTAGTACTGAGTGGTGTACAGTGTGTATAGTGCCGTGTAGTACCGAGTGGAGTACAGTGTGTATAGTGCCGTGTAGTACTGAGTGGAGTACAGTGCATGTACTGCCGTGTAGTACTGAGTGGAGTACAGTGCAAGTACTGCCGTGTAGTACTGAGTGGTGTACAGTGCATGTACTCCCGTGTAGTACCGAGTGGAGTACAGTGCCTGTACTGCCGTGTAGTACTGAGTGGAGTACAGTGCCTGGACTGCCGTGTAGTACTGAGTGGAATACAGTGCCTGTACTGGAGTGTATTACCTAGTGGAGTACAGTGTGTATAGTGCCGTCTAGTACAGAGTGGATTACAGTGTGTATAGTGCCGTGTAGTACTGAGTGGAGTACAGTGCCTGTACTGCCGTGTAGTACCGAGTGGAGTACAGTGCCTGTACTGCCGTGTAGTACTGAGTGGAATACAGTGCCTGTACTGCCGTGTAGTACCGAGTGGAGTACAGTGTGCATAGTGCCGTGTAGTACTGAGTGGAGTACAGTGCCTGTTCTGCCGTGTAGTACTGAGTGGGTACAGTGCCTGTACTGCCGTGTAGTACCGAGTGGAGTACTGTGTGTATACTGCCGTGTAGTACTGAGTGCAGTACAGTACCTGTACTGCCGTGTAGTACCGAGTGGAGTACTGTGTGCATACTGCCATGTTGTACTGAGTGGAGTACAGTGCCTGTACTGCCGTGTAGTACCGAGTGGAGTACTGTGTGTATAGTGCCGTGTAGTACCGAGTGGAGTACTGTGTGCATACTCCCGTGTAGTACTGAGTGGAGTGCAGTGCCTGAACTGCCGTGTAGTACCGAGTGGAGTACTGTGTGTATAGTGCCGTGTAGTACCGAGTGGAGTACAGTGCATGTACTGCCGTGTAGTACCGAGTGGAGTATTGTGTGTATAGAGCGGTGTAGTACCGAGTGGAGTACAGTGCATGTACTGCCATGTAGTCCCGAGTGGAGTACTGTGTGTATAGTGCCGTGTAGTACCGAGTGGAGTACAGTGCCTCTATTGCCGTGTAGTACCGAGTGGAGTACTGTGTGTATAGTGCCGTGTAGTACCGAGTGGAGTACTGTGTGCATACTCCCGTGTAGTACTGAGTGGGTACAGTGCCTGTACTGCCGTGTAGTACCGAGTGGAGTACTGAGTGTATACTGCCGTGTAGTACTGAGTGGAGTACAGTAACTGTACTGCCGTGTAGTACCGAGTGGAGTATTGTGTGCATACTGCCATGTAGTACTGAGTGGAGTACAGTGCCTGTACTGCCGTGTAGTACTGAGTGGAGTACAGTGCCTGTACTGCCGTGTAGTCCCGACTGGAGTACAGTGCCTGTACTGCCGTGTAGTACAGAGTGGAGTACTGTGTGTATAGTGCCGTGTAGTACCGAGTGGAGTAAAGTGCCTGTACTGCCGTGTAGTACTGAGTGGAGTACAGTGCCTGTACTGCCGTGTAGTACTGAGTGGAGTACAGTGCCTGTACTGCCGTGTAGTACTGAGTGGAGTACAGTGCCTGTACTGCCGTGTAGTACTGAGTGGAGTTCTGTGTGTATAGTGCCGTGTAGTACCGAGTGGAGTACAGTGCCTGTAGTGCCGTGTAGTACTGAGTGGAGTACAGTGCCTGTACTGCCGTGTATTACTGAGTGGAGTACAGTGCCTGTACTGCCGTGTAGTCCCGAATGGAGTACTGTGTGTATAGTGCCGTGTAGTACGGAGTGGAGTACAGTCTCTGTATTGCCGTGTTGTACTGAGTGGAGTACAGTGCCTGTACTAACGTGTAGTCCCGAGTTGAGTACTGTGTGTTTAGTGCAGTGTAGTACTGAGTGGTGTACAATGCCTGTACTGCCGTGTAGTACTGAGTGGAGTACAGTGGCTGTACTCCCGTGTAGTCCCGAGTGGAGTACTGTGTGTATAGTGCCGTGTAGTACTGAGTGGAGTACAGTGCCTGTACTGCCGTGTAGTCCGGAGTGGAGTACAGTGCCTGTACTGCCGTGTAGTCCTGAGTGGAGTACTTTGTGTATAGTGCCGTGTAGTACCGAGGGGAGTACAGTGCCTGTACTGCCGTGTAGTACTAAGTGGAGTACAGTGGCTGTACTGCCGTGTAGTCCCGAGTGTAGTACTGTGTGTATAGTGCAGTGTAGTGCTGAGTGGTGTACAGTGATTGTACTGCCGTGTAGTACTGAGTGGAGTACAGTGCCTGTACTGCCGTGTAGTACTGGGTGGAGTACAGTGCCTGTACTGCCGTGTAGTACCGAGTGGGGGACTGTGTGTATACTGCTGTGTAGTACCGAGTGGAGTACAGTGCCTGTACTGCCGTGTAGTACCGAGTGGAGTACTGTGTGTATAGTGCCGTGTAGTACCGAGTGGAGTACAGTGCCTGTACTGTCGTGTAGTACCGAGTGGAGTACTGTGTGTATAGTGCCGTGTAGTACCGAGTGGAGTACAGTGCCTGTACTGCCGTGTAGTACCGAGTGGAGTACTGTGTGCATACTGCCGTGTAGTACTGTGTGGAGTATAGTGCCTGTACTGCCGTGTAGTACCGAGTGGAGTACCGTTTGTATAGTGCCGTGTAGTACCGAGTGGAGTACACTGCATGTACTGCCGTGTAGTACCGAGTGGAGTACTGTGTGTATCGTGCGTTGTAGTACCGAGTGGAGTACATTGCATGTACTGCGGTGTAGTACCGAGTGGAGTACTGTGTGTATAGTGCCGTGTAGTACCGAGTGGAGTACAGTGCCTGTATTGCCGTGTAGTACCGAGTGGAGTACTGTGTGTATAGTGCCGTGTAGTACCGAGTGGAGTACTGTGTCCATACTGCCGTGTAGTAATGAGTGGAGTACAGTACCTGTACTGCCGTGTAGTACCGAGTGGCGTACGTTGTGTATAGTGCCGTGTAGTACCGAGTGGAGTACAGTGCCTGTACTGCCGTGTAGTAATGAGTGGAGTACAGTGCCTGTACTGCCGTGTAGTCCCGAGTGGAGTACAGTGCCTGTACTGCCGTGTAGTAGTGAGTGGAGTACTGTGCCTGTACTGCCGTGTGGTACTGAGTGGAGTACTGTGTGTATAGTGCCGTGTAGTACCGCGTGGAGTACAGTGGGTGTAGTGCCGTGTAGTACTGAGTGGAGTAGAGTGCCTGTACTGCCGTGTAGTCCCGATTGGAGTACATTGCCTCTACTGCCGTGTAGTACTGAGTGGAGTACTGTGTGTATAGTGCCGTGTAGTACCGAGTGGAGTACATTGCCTGTATTGCCGTGTAGTACTGAGTGGAGTACAGTGCCTGTAATGCCGTGTAGTACTGAGTGGAGTACAGTGCCTGTATTGCCGTGTAGTACTGAGTGGAGTACTGTGTGTATAGTGCCGTGTAGTACCGAGTGGAATACAGTGCCTGCAGTGCCGTGTAGTACTGAGTGGAGTACAGTGCCTGTACTGCCGTGTAGTACTGAGTGGAGTACTGTGCCTGTACTGCCGTGTAGTCCCGAATGTAGTACTGTGTGTATAGTGAAGTGTAGTACCGAGTGGAGTACAGTGCCTGTACTGCTGTGTTGTACCGAGTGGAGTACAGTGTATAGTGCCGTGTAGTACACAGTGGAGTACAGTGCCTGTACTGCCGTGTAGTACTGAGTGAAGTACAGTGCCTGTAATGCCGTGTAGTACCGAGTGGAGTACGGTGTGTATAGCGCCGTGTAGTACCGAGTGGAGGACAGTGCCTGTACTGCCGTGTAGTACTGAGTGGAGCACAGTGCCTGTACTGCCGTGTAGTCCCGAGTGGAGTACAGTGCCTGTACTGCCGTGTAGTACTGATTGGATTAATAGTGCGTGTACTGCTGTGTAGTACCGAGTGGAGTACAGTGCTTGTACTGCCGTGTAGTACTGCGTGAAGTACAGTGCCTGTACTGCCGTGTAGTGCCGAGTGGAGTACTGTGTGTATAGTGCAGTGTAGTACTGAGTGGAGTACAGTGCATGTACTGCCGTGTAGTGCCGAGTGGAGTACTGTATGTATAGTGCAGTGTAGTACTGAGGGGAGTACAGTGCCTGTACTGCCGTGTAGTACCGAGTGGAGTACAGTGCATTTACTGTCGTGTAGTCCCGAGTGGAGTAATGTGCGCATACTGCCGTGTGTTACTGAGTCGAGTACAGTGCCTGTACTGCCGTGTAGTAGCGAGTGGGGGACTGTGTGTGTACTGCCGTGTAGTACTGAGTAGAGTACAGTGCCTGTTCTGCCGTGTAGTACCGAGTGGAGTACTGTATGTATAGTGTCGTGTAGTACCGAGTGGAGTACAGTGCCTGTACTGCCGTGTAGTACTGAGTGGAGTACAGTGCCTGTAATGCCGTGTAGTACCGAGTGGAGTACTGTGTGTATAGTGCCGTGTAGTACCGAGTGGAGTACAGTGCCTGTATTGCCGTGTAGTGCTGAGTGGTGTACAGTTCCTGTAATGCCGTGTAGTCCCGAGTGGAGTACAGTGCCTGTACTGCCGTGTAGTACTGATTGGAGTACAGTGCCTGTACCGCCGTGTAGTACCGAGTGGAGTACAGTGCTTGTACTGCCGTGTAGTACTGAGTGGAGTACAGTGCCTGTACTGCCGTGTAGTGCCCAGTGGAGTACTGTGTGTATAGTGCAGTGTAGTACTGAGTGGAGTACAGTGCATGTACTGCCGTGTAGTCCCGAGTGGAGTACTCTGTGTATAGTGCAGTGTAGTACTGAGTGGAGTACAGTGCCTGTACGGCCGTGTAGTCCCGAGTTGATTACTGTGTGCATACTGCCGTGTAGTACTGAGTGGAGTAAAGTGCCTGTAATGCCGTGTAGTACCGAGTGGAGTACAGTGCCTGTACTGCCGTGTAGTACTGAGTGTAGTACAGTGCCTGTACTGCCATGTAGTCCCGAGTGGAGTACTGTGTGTATAGTGCAGTGTAGTACTGAGTGGAGTGCTGTGTGTATAGTGCAGTGTAGTACTGAGTGGAGTACTGTGTGTACAGTGCCGTGTAGTACTGAGTGGAGTACAGTGCCTGTACTGCCGTGTAGTCCCAGGTGGAGTACTGTGTGCATACTGCCGTGTAGTACTGAGTGGAGTACAGTGCCTGTACTGCCGTGTAGTACCGAGTGGAGTACAGTGCCTGTACTGCCGTGTTGTACTGAGTGGAGGACATTGCCTGTACTGCCGTGCAGTCCCGAGTGGAGTACTGTGTGTATAGTGCCGCGTAGTACCGAGTGGAGTACAGTGCCTGTATTGCCGTGTAGTACCGAGTGGAGTACTGTGTGTATAGTGCCGTGTAGTACCGAGTGGAGTGCTGTGTGCATACTGCCGTGTAGTACAGAGTGGAGTACAGTGCCTGTACTGCCGTGTAGTACTGAATGTAGTACAGTGCCTGTACTGCCGTGTAGTCCCGAATGGAGTACTGTTTGTAAGGTGCCGTGTAGTACCGAGTGGAGTACAGTGCCTGTACTGCCGTGTAGTACGGAGTGCAGTACAGTGCCTGTACTGCCGTGTAGTACTGAGTGGAGTAGAGTGCCTGTACTAACGTGTAGTCCCGAGTGGAGTACTGTGTGTATAGTGCAGTGTAGTACTGAGTGTTGTACAGTGCCTGTACTGTCGTGTAGTACTGAGTGGAGTACAGTGCCTGTACTGCCGTGTAGTACCGAGTGGAGTACTGTGTATATAGTGCCGTGTAGTACACAGTGGAGTACATTGCCTGTACTGCCGTGTAGTACTAAGTCTAGTACAGTGGCTGTACTGCCGTGTAGTCCCGAGTGTAGTAGTGTGTGTATAGTGCAGTGTAGTGCTGAGTGGTGTACAGTGCTTGTACTGCCGTGTAGTACTGAGTGGAGTACAGTGCCTGTACTGCCGTGTAGTACTGGGTGGAGTACAGTGCCTGTACTGCCGTGTAGTACTGAGTGGAGTACAGTGCATGTACTGCCGTGTAGTACTGAGTGGAGTACAGTGCAAGTACTGCCGTGTAGTACTGAGTGGTGTACAGTGCATGTACTCCCGTGTAGTACCGAGTGGAGTACAGTGCCTGTACTGCCGTGTAGTACTGAGTGGAGTACAGTGCCTGGACTGCCGTGTAGTACTGAGTGGAATACAGTGCCTGTACTGGAGTGTATTACCTAGTGGAGTACAGTGTGTATAGTGCCGTCTAGTACAGAGTGGATTACAGTGTGTATAGTGCCGTGTAGTACTGAGTGGAGTACAGTGCCTGTACTGCCGTGTAGTACCGAGTGGAGTACAGTGCCTGTACTGCCGTGTAGTACTGAGTGGAATACAGTGCCTGTACTGCCGTGTAGTACCGAGTGGAGTACAGTGTGCATAGTGCCGTGTAGTACTGAGTGGAGTACAGTGCCTGTTCTGCCGTGTAGTACTGAGTGGGTACAGTGCCTGTACTGCCGTGTAGTACCGAGTGGAGTACTGTGTGTATACTGCCGTGTAGTACTGAGTGGAGTACAGTACCTGTACTGCCGTGTAGTACCGAGTGGAGTACTGTGTGCATACTGCCATGTTGTACTGAGTGGAGTACAGTGCCTGTACTGCCGTGTAGTACCGAGTGGAGTACTGTGTGTATAGTGCCGTGTAGTACCGAGTGGAGTACTGTGTGCATACTCCCGTGTAGTACTGAGTGGAGTACAGTGCCTGAACTGCCGTGTAGTACCGAGTGGAGTACTGTGTGTATAGTGCCGTGTAGTACCGAGTGGAGTACAGTGCATGTACTGCCGTGTAGTACCGAGTGGAGTATTGTGTGTATAGAGCGGTGTAGTACCGAGTGGAGTACAGTGCATGTACTGCCATGTAGTCCCGAGTGGAGTACTGTGTGTATAGTGCCGTGTAGTACCGAGTGGAGTACAGTGCCTCTATTGCCGTGTAGTACCGAGTGGAGTACTGTGTGTATAGTGCCGTGTAGTACCGAGTGGAGTACTGTGTGCATACTCCCGTGTAGTACTGAGTGGGTACAGTGCCTGTACTGCCGTGTAGTACCGAGTGGAGTACTGAGTGTATACTGCCGTGTAGTACTGAGTGGAGTACAGTAACTGTACTGCCGTGTAGTACCGAGTGGAGTATTGTGTGCATACTGCCATGTAGTACTGAGTGGAGTACAGTGCCTGTACTGCCGTGTAGTACTGAGTGGAGTACAGTGCCTGTACTGCCGTGTAGTCCCGACTGGAGTACAGTGCCTGTACTGCCATGTAGTACAGAGTGGAGTACTGTGTGTATAGTGCCGTGTAGTACCGAGTGGAGTAAAGTGCCTGTACTGCCGTGTAGTACTGAGTGGAGTACAGTGCCTGTACTGCCGTGTAGTACTGAGTGGAGTACAGTGCCTGTACTGCCGTGTAGTACTGAGTGGAGTACAGTGCCTGTACTGCCGTGTAGTACTGAGTGGAGTACTGTGTGTATAGTGCCGTGTAGTACCGAGTGGAGTACAGTGCCTGTAGTGCCGTGTAGTACTGAGTGGAGTACAGTGCCTGTACTGCCGTGTATTACTGAGTGGAGTACAGTGCCTGTACTGCCGTGTAGTCCCGAATGGAGTACTGTGTGTATAGTGCCGTGTAGTACGGAGTGGAGTACAGTCTCTGTATTGCCGTGTTGTACTGAGTGGAGTACAGTGCCTGTACTAACGTGTAGTCCCGAGTTGAGTACTGTGTGTTTAGTGCAGTGTAGTACTGAGTGGTGTACAATGCCTGTACTGCCGTGTAGTACTGAGTGGAGTACAGTGGCTGTACTCCCGTGTAGTCCCGAGTGGAGTACTGTGTGTATAGTGCCGTGTAGTACTGAGTGGAGTACAGTGCCTGTACTGCCGTGTAGTCCGGAGTGGAGTACAGTGCCTGTACTGCCGTGTAGTCCTGAGTGGAGTACTTTGTGTATAGTGCCGTGTAGTACCGAGGGGAGTACAGTGCCTGTACTGCCGTGTAGTACTAAGTGGAGTACAGTGGCTGTACTGCCGTGTAGTCCCGAGTGTAGTACTGTGTGTATAGTGCAGTGTAGTGCTGAGTGGTGTACAGTGATTGTACTGCCGTGTAGTACTGAGTGGAGTACAGTGCCTGTACTGCCGTGTAGTACTGGGTGGAGTACAGTGCCTGTACTGCCGTGTAGTACCGAGTGGGGGACTGTGTGTATACTGCTGTGTAGTACCGAGTGGAGTACAGTGCCTGTACTGCCGTGTAGTACCGAGTGGAGTACTGTGTGTATAGTGCCGTGTAGTACCGAGTGGAGTACAGTGCCTGTACTGTCGTGTAGTACCGAGTGGAGTACTGTGTGTATAGTGCCGTGTAGTACCGAGTGGAGTACAGTGCCTGTACTGCCGTGTAGTACCGAGTGGAGTACTGTGTGCATACTGCCGTGTAGTACTGTGTGGAGTATAGTGCCTGTACTGCCGTGTAGTACCGAGTGGAGTACCGTTTGTATAGTGCCGTGTAGTACCGAGTGGAGTACACTGCATGTACTGCCGTGTAGTACCGAGTGGAGTACTGTGTGTATCGTGCGTTGTAGTACCGAGTGGAGTACATTGCATGTACTGCGGTGTAGTACCGAGTGGAGTACTGTGTGTATAGTGCCGTGTAGTACCGAGTGGAGTACAGTGCCTGTATTGCCGTGTAGTACCGAGTGGAGTACTGTGTGTATAGTGCCGTGTAGTACCGAGTGGAGTACTGTGTCCATACTGCCGTGTAGTAATGAGTGGAGTACAGTACCTGTACTGCCGTGTAGTACCGAGTGGCGTACGTTGTGTATAGTGCCGTGTAGTACCGAGTGGAGTACAGTGCCTGTACTGCCGTGTAGTAATGAGTGGAGTACAGTGCCTGTACTGCCGTGTAGTCCCGAGTGGAGTACAGTGCCTGTACTGCCGTGTAGTAGTGAGTGGAGTACTGTGCCTGTACTGCCGTGTGGTACTGAGTGGAGTACTGTGTGTATAGTGCCGTGTAGTACCGCGTGGAGTACAGTGGGTGTAGTGCCGTGTAGTACTGAGTGGAGTAGAGTGCCTGTACTGCCGTGTAGTCCCGATTGGAGTACATTGCCTCTACTGCCGTGTAGTACTGAGTGGAGTACTGTGTGTATAGTGCCGTGTAGTACCGAGTGGAGTACATTGCCTGTATTGCCGTGTAGTACTGAGTGGAGTACAGTGCCTGTAATGCCGTGTAGTACTGAGTGGAGTACAGTGCCTGTATTGCCGTGTAGTACTGAGTGGAGTACTGTGTGTATAGTGCCGTGTAGTACCGAGTGGAATACAGTGCCTGCAGTGCCGTGTAGTACTGAGTGGAGTACAGTGCCTGTACTGCCGTGTAGTACTGAGTGGAGTACTGTGCCTGTACTGCCGTGTAGTCCCGAATGTAGTACTGTGTGTATAGTGAAGTGTAGTACCGAGTGGAGTACAGTGCCTGTACTGCCGTGTTGTACCGAGTGGAGTACAGTGTATAGTGCCGTGTAGTACACAGTGGAGTACAGTGCCTGTACTGCCGTGTAGTACTGAGTGAAGTACAGTGCCTGTAATGCCGTGTAGTACCGAGTGGAGTACGGTGTGTATAGCGCCGTGTAGTACCGAGTGGAGGACAGTGCCTGTACTGCCGTGTAGTACTGAGTGGAGCACAGTGCCTGTACTGCCGTGTAGTCCCGAGTGGAGTACAGTGCCTGTACTGCCGTGTAGTACTGATTGGATTAATAGTGCGTGTACTGCTGTGTAGTACCGAGTGGAGTACAGTGCTTGTACTGCCGTGTAGTACTGCGTGAAGTACAGTGCCTGTACTGCCGTGTAGTGCCGAGTGGAGTACTGTGTGTATAGTGCAGTGTAGTACTGAGTGGAGTACAGTGCATGTACTGCCGTGTAGTGCCGAGTGGAGTACTGTATGTATAGTGCAGTGTAGTACTGAGGGGAGTACAGTGCCTGTACTGCCGTGTAGTACCGAGTGGAGTACAGTGCATTTACTGTCGTGTAGTCCCGAGTGGAGTAATGTGCGCATACTGCCGTGTGTTACTGAGTCGAGTACAGTGCCTGTACTGCCGTGTAGTAGCGAGTGGGGGACTGTGTGTGTACTGCCGTGTAGTACTGAGTAGAGTACAGTGCCTGTTCTGCCGTGTAGTACCGAGTGGAGTACTGTATGTATAGTGTCGTGTAGTACCGAGTGGAGTACAGTGCCTGTACTGCCGTGTAGTACTGAGTGGAGTACAGTGCCTGTAATGCCGTGTAGTACCGAGTGGAGTACTGTGTGTATAGTGCCGTGTAGTACCGAGTGGAGTACAGTGCCTGTATTGCCGTGTAGTGCTGAGTGGTGTACAGTTCCTGTAATGCCGTGTAGTCCCGAGTGGAGTACAGTGCCTGTACTGCCGTGTAGTACTGATTGGAGTACAGTGCCTGTACTGCCGTGTAGTACCGAGTGGAGTACAGTGCTTGTACTGCCGTGTAGTACTGAGTGGAGTACAGTGCCTGTACTGCCGTGTAGTGCCCAGTGGAGTACTGTGTGTATAGTGCAGTGTAGTACTGAGTGGAGTACAGTGCATGTACTGCCGTGTAGTCCCGAGTGGAGTACTCTGTGTATAGTGCAGTGTAGTACTGAGTGGAGTACAGTGCCTGTACGGCCGTGTAGTCCCGAGTTGATTACTGTGTGCATACTGCCGTGTAGTACTGAGTGGAGTAAAGTGCCTGTAATGCCGTGTAGTACCGAGTGGAGTACAGTGCCTGTACTGCCGTGTAGTACTGAGTGGAGTACAGTGCCTGTACTGCCATGTAGTCCCGAGTGGAGTACTGTGTGTATAGTGCAGTGTAGTACTGAGTGGAGTGCTGTGTGTATAGTGCAGTGTAGTACTGAGTGGAGTACTGTGTGTACAGTGCCGTGTAGTACTGAGTGGAGTACAGTGCCTGTACTGCCGTGTAGTCCCAGGTGGAGTACTGTGTGCATACTGCCGTGTAGTACTGAGTGGAGTACAGTGCCTGTACTGCCGTGTAGTACCGAGTGGAGTACAGTGCCTGTACTGCCGTGTTGTACTGAGTGGAGGACATTGCCTGTACTGCCGTGCAGTCCCGAGTGGAGTACTGTGTGTATAGTGCCGTGTAGTACCGAGTGGAGTACAGTGCCTGTATTGCCGTGTAGTACCGAGTGGAGTACTGTGTGTATAGTGCCGTGTAGTACCGAGTGGAGTGCTGTGTGCATACTGCCGTGTAGTACAGAGTGGAGTACAGTGCCTGTACTGCCGTGTAGTACTGAATGTAGTACAGTGCCTGTACTGCCGTGTAGTCCCGAATGGAGTACTGTTTGTAAGGTGCCGTGTAGTACCGAGTGGAGTACAGTGCCTGTACTGCCGTGTAGTACGGAGTGCAGTACAGTGCCTGTACTGCCGTGTAGTACTGAGTGGAGTAGAGTGCCTGTACTAACGTGTAGTCCCGAGTGGAGTACTGTGTGTATAGTGCAGTGTAGTACTGAGTGTTGTACAGTGCCTGTACTGTCGTGTAGTACTGAGTGGAGTACAGTGCCTGTACACCCGTGTAGTCCCGAGTGGAGTACTGTGTGTATAGTGCCGTGTAGTATTGAGTGGAGTACAGTGCCTGTACTGCCGTGTAGTACTAAGTCTAGTACAGTGGCTGTACTGCCGTGTAGTCCCGAGTGTAGTAGTGTGTGTATAGTGCAGTGTAGTGCTGAGTGGTGTACAGTGCTTGTACTGCCGTGTAGTACTGAGTGGAGTACAGTGCCTGTACTGCCGTGTAGTACTGGGTGGAGTACAGTGCCTGTACTGCCGTGTAGTACCGAGTGGGGGACTGTGTGTATACTGCTGTGTAGTACCGAGTGGAGTACAGTGCCTGTACTGCCGTGTAGTACCGAGTGGAGTACTGTGTGTATAGTGCCGTGTAGTACCGAGTGGAGTACAGTGCCTTTACTGCCGTGTAGTACCGAGTGGAGTACTGTGTGTATAGTGCCGTGTAGTACCGAGTGGAGTACAGTGCCTGTATTGCCGTGTAGTACCGAGTGGAGTACTGTGTGTATAGTGCCGTGTAGTACCGAGTGGAGTACAGTGCCTGTATTGCCGTGTAGTACCGAGTGGAGTACTGTGTGTATAGTGCCGTGTAGTCCCGAGTGGAGTACTGTGTGCATACTGCCGTGTAGTAATGAGTGGAGTACAGTACCTGTACTGCCGTGTAGTACCGAGTGGAGTACTGTGTGTATAGTGCCGTGTAGTACCGAGTGGAGTACAGTGCCTGTACTGCCGTGTAGTACTGAGTGGAGTACAGTGCCTGTACTGCGGTGTAGTCCCGAGTGGAGTACAGTGTGCATAGTGCCGTGTAGTACTGAGTGGATTACAGTGCCTGTACTGCCGTGTAGTACTGAGTGGAGTACTGTACCTGTACTGCCGTGTAGTACCGAGTGGGGGACTGTGTGTATACTGCCGTGTAGTACTGAGTGGAGTACAGTGCCTGTACTGCCGAGTAGTCCCGAGTGGAGTACTGTGTGTATAGTGCAGTGTAGTGCTGAGTGGAGTACAGTACCTGTACTGCCGTGTAGTACTGAGTGGAGTACAGTGCCTGTATTGCCGTGTAGTACTGAGTGGAGTACTGTGTGTATAGTGCCGTGTAGTACCGAGTGGAATGCAGTGCCTGCAGTGCCGTGTAGTACTGAGTGGAGTACAGTGCATGTACTGCCGTGTAGTACTGAGTGGAGTACAGTGCCTGTACTGCCGTGTAGTCCCGAATGTAGTACTGTGTGTATAGTGAAGTGTAGTACCGAGTGGAGTACAGTGCCTGTACTGCCGTGTTGTACCGAGTGGAGTACAGTGTATAGTGCCGTGTAGTACACAGTGGAGTACAGTGCCTGTACTGCGGTGTAGTACTGAGTGAAGTACAGTGCCTGTAATGCCGTGTAGTACCGAGTGGAGTACGGTGTGTATAGCGCCGTGTAGTACCGAGTGGAGGACAGTGCCTGTACTGCCGTGTAGTACTGAGTGGAGTACAGTGCCTGTACTGCCGTGTAGTCCCGAGTGGAGTACAGTGCCTGTACTGCCGTGTAGTACTGATTGGAGTAATAGTGCCTGTACTGCCGTGTAGTACCGAGTGGAGTACAGTGCTTGTACTGCCGTGTAGTACTGCGTGAAGTACAGTGCCTGTACTGCCGTGTAGTGCCGAGTGGAGTACTGTGTGTATAGTGCAGTGTAGTACTGAGTGGAGTACAGTACATGTACTGCCGTGTAGTGCCGAGTGGAGTACTGTATGTATAGTGCAGTGTAGTACTGAGTGGAGTACAGTGCTTGTACTGCCGTGTAGTACCGAGTGGAGTACAGTGCATTTATTGTCGTGTAGTCCCGAGTGGAGTAATGTGCGCATACTGCCGTGTGTTACTGAGTGGAGTACAGTGCCTGTACTGCCGTGTAGTAGCGAGTGGGGGACTGTGTGTGTACTGCCGTGTAGTACTGAGTAGAGTACAGTGCCTGTTCTGCCGTGTAGTACCGAGTGGAGTACTGTATGTATAGTGCCGTGTAGTACCGAGTGGAGTACAGTGCCTGTACTGCCGTGTAGTACTGAGTGGAGTACAGTGCCTGTAATGCCGTGTAGTACCGAGTGGAGTACTGTGTGTATAGTGCCGTGTAGTACCGACTGGAGTACAGTGCCTGTATTGCCGTGTAGTACTGAGTGGTGTACAGTTCCTGTAATGCCGTGTAGTCCCGAGTGGAGTACAGTGCCTGTACTGCCGTGTAGTACTGATTGGAGTACAGTGCCTGTACTGCCGTGTAGTACCGAGTGGAGTACAGTGCTTGTACTGCCGTGTAGTACTGAGTGGAGTACAGTGCCTGTACTGCCGTGTAGTGCCCAGTGGAGTACTGTGTGTATAGTGCAGTGTAGTACTGATTGGAGTACAGTGCATGTACTGCCGTGTAGTCCCGAGTGGAGTACTCTGTGTATAGTGCAGTGTAGTACTGAGTGGAGTACAGTGCCTGTACTGCCGTGTAGTACCGAGTGGAGTACAGTGCCTGTACGGCCGTGTAGTCCCGAGTGGAGTACTGTGTGCATACTGCCGTGTAGTACTGATTGGAGTAAAGTGCCTGTAATGCCGTGTAGTACCGAGTGGAGTACAGTGCCTGTACTGCCGTGTAGTACTGAGTGGAGTACAGTGCCTGTACTGCCATGTAGTCCCGAGTGGAGTACTGTGTGTATAGTGCAGTGTAGTACTGAGTGGAGTACTGTGTGTATAGTGCAGTGTAGTACTGAGTGGAGTACTGTGTGTACAGTGCCGTGTAGTACTGAGTGGAGTACAGTGCCTGTACTGCCGTGTAGTCCCAGGTGGAGTACTGTGTGCATACTGCCGTGTAGTACTGAGTGGAGTACAGTGCCTGTACTGCCGTGTAGTACCGAGTGGAGTACAGTGCCTGTACTGCCGTGTTGTACTGAGTGGAGTACATTGCCTGTACTGCCGTGCAGTCCCGAGTGGAGTACTGTGTGTATAGTGCAGTGTAGTACTGAGTGGAGTACTGTGTGTATAGTGCCGTGTAGTACTGAGTGGAGTACAGTGCCTGTACTGCCGTGTAGTACAGAGTGGAGTACTGTGTGCATACTGCCGTGTAGTACTGAGTGGAGTACAGTGCATGTACTGCCGTGTAGTACTGGGTGGAGTACAGTGCCTGTACTGCCGTGTAGTCCCCAGTGGAATATAGTTTGTGTAGTGCAGTGTAGTACTGAGTGGAGTACAGTGCATGTACTGCCGTGTAGTACCGAGCGGAGTACTGTGTGTATAGTGCAGTGTAGTACTGAGTGGAGTACTGTGTGTATAGTGCCGTGTAGTACTGAGTGGAGTACAGTGCCTGTACTTCCGTGTAGTACCGAGTGGAGTACTGTGTGTATAGTGCCGTGTAGTACACAGTGGAGTACAGTGCCTGTACTGCCGCGTAGTACTGAGTGGAGTACAGTGCCTGTAATGCCGTGTAGTACCGAGTGGAGTACTGTGTGTATAGTGCCGTGTAGTACTGAGTGGAGTACATTGCCTGTACTGCCGTGGAGTCCCGAGTGGAGTACTGTGTGTATAGTGCCGTGTAGTACTGAGTGGAGTACAGTGCCTGTACTGCCGTGTAGTATTGAGTGGGTACAGAGCCTGTACTGCCGTGTAGTACCGAGTGTAGTACTGTGTGTATACTGCCGTGTAGTACTGAGTGGAGTACTGTACCTGTACTGCCGTGGAGTACCGAGTGGGGGACTGTGTGTATACTGCCGTGTAGTACTGAGTGGAGTACAGTGCCTGTACTGCCGAGTAGTCCCGAGTGGAGTACTGTGTGTATAGTGCAGTGTAGTGCTGAGTGGAGTACAGTACCTGTACTGCCGTGTAGTACCGAGTGGGGAACTGTGTGTATACTGCCGTGTAGTACTGAGTGGAGTACAGTGCCTGTACTGTAGTGTAGTACCGAGTGGGGGACTGTGTGTATATTGCCGTGTAGTACTGAGTGGAGTACAGTGCCTGTACTGCCGTGTAGTACCGAGTGGATTACTGTGTGTATAGTGCCGTGTAGTACCGAGTGGAGTACAGTGCCTGTTCTGCCGTGTAGTACTGAGTGGTGTACAGTGTGTATAGTGCCGTGTAGTACCGAGTGGAGTACAGTGTGTATAGTGCCGCGTAGTACTGAGTGGAGTACAGTGCATGTACTGCCGTGTAGTACTGAGTTGAGTACAGTGCAAGTACTGCCGTGTAGTACTGAGTGGAGTACAGTGCATGTACTCCCGTGTAGTACCGAGTGGAGTACAGTGCCTGTACTGCCGTGTAGTGCTGAGCGGAGTACAGTGCCTGTACTGCCGTGTAGTACTGAGTGGAGTACTGTGTGTATAGTGCCGTGTAGTACCGAGTGGAGTACCGTGCCTGTACTGCCGTGTAGTCCCGAGTGGTGTACAGTGCCTGTACTGCCGTGTAGTACTGAGTGGAGTACTGTGTGTATAGTGCCGTGTAGTACCGAGTGGAGTACAGTGCTTGTACTGCCGTGTAGTACTGAGTGGAGTACAGTGCAAGTACTGCCGTGGAGAACCGAGTGGAGTACAGTGTGTATAGTGCCGTGTAGTACTGAATGGAGTACAGTGCATGTACTGCCGTGTAGTACTGAGTGGAGTACAGTGCAAGTACTGCCGTGTAGTACAGAGTGGAGTACAGTACCTGTACTGCCGTGTAGTCCCGAGTGGAGTACAGTGCCTGTACTGCCGTGTAGTACTGAGTGGAGTACTGTGTGTATAGTGCCGTGTAGTACCGAGTGGAGTACAGTGCTTGTACTGCCGTGTAGTACTGAGTGGAGTACAGTGCCTGTACTGCCGTGTATTACTGAGTGGAGTACAGTGCCTGTACTGCCGTGTAGTCCCGAATGGAGTACTGTGTGTATAGTGCCGTGTAGTACGGAGTGGAGTACAGTGCCTGTACTGCCGTGTAGTACTGAGTGGAGTACAGTGCCTGTACTAACGTGTAGTCCCGAGTGGAGTACTGTGTGTTTAGTGCAGTGTAGTACTGAGTGGTGTACAATGCCTGTACTGCCGTGTAGTACTGAGTGGAGTACAGTGCCTGTACTCCCGTGTAGTCCCGAGTGGAGTACTGTGTGTATAGTGTCGTGTAGTACTGAGTGGAGTACAGTGCCTGTACTGCCGTGTAGTACTGAGTGGAGTACAGTGCCTGTACTGCCGTGTAGTCCCGACTGGAGTACAGTGCCTGTACTGCCGTGTAGTACAGAGTGGAGTACTGTGTGTATAGTGCCGTGTAGTACCGAGTGGAGTAAAGTGCCTGTACTGCCGTGTAGTACTGAGTGGAGTACAGTGCCTGTACTGCCGTGTAGTACTGAGTGGAGTACAGTGCCTGTACTGCCGTGTAGTACTGAGTGGAGTACTCTGTGTATAGTGCCGTGTAGTACCGAGTGGAGTACCGTGCCTGTACTGCCGTGTAGTCCCGAGTGGAGTACAGTGCCTGTACTGCCGTGTAGTACTGAGTGGAGTACTGTGTGTATAGTGCCGTGTAGTACCGAGTGGAGTACAGTGCTTGTACTGCCGTGTAGTACTGAGTGGAGTACAGTGCCTGTACTGCCGTGTATTACTGAGTGGAGTACAGTGCCTGTACTGCCGTGTAGTCCCGAATGGAGTACTGTGTGTATAGTGCCGTGTAGTACGGAGTGGAGTACAGTGCCTGTACTGCCGTGTAGTACTGAGTGGAGTACAGTGCCTGTACTAACGTGTAGTCCCGAGTGGAGTACTGTGTGTTTAGTGCAGTGTAGTACTGAGTGGTGTACAATGCCTGTACTGCCGTGTAGTACTGAGTGGAGTACAGTGCCTGTACTCCCGTGAAGTCCCGAGTGGAGTACTGTGTGTACAGTGTCGTGTAGTACTGAG
Source organism: Anabrus simplex (assembly GCF_040414725.1). Lineage (NCBI taxonomy): Eukaryota > Metazoa > Arthropoda > Insecta > Orthoptera > Tettigoniidae > Anabrus > Anabrus simplex. The sequence continues at coordinate 916,090,280 of NC_090266.1, read as the reverse complement.
TGGAGTACAGTGCCTGTACTGCCATGTAGTCCGGAGTGGAGTACAGTTCCTGTACTGCCGTGTAGTCCTGAGTGGAGTACTGTGTGTATTGTGCCGTGTAGTACCGAGGGGAGTACAGTGCCTGTACTGCCGTGTAGTACTAAGTGGAGTACAGTGGCTGTACTGCCGTGTAGTCCCGAGTGTAGTACTGTGTGTATAGTGCAGTGTAGTGCTGAGTGGTGTACAGTGCTTGTACTGCCGTGTAGTACTGAGTGGATTACAGTGCCTGTACTGCCGTGTAGTACTGGGTGGAGTACAGTGCCTGTACTGCCGTGTAGTACCGAGTGGGGCACTGTGTGTATACTGCTGTGTAGTACTGAGTGGAGTACAGTTCCTGTACTGCCGTGTAGTACCGAGTGGAGTACTGTGTGTATAGTGCCGTGTAGTACCGAGTGGAGTACAGTGCCTGTACTGTCGTGTAGTACCGAGTGGAGTACTGTGTGTATAGTGCCGTGTAGTACCGAGTGGAGTACAGTGCCTGTACTGCCGTGTAGTACCGAGTGGAGTACTGTGTGCATACTGCCGTGTAGTACTGTGTGGAGTATAGTGCCTGTACTGCCGTGTAGTACCGAGTGGAGTACTGTTTGTATAGTGCCGTGTAGTACCGAGTGGAGTACACTGCATGTACTGCCGTGTAGTACCGAGTGGAGTACTGTGTGTATCGTGCGGTGTAGTACCGAGTGGAGTACATTGCATGTACTGCGGTGTAGTACCGAGTGGAGTACTGTGTGTATAGTGCCGTGTAGTACCGAGTGGAGTGCAGTGCCTGTATTGCCGTGTAGTACCGAGTGGAGTACTGTGTGTATAGTGCCGTGTAGTACCGAGTGGAGTACTGTGTGCATACTGCCGTGTAGTAATGAGTGGAGTACAGTACGTGTACTGCCGTGTAATACCGAGTGGAGTACTGTGTGTATAGTGCCGTGTAGTACCGAGTGGAGTACAGTGCCTGTACTGCCGTGTAGTACTGAGTGGAGTACAGTGCCTGTAATGCCGTGTAGTACTGAGTGGAGTACAGTGCCTGTATTGCCGTGTAGTACTGAGTGGAGTACTGTGTGTATAGTGCCGTGTAGTACCGCGTGGAGTACAGTGGGTGTAGTGCCGTGTAGTACTGAGTGGAGTAGAGTGCCTGTACTGCCGTGTAGTCCCGATTGGAGTACATTGCCTCTACTGCCGTGTAGTACTGAGTGGAGTACTGTGTGTATAGTGCCGTGTAGTACCGAGTGGAGTACATTGCCTGTATTGCCGTGTAGTACTGAGTGGAGTACAGTGCCTGTAATGCCGTGTAGTACTGAGTGGAGTACAGTGCCTGTATTGCCGTGTAGTACTGAGTGGAGTACTGTGTGTATAGTGCCGTGTAGTACCGAGTGGAATACAGTGCCTGCAGTGCCGTGTAGTACTGAGTGGAGTACAGTGCCTGTACTGCCGTGTAGTACTGAGTGGAGTACTGTGCCTGTACTGCCGTGTAGTCCCGAATGTAGTACTGTGTGTATAGTGAAGTGTAGTACCGAGTGGAGTACAGTGCCTGTACTGCCGTGTTGTACCGAGTGGAGTACAGTGTATAGTGCCGTGTAGTACACAGTGGAGTACAGTGCCTGTACTGCCGTGTAGTACTGAGTGAAGTACAGTGCCTGTAATGCCGTGTAGTACCGAGTGGAGTACGGTGTGTATAGCGCCGTGTAGTACCGAGTGGAGGACAGTGCCTGTACTGCCGTGTAGTACTGAGTGGAGCACAGTGCCTGTACTGCCGTGTAGTCCCGAGTGGAGTACAGTGCCTGTACTGCCGTGTAGTACTGATTGGATTAATAGTGCGTGTACTGCTGTGTAGTACCGAGTGGAGTACAGTGCTTGTACTGCCGTGTAGTACTGCGTGAAGTACAGTGCCTGTACTGCCGTGTAGTGCCGAGTGGAGTACTGTGTGTATAGTGCAGTGTAGTACTGAGTGGAGTACAGTGCATGTACTGCCGTGTAGTGCCGAGTGGAGTACTGTATGTATAGTGCAGTGTAGTACTGAGGGGAGTACAGTGCCTGTACTGCCGTGTAGTACCGAGTGGAGTACAGTGCATTTACTGTCGTGTAGTCCCGAGTGGAGTAATGTGCGCATACTGCCGTGTGTTACTGAGTCGAGTACAGTGCCTGTACTGCCGTGTAGTAGCGAGTGGGGGACTGTGTGTGTACTGCCGTGTAGTACTGAGTAGAGTACAGTGCCTGTTCTGCCGTGTAGTACCGAGTGGAGTACTGTATGTATAGTGTCGTGTAGTACCGAGTGGAGTACAGTGCCTGTACTGCCGTGTAGTACTGAGTGGAGTACAGTGCCTGTAATGCCGTGTAGTACCGAGTGGAGTACTGTGTGTATAGTGCCGTGTAGTACCGAGTGGAGTACAGTGCCTGTATTGCCGTGTAGTGCTGAGTGGTGTACAGTTCCTGTAATGCCGTGTAGTCCCGAGTGGAGTACAGTGCCTGTACTGCCGTGTAGTACTGATTGGAGTACAGTGCCTGTACTGCCGTGTAGTACCGAGTGGAGTACAGTGCTTGTACTGCCGTGTAGTACTGAGTGGAGTACAGTGCCTGTACTGCCGTGTAGTGCCCAGTGGAGTACTGTGTGTATAGTGCAGTGTAGTACTGAGTGGAGTACAGTGCATGTACTGCCGTGTAGTCCCGAGTGGAGTACTCTGTGTATAGTGCAGTGTAGTACTGAGTGGAGTACAGTGCCTGTACGGCCGTGTAGTCCCGAGTTGATTACTGTGTGCATACTGCCGTGTAGTACTGAGTGGAGTAAAGTGCCTGTAATGCCGTGTAGTACCGAGTGGAGTACAGTGCCTGTACTGCCGTGTAGTACTGAGTGGAGTACAGTGCCTGTACTGCCATGTAGTCCCGAGTGGAGTACTGTGTGTATAGTGCAGTGTAGTACTGAGTGGAGTGCTGTGTGTATAGTGCAGTGTAGTACTGAGTGGAGTACTGTGTGTACAGTGCCGTGTAGTACTGAGTGGAGTACAGTGCCTGTACTGCCGTGTAGTCCCAGGTGGAGTACTGTGTGCATACTGCCGTGTAGTACTGAGTGGAGTACAGTGCCTGTACTGCCGTGTAGTACCGAGTGGAGTACAGTGCCTGTACTGCCGTGTTGTACTGAGTGGAGGACATTGCCTGTACTGCCGTGCAGTCCCGAGTGGAGTACTGTGTGTATAGTGCCGTGTAGTACCGAGTGGAGTACAGTGCCTGTATTGCCGTGTAGTACCGAGTGGAGTACTGTGTGTATAGTGCCGTGTAGTACCGAGTGGAGTGCTGTGTGCATACTGCCGTGTAGTACAGAGTGGAGTACAGTGCCTGTACTGCCGTGTAGTACTGAATGTAGTACAGTGCCTGTACTGCCGTGTAGTCCCGAATGGAGTACTGTTTGTAAGGTGCCGTGTAGTACCGAGTGGAGTACAGTGCCTGTACTGCCGTGTAGTACGGAGTGCAGTACAGTGCCTGTACTGCCGTGTAGTACTGAGTGGAGTAGAGTGCCTGTACTAACGTGTAGTCCCGAGTGGAGTACTGTGTGTATAGTGCAGTGTAGTACTGAGTGTTGTACAGTGCCTGTACTGTCGTGTAGTACTGAGTGGAGTACAGTGCCTGTACACCCGTGTAGTCCCGAGTGGAGTACTGTGTGTATAGTGCCGTGTAGTATTGAGTGGAGTACAGTGCCTGTACTGCCGTGTAGTACTAAGTCTAGTACAGTGGCTGTACTGCCGTGTAGTCCCGAGTGTAGTAGTGTGTGTATAGTGCAGTGTAGTGCTGAGTGGTGTACAGTGCTTGTACTGCCGTGTAGTACTGAGTGGAGTACAGTGCCTGTACTGCCGTGTAGTACTGGGTGGAGTACAGTGCCTGTACTGCCGTGTAGTACCGAGTGGGGGACTGTGTGTATACTGCTGTGTAGTACCGAGTGGAGTACAGTGCCTGTACTGCCGTGTAGTACCGAGTGGAGTACTGTGTGTATAGTGCCGTGTAGTACCGAGTGGAGTACAGTGCCTTTACTGCCGTGTAGTACCGAGTGGAGTACTGTGTGTATAGTGCCGTGTAGTACCGAGTGGAGTACAGTGCCTGTATTGCCGTGTAGTACCGAGTGGAGTACTGTGTGTATAGTGCCGTGTAGTACCGAGTGGAGTACAGTGCCTGTATTGCCGTGTAGTACCGAGTGGAGTACTGTGTGTATAGTGCCGTGTAGTCCCGAGTGGAGTACTGTGTGCATACTGCCGTGTAGTAATGAGTGGAGTACAGTACCTGTACTGCCGTGTAGTACCGAGTGGAGTACTGTGTGTATAGTGCCGTGTAGTACCGAGTGGAGTACAGTGCCTGTACTGCCGTGTAGTACTGAGTGGAGTACAGTGCCTGTACTGCGGTGTAGTCCCGAGTGGAGTACAGTGTGCATAGTGCCGTGTAGTACTGAGTGGATTACAGTGCCTGTACTGCCGTGTAGTACTGAGTGGAGTACTGTACCTGTACTGCCGTGTAGTACCGAGTGGGGGACTGTGTGTATACTGCCGTGTAGTACTGAGTGGAGTACAGTGCCTGTACTGCCGAGTAGTCCCGAGTGGAGTACTGTGTGTATAGTGCAGTGTAGTGCTGAGTGGAGTACAGTACCTGTACTGCCGTGTAGTACTGAGTGGAGTACAGTGCCTGTATTGCCGTGTAGTACTGAGTGGAGTACTGTGTGTATAGTGCCGTGTAGTACCGAGTGGAATGCAGTGCCTGCAGTGCCGTGTAGTACTGAGTGGAGTACAGTGCATGTACTGCCGTGTAGTACTGAGTGGAGTACAGTGCCTGTACTGCCGTGTAGTCCCGAATGTAGTACTGTGTGTATAGTGAAGTGTAGTACCGAGTGGAGTACAGTGCCTGTACTGCCGTGTTGTACCGAGTGGAGTACAGTGTATAGTGCCGTGTAGTACACAGTGGAGTACAGTGCCTGTACTGCGGTGTAGTACTGAGTGAAGTACAGTGCCTGTAATGCCGTGTAGTACCGAGTGGAGTACGGTGTGTATAGCGCCGTGTAGTACCGAGTGGAGGACAGTGCCTGTACTGCCGTGTAGTACTGAGTGGAGTACAGTGCCTGTACTGCCGTGTAGTCCCGAGTGGAGTACAGTGCCTGTACTGCCGTGTAGTACTGATTGGAGTAATAGTGCCTGTACTGCCGTGTAGTACCGAGTGGAGTACAGTGCTTGTACTGCCGTGTAGTACTGCGTGAAGTACAGTGCCTGTACTGCCGTGTAGTGCCGAGTGGAGTACTGTGTGTATAGTGCAGTGTAGTACTGAGTGGAGTACAGTACATGTACTGCCGTGTAGTGCCGAGTGGAGTACTGTATGTATAGTGCAGTGTAGTACTGAGTGGAGTACAGTGCTTGTACTGCCGTGTAGTACCGAGTGGAGTACAGTGCATTTATTGTCGTGTAGTCCCGAGTGGAGTAATGTGCGCATACTGCCGTGTGTTACTGAGTGGAGTACAGTGCCTGTACTGCCGTGTAGTAGCGAGTGGGGGACTGTGTGTGTACTGCCGTGTAGTACTGAGTAGAGTACAGTGCCTGTTCTGCCGTGTAGTACCGAGTGGAGTACTGTATGTATAGTGCCGTGTAGTACCGAGTGGAGTACAGTGCCTGTACTGCCGTGTAGTACTGAGTGGAGTACAGTGCCTGTAATGCCGTGTAGTACCGAGTGGAGTACTGTGTGTATAGTGCCGTGTAGTACCGACTGGAGTACAGTGCCTGTATTGCCGTGTAGTACTGAGTGGTGTACAGTTCCTGTAATGCCGTGTAGTCCCGAGTGGAGTACAGTGCCTGTACTGCCGTGTAGTACTGATTGGAGTACAGTGCCTGTACTGCCGTGTAGTACCGAGTGGAGTACAGTGCTTGTACTGCCGTGTAGTACTGAGTGGAGTACAGTGCCTGTACTGCCGTGTAGTGCCCAGTGGAGTACTGTGTGTATAGTGCAGTGTAGTACTGATTGGAGTACAGTGCATGTACTGCCGTGTAGTCCCGAGTGGAGTACTCTGTGTATAGTGCAGTGTAGTACTGAGTGGAGTACAGTGCCTGTACTGCCGTGTAGTACCGAGTGGAGTACAGTGCCTGTACGGCCGTGTAGTCCCGAGTGGAGTACTGTGTGCATACTGCCGTGTAGTACTGATTGGAGTAAAGTGCCTGTAATGCCGTGTAGTACCGAGTGGAGTACAGTGCCTGTACTGCCGTGTAGTACTGAGTGGAGTACAGTGCCTGTACTGCCATGTAGTCCCGAGTGGAGTACTGTGTGTATAGTGCAGTGTAGTACTGAGTGGAGTACTGTGTGTATAGTGCAGTGTAGTACTGAGTGGAGTACTGTGTGTACAGTGCCGTGTAGTACTGAGTGGAGTACAGTGCCTGTACTGCCGTGTAGTCCCAGGTGGAGTACTGTGTGCATACTGCCGTGTAGTACTGAGTGGAGTACAGTGCCTGTACTGCCGTGTAGTACCGAGTGGAGTACAGTGCCTGTACTGCCGTGTTGTACTGAGTGGAGTACATTGCCTGTACTGCCGTGCAGTCCCGAGTGGAGTACTGTGTGTATAGTGCAGTGTAGTACTGAGTGGAGTACTGTGTGTATAGTGCCGTGTAGTACTGAGTGGAGTACAGTGCCTGTACTGCCGTGTAGTACAGAGTGGAGTACTGTGTGCATACTGCCGTGTAGTACTGAGTGGAGTACAGTGCATGTACTGCCGTGTAGTACTGGGTGGAGTACAGTGCCTGTACTGCCGTGTAGTCCCCAGTGGAATATAGTTTGTGTAGTGCAGTGTAGTACTGAGTGGAGTACAGTGCATGTACTGCCGTGTAGTACCGAGCGGAGTACTGTGTGTATAGTGCAGTGTAGTACTGAGTGGAGTACTGTGTGTATAGTGCCGTGTAGTACTGAGTGGAGTACAGTGCCTGTACTTCCGTGTAGTACCGAGTGGAGTACTGTGTGTATAGTGCCGTGTAGTACACAGTGGAGTACAGTGCCTGTACTGCCGCGTAGTACTGAGTGGAGTACAGTGCCTGTAATGCCGTGTAGTACCGAGTGGAGTACTGTGTGTATAGTGCCGTGTAGTACTGAGTGGAGTACATTGCCTGTACTGCCGTGGAGTCCCGAGTGGAGTACTGTGTGTATAGTGCCGTGTAGTACTGAGTGGAGTACAGTGCCTGTACTGCCGTGTAGTATTGAGTGGGTACAGAGCCTGTACTGCCGTGTAGTACCGAGTGTAGTACTGTGTGTATACTGCCGTGTAGTACTGAGTGGAGTACTGTACCTGTACTGCCGTGGAGTACCGAGTGGGGGACTGTGTGTATACTGCCGTGTAGTACTGAGTGGAGTACAGTGCCTGTACTGCCGAGTAGTCCCGAGTGGAGTACTGTGTGTATAGTGCAGTGTAGTGCTGAGTGGAGTACAGTACCTGTACTGCCGTGTAGTACCGAGTGGGGAACTGTGTGTATACTGCCGTGTAGTACTGAGTGGAGTACAGTGCCTGTACTGTAGTGTAGTACCGAGTGGGGGACTGTGTGTATATTGCCGTGTAGTACTGAGTGGAGTACAGTGCCTGTACTGCCGTGTAGTACCGAGTGGATTACTGTGTGTATAGTGCCGTGTAGTACCGAGTGGAGTACAGTGCCTGTTCTGCCGTGTAGTACTGAGTGGTGTACAGTGTGTATAGTGCCGTGTAGTACCGAGTGGAGTACAGTGTGTATAGTGCCGCGTAGTACTGAGTGGAGTACAGTGCATGTACTGCCGTGTAGTACTGAGTTGAGTACAGTGCAAGTACTGCCGTGTAGTACTGAGTGGAGTACAGTGCATGTACTCCCGTGTAGTACCGAGTGGAGTACAGTGCCTGTACTGCCGTGTAGTGCTGAGCGGAGTACAGTGCCTGTACTGCCGTGTAGTACTGAGTGGAGTACTGTGTGTATAGTGCCGTGTAGTACCGAGTGGAGTACCGTGCCTGTACTGCCGTGTAGTCCCGAGTGGTGTACAGTGCCTGTACTGCCGTGTAGTACTGAGTGGAGTACTGTGTGTATAGTGCCGTGTAGTACCGAGTGGAGTACAGTGCTTGTACTGCCGTGTAGTACTGAGTGGAGTACAGTGCAAGTACTGCCGTGGAGAACCGAGTGGAGTACAGTGTGTATAGTGCCGTGTAGTACTGAATGGAGTACAGTGCATGTACTGCCGTGTAGTACTGAGTGGAGTACAGTGCAAGTACTGCCGTGTAGTACAGAGTGGAGTACAGTACCTGTACTGCCGTGTAGTCCCGAGTGGAGTACAGTGCCTGTACTGCCGTGTAGTACTGAGTGGAGTACTGTGTGTATAGTGCCGTGTAGTACCGAGTGGAGTACAGTGCTTGTACTGCCGTGTAGTACTGAGTGGAGTACAGTGCCTGTACTGCCGTGTATTACTGAGTGGAGTACAGTGCCTGTACTGCCGTGTAGTCCCGAATGGAGTACTGTGTGTATAGTGCCGTGTAGTACGGAGTGGAGTACAGTGCCTGTACTGCCGTGTAGTACTGAGTGGAGTACAGTGCCTGTACTAACGTGTAGTCCCGAGTGGAGTACTGTGTGTTTAGTGCAGTGTAGTACTGAGTGGTGTACAATGCCTGTACTGCCGTGTAGTACTGAGTGGAGTACAGTGCCTGTACTCCCGTGTAGTCCCGAGTGGAGTACTGTGTGTATAGTGTCGTGTAGTACTGAGTGGAGTACAGTGCCTGTACTGCCGTGTAGTACTGAGTGGAGTACAGTGCCTGTACTGCCGTGTAGTCCCGACTGGAGTACAGTGCCTGTACTGCCGTGTAGTACAGAGTGGAGTACTGTGTGTATAGTGCCGTGTAGTACCGAGTGGAGTAAAGTGCCTGTACTGCCGTGTAGTACTGAGTGGAGTACAGTGCCTGTACTGCCGTGTAGTACTGAGTGGAGTACAGTGCCTGTACTGCCGTGTAGTACTGAGTGGAGTACTCTGTGTATAGTGCCGTGTAGTACCGAGTGGAGTACCGTGCCTGTACTGCCGTGTAGTCCCGAGTGGAGTACAGTGCCTGTACTGCCGTGTAGTACTGAGTGGAGTACTGTGTGTATAGTGCCGTGTAGTACCGAGTGGAGTACAGTGCTTGTACTGCCGTGTAGTACTGAGTGGAGTACAGTGCCTGTACTGCCGTGTATTACTGAGTGGAGTACAGTGCCTGTACTGCCGTGTAGTCCCGAATGGAGTACTGTGTGTATAGTGCCGTGTAGTACGGAGTGGAGTACAGTGCCTGTACTGCCGTGTAGTACTGAGTGGAGTACAGTGCCTGTACTAACGTGTAGTCCCGAGTGGAGTACTGTGTGTTTAGTGCAGTGTAGTACTGAGTGGTGTACAATGCCTGTACTGCCGTGTAGTACTGAGTGGAGTACAGTGCCTGTACTCCCGTGAAGTCCCGAGTGGAGTACTGTGTGTACAGTGTCGTGTAGTACTGAGTGGAGTACAGTGCCTGTACTGCCATGTAGTCCGGAGTGGAGTACAGTTCCTGTACTGCCGTGTAGTCCTGAGTGGAGTACTGTGTGTATTGTGCCGTGTAGTACCGAGGGGAGTACAGTGCCTGTACTGCCGTGTAGTACTAAGTGGAGTACAGTGGCTGTACTGCCGTGTAGTCCCGAGTGTAGTACTGTGTGTATAGTGCAGTGTAGTGCTGAGTGGTGTACAGTGCTTGTACTGCCGTGTAGTACTGAGTGGATTACAGTGCCTGTACTGCCGTGTAGTACTGGGTGGAGTACAGTGCCTGTACTGCCGTGTAGTACCGAGTGGGGCACTGTGTGTATACTGCTGTGTAGTACTGAGTGGAGTACAGTTCCTGTACTGCCGTGTAGTACCGAGTGGAGTACTGTGTGTATAGTGCCGTGTAGTACCGAGTGGAGTACAGTGCCTGTACTGTCGTGTAGTACCGAGTGGAGTACTGTGTGTATAGTGCCGTGTAGTACCGAGTGGAGTACAGTGCCTGTACTGCCGTGTAGTACCGAGTGGAGTACTGTGTGCATACTGCCGTGTAGTACTGTGTGGAGTATAGTGCCTGTACTGCCGTGTAGTACCGAGTGGAGTACTGTTTGTATAGTGCCGTGTAGTACCGAGTGGAGTACACTGCATGTACTGCCGTGTAGTACCGAGTGGAGTACTGTGTGTATCGTGCGGTGTAGTACCGAGTGGAGTACATTGCATGTACTGCGGTGTAGTACCGAGTGGAGTACTGTGTGTATAGTGCCGTGTAGTACCGAGTGGAGTGCAGTGCCTGTATTGCCGTGTAGTACCGAGTGGAGTACTGTGTGTATAGTGCCGTGTAGTACCGAGTGGAGTACTGTGTGCATACTGCCGTGTAGTAATGAGTGGAGTACAGTACGTGTACTGCCGTGTAATACCGAGTGGAGTACTGTGTGTATAGTGCCGTGTAGTACCGAGTGGAGTACAGTGCCTGTACTGCCGTGTAGTACTGAGTGGAGTACAGTGCATGTACTGCCGTGTAGTCCCGAGTGGAGTACAGTGCCTGTACTGCCGTGTGGTAGTGAGTGGAGTACTGTGCCTGTACTGCCGTGTGGTACTGAGTGGAGTACTGTGTGTATAGTGCCGTGTAGTACCGCGTGGAGTACAGTGGGTGTAGTGCCGTGTAGTGCTGAGTGGAGTAGAGTGCCTGTACTGCCGTGTTGTTCTGAGTGGAGTACAGTGCCTGTACTGCCGTGTAGTCCCGAGTGGAGTACATTGCCTGTACTGCCGTGTAGTACTGAGCGGAGTACTGTGTGTATAGTGCCGTGTAGTACCGAGTGGAGTACAGTGCCTGTATTGCCGTGTAGTACTGAGTGGAGCACAGTGCCTGTACTGCCGTGTAGTACTGAGTGGAGTACAGTGCCTGTACTGCCGTGTAATCCCGAGTGGAGTACAGTGCCTGTACTGCCGTGTAGTACTGAGTGGAGTACTGTGTGTATAGTGCCGTGTAGTAACGAGTGGAATACAGTGCCTGCAGTGCCGTGTAGTACTGAGTGGAGTACAATGCCTGTACTGCCGTGTAGTACTGAGTGGAGTATAGTGCCTGTACCGCCGTGTAGTCCCGAATGTAGTACTGTGTGTATAGTGCCGTGTAGTACCGAGTGGAGTACAGTGCCTGTACTGCCGTGTTGTACCGAGTGGAGTACAGTGTATAGTGCCGTGTAGTACACAGTGGCGTACAGTGCCTGTACTGCCGTGTGGTACTGAGTGAAGTACAGTGCCTGTAATGCCGTGTAGTACCGAGTGGAGTACAGTGCTTGTACTGCCGTGTAGTACTGCGTGAAGTACAGAGCCTGTACTGCCGTGTAGTCCCGAGTGGAGTACAGTGCCTGTACTGCCGTGTTGTACCGAGTGGAGTACAGTGTTTAGTGCCGTGTAGTACACAGTGGCGTACAGTGCCTGTACTGCCGTGTAGTACTGAGTGAAGTACAGTGCCTGTATTGCCGTGTAGTACCGAGTGGAGTACAGTGCTTGTACTGCCGTGTAGTACTGCGTGAAGTACAGAGCCTGTACTGCCGTGTAGTGCCGAGTGGAGTACTGTGTGTATAGTGCAGTGTAGTACTGAGTGGAGTACAGTGCATGTACTGCCGTGTAGTACCGAGTGGAGTACAGTGCATTTACTGTCGTGTAGTCCCGAGTGGAGTACTGTGTGCATACTGCCGTGTATTACTGAGTGGAGTACAGTGCCTGTACTGCCGTGTAGTCCCGAGTGGAGTCAGTGCCTGTACTGCCGTGTAGTACTGATTGGAGTAATAGTGCCTGTACTGCCGTGTAGTACCGAGTGGAGTACAGTGCTTGTACTGCCGTGTAGTACTGCGTGAAGTACAGAGACTGTACTGCCGTGTAGTGCCGAGTGGAGTACTGTGTGTATAGTGCAGTGTAGTACTGAGTGGAGTACAGTGCATGTACTGCCGTGTAGTGCCGAGTGGAGTACTGTATGTATAGTGCAGTGTAGTACTGAGGGAGGACAGTGCCTGTACTGCCGTGTAGTACCGAGTGGAGTACAGTGCATTTACTGTCGTGTAGTCCCGAGTGGAGTACTGTGTGCATACTGCCGTGTATTACTGAGTGGAGTACAGGGCCTGTACTGCCGTGTAGTAGCGAATGGGGGACTGTGTGTGTACGCCGTGTAGTACTGAGTAGAGTACAGTGCCTGTTCTGCCGTGTAGTACCGAGTGGAGTACTGTGTGTATAGTGCCGTGTAGTACCGAGTGGAGTACAGTGCCTGTACTGCCGTGTAGTACTCAGTGGAGTACAGTGCCTGTAATGCCGTGTAGTACCGAGTAGAGTACTGTGTGTATAGTGCCGTGCAGTACCGAGTGGAGTACAGTCCCTTTACTGCCGTGTAGTACTGAGTGGAGTACAGTGCCTGTAATGCCGTGTAGTCCCGAGTGGAGTACAGTGCCTGTACTGCCGTGTGGTACTGATTGGAGTACAGTGCCTGTACTGCCGTGTAGTACCGAGTGGAGTACATTGCTTGTACTGCCGTGTAGTACTGAGTGGAGTACATTGCCTGTACTGCCGTGTAGTGCCCAGTGGAGTACTGTCTGTATAGTGCAGTGTAGTACTGAGTGGAGTACAGTGCATGTACTGCCGTGTAATCCCGAGTGGAGTACGCTGTGTATAGTGCAGTGTAGTACTGAGTGGAGTACAGTGCCTGTACTGCCGTGTGGTACCGAGTGGTGTACAGTGCCTGTACTGCCGTGTAGTCCCGAGTGGAGTACTGTGTGCATACTGCCGTGTAGTACTGAGTGGAGTACAGTGCCTGTAATGCCGTGTAGTACCGAGTGGAGTACAGTGCCTGTACTGCCGTGTAGTACTGAGTGGAGTACAGTGCCTGTACTGCCGTGTAGTCCCGAATGTAGTACTGTGTGTATAGTGCCGTGTAGTACCGAGTGGAGTACACTGCCTGTACTGCCGTGTTGTACCGAGTGGAGTACAGTGTATAGTGCCGTGTAGTACACAGTGGAGTACAGTGCCTGTACTGCCGTGTAGTACTGAGTGAAGAACAGTGCCTGTAATGCCGTGTAGTACCGAGTGGAGTACTCTGTGTATAGCGCCGTGTAGTACCGAGTGGAGTACTGTGTGTATAGCGCCGTGTAGTACCGAGTGGAGGACAGTGCCTGTACTGCCGTGTAGTACTGAGTGGAGTACAGTGCCTGTACTGCCGTGTAGTACCGAGTGGAGTACAGTGCTTGTACTGCCGTGTAGTACTGCGTGAAGTACAGTGCATGTACTGCCGTGTAGTGCTGAGTGGAGTACTGTGTGTATAGTGCAGTGTAGTACTGAGTGGAGTACAGTGCATGCACTGCCGTGTAGTACCGAGTGGAGTACTGTGTGTATAGTGCCGTGTAGTACCGAGTGGAGTACAGTGCCTGTACTGCCGTGTAGTACTGAGTGGAGTACAGTGCCTGTAATGCCGTGTAGTCCCGAGTGGTGTACAGTGCCTGTACTGCCGTGTAGTACTGAGTGGAGTACAGTGCCTGTTCTGCCGTGTAGTACTGAGTGGAGTACAGTGCCCGTAATGCCGTGTAGTCCCGAGTGGAGTACAGTGCCTGTACTGCCGTGTAGTACTGATTGGAGTAGAGTGCCTGTACTGCCGTGTAGTACCGAGTGGAGTACAGTGCCTGTACTGCCGTGTAGTCCCGAGTGGAGTACTGTGTGCATACTGCCGTGTAGTACTGAGTGGAGTACAGTGCCTGTACTGCCGTGTAGTACCGAGTGGAGTACAGTGCCTGTACTGCCGTGTAGTCCCGAGTGGAGTACTGTGTGCATACTGCCGTGTAGTACTGAGTGGAGTACAGTGCCTGTTCTGCCGTGTAGTACCGAGTGGAGTACTGTGTGTATAGTGCCGTGTAGTACCGAGTGGAGTACAGTGCCTGTACTGCCGTGTAGTACTGAGTGGAGTACAGTGCCTGTAATGCCGTGTAGTCCCGAGTGGAGTACAGTGCCTGTACTGCCGTGTAGTACTGATTGGAGTAGAGTGCCTGTACTGCCGTGTAGTACCGTGTGGAGTACAGTGCTTGTACTGCCGTGTAGTCCCGAGTGGAGTACTGTGTGCATACTGCCGTGTAGTACTGAGTGGAGTACAGTGCCTGTAATGCCGTGTAGTACTGAGTGGAGTACAGGAACTGAGTGGAGTACTGTGTGTATAGTGCAGTGTAGTAGTGAGTGGAGTACTGTGTGTATAGTGCAGTGTAGTACTGAGTGGAGTACAGTGCATGTACTGCCGTGTAGTCCCGAGTGGAGTACTCTGTGTATAGTGCAGTGTAGTACTGAGTGGAGTACAGTGCCTGCACTGCCGTGTAGTACCGAGTGGAGTACAGTGCCTGTACTGCCGTGTAGTCCCGAGTGGAGTACTGTGTGCATACTGCCGTGTAGTACTGAGTGGAGTACAGTGCCTGTAATGCCGTGTAGTACTGAGTGGAGTACAGGAACTGAGTGGAGTACTGTGTGTATAGTGCAGTGTAGTACTGAGTGGAGTACTGTGTGTATAGTGCCGTGTACTACTGAGTGGAGTACAGTGCCTGTACTACCGTGTAGTACCCAGTGGAGTACTGTGCCTGTACTGCCGTGTAGTACTGTGTGGAGTACATTGCCTGTACTGCGTGCAGTCCCGAGTGGAGTACTGTGTGTATAGTGCAGTGTAGTACTGAGTGGAGTACTGTGTGTGTAGTGCCGTGTAGTACTGAGTGGAGTACAGTGCCTGTACTGCCGTGTAATACCGAGTGGAGTACTGTGTGCATACTGCCGTGTAGTACTGAGTGGAGAACAGTGCCTGTACTGCCGTGTAGTACTGGGTGGAGTACAGTGCCTGTACTGCCGTGTAGTCCCCAGTGGAATACAGTTTGTGTAGTGCAGTGTAGTACTGAGTGGAGTACAGTGCATGTAGTGCCGTGTAGTACCGAGTGGAGTACTGTGTGTATAGTGCAGTGTAGTACTGAGTAGAGTACTGTGTGTATAGTGCCGTGGAGTACTGAGTGGAGTACAGTACCTGTACTGCCGTGTAGTACCGAGTGGAGTACTGTGTGTATAGTGCCGTGTAGTACACAGTGGAGTACAGTGCCTGTCCTGCCGTGTAGAACTGAGTGGAGTACAGTGCCTGTAATGCCGTGTAGTACCGAGTGGAGTACTGTGTGTATAGTGCCGTGTAGTACTGAGTGGAGTACATTGCCTGTACTGCCGTGCAGTCCCGAGTGGAGTACTGTGTGTATAGTGCCGTGTAGTACCGAGTGGAGTACTGTGTGTATAGTGCCGTGTAGTACTGAGTGGGTACAGTGCCTGTACTGCCGTGTAGTACCGAGTGGAGTACTGTGTGTATACTGCCGTGTAGTACTGAGTGGAGTACAGTACCTGTCCTGCCGTGTAGTACCGAGTGGGGGACTGTGTGTATACTGCCGTGTAGTACTGAGTGGAGTAGAGTGCCTGTACTGCCGAGTAGTCCCGAGTGGAGTACTGTGTGTATAGTGCAGTGTAGTACTGAGTGGAGTACAGTGCATGTACTGCCGTGTAGTCCCGAGTGGAGTACTGTATGTATAGTGCAGTATAGTACTGAGTGGAGTACAGTGCCTGTACTGCCGTGTATACCGAGTGGAGTACAGTGCCTTTACTGCCGTGTAGTCCCGAGTGGAGTACTGAGTGTATAGTGCCGTGTAGTACCGAGTGGAGTACAGTGCCTGTACAGCCGTGTAGTACTGAGTGGAGTACAGTGACTGTACTGCCGTTTAGTCCCGAATGGAGTACTTTGTGTATGGTGCCGTGTAGTACCGAGTGGAGTACAGTGCCTGTACTGCCGTGTAGTATCGAGTGGAGTAGTGTGTGTATAGTGCCGTGTAGTACACAGTGGAGTACAGTGCCTGTACTGCCGTGTAGTACTGAGTGGTGTACAGTGCCTGTAATGCTGTGTAGTAACGAGTGGAGTATTGTGTGTATAGTGCCGTGTAGTACCGAGTGGAGTACAGTGCCTGTACTGCCGTGTAGTACCGAGTGGAGTACTGTGTGTATAGTGCCGTGTAGTACACAGTGGAGTACAGTGCCTGTAGTGCAGTGTAGTACTGAGTGGAGTACAGTGTGTGTACTGCCGTGTAGTCCCGAGTGGAGTACAATGCCTGTAATGCCGTGTAGTACTGATTGGAGTAATAGTGCCTGTACTGCCGTGTAGTACCGAGTGGAGTACAGTGCTTTTACTGCCGTGTAGTACTGAGTGAAGTACAGTGCCTGTACTGCCGTGTTATGCCGAGTGGAGTACTGTGTGTATAGTGCAGTGTAGTACTGAGTGGAGTACAGTGCATGTACTGCCGTGTAGTCCCGAGTGGAGTACTGTATGTATAGTGCAGTATAGTACTGAGTGGAGTACAGTGCATTTACTGCCGTGTATACCGAGTGGAGTACAGTGCCTATACTGCCGTGTAGTCCCGAGTGGAGTACTGTGTGCATACTGCCGTGTATTACTGAGTGGAGTACAGTGCCTGTACTGCCGTGTAGTAGCGAGTGGGGGACTGTGTGTGTACTGCCGTGTAGTACTGAGTAGAGTACAGTGCCTGTTCTGCCGTGTAGTACCAAGTGGAGTACTGTGTGTATAGTGCCGTGTAGTACCGAGTGGAGTACAGTGCCTGTACTGCCGTGTACTACTGAGTGGAGTACAGTGCCTGTAATGCCGTGTAGTACCGAGTGGAGTACTGTGTGTATTGTGCCGTGTAGTACCGAGTGGAGTACAGTGCCTGTACTGCCGTGTAGTACTGAGTGGAGTACAGTGCCTGTACTGCCGTGTAGTCCCGAGTGGAGTACAATGCCTGTACTGCCGTGTAGTACTGATTGGAGTACAGTGCCTGTACTGCCGTGTAGTACCGAGTGGAGTACAGTGCTCGTATTGCCGTGTAGTACTGAGTGGAGTACCGTGCCTATACTGCCGTGTAGTGCCCAGTGGAGTACTGTGTGTATAGTGCAGTGTAGTACTGAGTGGGGTACAGTGCATGTACTGCCGTGTAGTCCCGAGTGGAGTACTCTGTGTATAGTGCAGTGTAGTACTGAGTGGAGTACAGTGCATTTACTGCCGTGTATACCGAGTGGAGTACAGTGCCTATACTGCCGTGTAGTGCCCAGTGGAGTACTGTGTGTATAGTGCAGTGTAGTACTGAGTGGGGTACAGTGCATGTACTGCCGTGTAGTCCCGAGTGGAGTACTCTGTGTATAGTGCAGTGTAGTACTGAGTGGAGTACAGTGCCTGTACTGCCGTGTAGTACCGAGTGGGGGACTGTGTGTATACTGCTGTGTAGTACCGAGTGGAGTACAGTGCCTGTACTGCCGTGTAGTACCGAGTGGAGTACTGTGTGTATAGTGCCGTGTAGTACCGAGTGGAGTACAGTGCCTGTACTGCCGTGTAGTACTGAGTGAAGTACAGTGCCTGTAATGCCGTGTGGTACCGAGTGGAGTACTGTGTGTATAGCGCCGTGTAGTACCGAGTGGAGGACAGTGCCTGTACTGCCGTGTAGTCCCGAGTGGAGTACTGTGGGTATAGTGCCGTGTAGTACTGAGTGGAGTACAGTGCCTGTACTCCCGTGTAGTCCCGAGTGGAGTACTGTGTGTATAGTGCCGTGTAGTACTGAGTGGAGTACAGTGCCTGTACTGTTGTGTAGTCCGGAGTGGAGTACAGTGCCTGTACTGCCGTGTAGTCCTGAGTGGAGTACTGTGTGTATAGTGCCGTGTAGTACCGAGGGGAGTACAGTGCCTGTACTGCCGTGTAGTACTAAGTGGAGTACAGTGGCTGTACTGCCGTGTAGTCCCGAGTGTAGTACTGTGTGTATAGTGCAGTGTAGTGCTGAGTGGTGTACAGTGCTTGTACTGCCGTGTAGTACTGAGTGGAGTACAGTGCCTGTACTGCCGTGTAGTACTGGGTGGAGTACAGTGCCTGTACTGCCGTGTAGTACCGAGTGGGGGACTGTGTGTATACTGCTGTGTAGTACCGAGTGGAGTACAGTGCCTGTACTGCCGTGTAGTACCGAGTGGAGTACTGTGTGTATAGTGCCGTGTAGTACCGAGTGGAGTACAGTGCCTGTACTGTCGTGTAGTACCGAGTGGAGTACTGTGTGTATAGTGCCGTGTAGTACCGAGTGGAGTACAGTGCCTGTACTGCTGTGTAGTACCGAGTGGAGTACTGTGTGCATACTGCCGTGTAGTACTGTGTGGAGTATAGTGCCTGTACTGCCGTGTAGTACCGGGTGGAGTACTGTTTGTATAGTGCCGTGTAGTACCGAGTGGAGTACACTGCAGGTACTGCCGTGTAGTATCGAGTGGAGTACTGTGTGTATCGTGCGGTGTAGTACCGAGTGGAGTACATTGCATGTACTGCGGTGTAGTACCGAGTGGAGTACTGTGTGTATAGTGCCGTGTAGTACCGAGTGGAGTACAGTACCTCTACTGCCGTGTAGTACTGAGTGGAGTACAGTGCCTCTACTGCCGTGTAGTCCCGAGTGGAGTACAGTGCCTGTACTGCCGTGTAGTAGTGAGTGGAGTACTGTGCCTGTACTGCCGTGTGGTACTGAGTGGAGTACTGTGTTTATAGTGCCGTGTAGTACCGAGTGCAGTACAGTGCCTGTATTGCCGTGTAGTACCGAGTGGAGTACTGTGTGTATAGTGCCGTGTAGTACCGAGTGGAGTACTGTGTGCATACTGCCGTGTAGTAATGAGTGGAGTACAGTACCTGTACTACCGTGTAGTACCGAGTGGAGTACTGTGTGTATAGTGCCGTGCAGTACCGAGTGGAGTACAGTGCCTGTCCTGCCGTGTAGTACTGAGTGGAGTACAGTGCCTGTACTGCCGTGTAGTCCCGAGTGGAGTACAGTGCCTGTACTGCCGTGTAGTAGTGAGTGGAGTACTGTGCCTGTACTGCCGTGTGGTACTGAGTGGAGTACTGTGTGTATAGTGCCGTGTAGTACCGCGTGGAGTACAGTGGGTGTAGTGCCGTGTAGTACTGAGTGGAGTAGAGTGCCTGTACTGCCGTGTAGTACTGAGTGGAGTACAGTGCCTGTACTGCCGTGTAGTCCCGAGTGGAGTACATTTCCTGTACTGCCGTGTAGTACTGAGTGGAGTACTGTGTGTATAGTGCCGTGTAGTACCGAGTGGAGTACAGTGCCTGTATTGCCGTGTAGTACTGGGTGGAGTACAGTGCCTGTACTGCCGTGTAGTACCGAGTGGGGGACTGTGTGTTTAGTGCCGTGTAGTACCGAGTGGAGTACAGTGCCTGTACTGTCGTGTAGTACCGAGTGGAGTACTGTGTGTATAGTGCCGTGTAGTACCGAGTGGAGTACAGTGCCTGTACTGCTGTGTAGTACCGAGTGGAGTACTGTGTGCATACTGCCGTGTAGTACTGTGTGGAGTATAGTGCCTGTACTGCCGTGTAGTACCGGGTGGAGTAGTGTTTATATAGTGCCGTGTAGTACCGAGTGGAGTACACTGCATGTACTGCCGTGTAGTACCGAGTGGAGTACTGTGTGTATCGTGCGGTGTAGTACCGAGTGGAGTACATTGCATGTACTGCGGTGTAGTACCGAGTGGAGTACTGTGTGTAGAGTGCCGTGTAGTACCGAGTGGAGTACAGTGCCTCTACTGCCGTGTAGTACTGAGTGGAGTACAGTGCCTGTACTGCCGTGTAGTCCCGAGTGGAGTACAGTGCCTGTACTGCCGTGTAGTAGTGAGTGGAGTACTGTGCCTGTACTGCCGTGTGGTACTGAGTGGAGTACTGTGTGTATAGTGCCGTGTAGTACCGAGTGGAGTACAGTGCCTGTATTGCCGTGTAGTACCGAGTGGAGTACTGTGTATATAGTGCCGTGTAGTACCGAGTGGAGTACAGTGTGCATACTGCCGTGTAGTAATGAGTGGAGTACAGTACCTGTACTGCCGTGTAGTACCGAGCGGAATACTGTGTGTATAGTGGCGTGTAGTACCGAGTGGAGTACAGTGCCTGTACTGCCGTGTAGTACTGAGTGGAGTACAGTGCCTGTACTGCCGTGTAGTCCCGAGTGGAGTACAGTGCCTGTACTGCCGTGTAGTAGTGAGTGGAGTACTGTGCCTGTACTGCCGTGTGGTACTGAGTGGAGTACTGTGTGTATAGTGCCGTGTAGTACCGCGTGGAGTACAGTGGGTGTAGTGCCGTGTAGTACTGAGTGGAGTAGTGTGCCTGTACTGCCGTGTAGTACTGAGTGGAGTACAGTGCCTGTACTGCCGTGTAGTCCCGAGTGGAGTACATTGCCTGTACTGCCGTGTAGTACTGAGTGGAGTACTCTGTGTATAGTGCCGTGTAGTACCGAGTGGAGTACAGTGCCTGTATTGCCGTGTAGTACTGAGTGGAGTACAGTGCCTGTACTGCCGTGTAGTACTGAGTGGAGTACAGTGCCTGTACTGCCGTGTAGTCCCGAGTGGAGTACAGTGCCTGTACTGCCGTGTAGTACTGAGGGGAGTACTGTGTGTATAGTGCCGTGTAGTAACGAGTGGAATACAGTGCCTGCACTGCCGTGTAGTACTGAGTGGAGTACAGTGCCTGTACTGCCGTGTAGTACTGAGTGGAGTACAGTGCCTGTACTGCCGTGTAGTCCCGAATGTAGTACTGTGTGTATATTGCCGTGTAGTACCGAGTGGAGTACACTGCCTGTACTGCCGTGTTGTACCGAGTGGAGTACAGTGTATAGTGCCGTGTAGTACACAGTGGAGTACAGTGCCTGTACTGCCGTGTAGTACTGAGTGAAGTACAGTGCCTGTAATGCCGTGTAGTAACGAGTGGAGTACTGTGTGTATAGCGCCGTGTAGTACCGAGTGGAGGACAGTGCCTGTACTGCCGTGTAGTACTGAGTGGAGTACAGTGCTGTACTTCCGCGTAGTACCGAGTGGAGTACAGTGCTTGTACTGCCGTGTAGTACTGCGTGAAGTACAGTGCATGTACTGCCGTGTAGTGCCGAGTGGAGTACTGTGTGTATAGTGCAGTGTAGTACTGAGTGGAGTACAGTGCATGTACTGCCGTGTAGTGCCGAGTGGAGTACTGTATGTATAGTGCAGTGTAGTACTGAGTGGAGTACAGTGCCTGTACTGCCGTGTAGTACCGAGTGGAGTACAGTGCATTTACTGTCGTGTAGTCCCGAGTGGAGTACTGTGTGCATACTGCCGTGTATTACTGAGTGGAGTACAGTGCCTGTACTGCCGTGTAGTACCGAGTGGAGTACTGTGTGTATAGTGCCGTGTAGTACCGAGTGGAGTACAGTGCCTGTACTTCCGTGTAGTACTGAGTGGAGTGCAGTGCCTGTAATGCCGTGTAGTCCCGAGTGGAGTACAGTGCCTGTACTGCCGTGTAGTACTGAGTGGAGTACAGTGCCTGTTCTGCCGTGTAGTACTGAGTGGAGTACAGTGCCTGTAATGCCGTGTAGTCCCGAGTGGAGTACAGTGCCTGTACTGCCGTGTAGTACTGATTGGAGTAGAGTGCCTGTACTGCCGTGTAGTACCGAGTGGAGTACAGTGCCTGTACTCCCGTGTAGTACCGAGTGGAGTACAGTGCCTGTACTGCCGTGTAGTCCCGAGTGGAGTACTGTGTGCATACTGCCGTGTAGTACTGAGTGGAGTACAGTGCCTGTTCTGCCGTGTAGTACCGAGTGGAGTACTGTGTGTATAGTGCCGTGTAGTACCGAGTGGAGTACAGTGCCTGTACTGCCGTGTAGTACTGAGTGGAGTACAGTGCCTGTAATGCCGTGTAGTACTGGGTGGAGTACAGTGCCTGTACTGCCGTGTAGTCCCCAGTGGAATACAGTTTGTGTAGTGCAGTGTAGTACTGAGTGGAGTACAGTGCCTGTACTGCCGTGTAGTGCCCAGTGGAGTACTGTGTGTATAGTGCAGTGTAGTACTGAGTGGAGTACAGTGCATGTACTGCCGTGTAGTCCCGAGTGGAGTACTCTGTGTATAGTGCAGTGTAGTACTGAGTGGAGTACAGTGCCTGTACTGCCGTGTAGTACCGAGTGGAGTACAGTGCCTGTACTGCCGTGTAGTCCCGAGTGGAGTACTGTGTGCATACTGCCGTGTAGTACTGAGTGGAGTACAGTGCCTGTAATGCCGTGTAGTACTGAGTGGAGTACAGTGCCTGTACTGCCGTGTAGTCCCGAGTGGAGTACTGTGTGTATAGTGCAGTGTAGTACTGGGTGGAGTACTGTGTGTATAGTGCAGTGTAGTACTGAGTGGAGTACTGTGTGTATAGTGCCGTGTACTACTGAGTGGAGTACAGTGCCTGTACTACCGTGTAGTCCCAGGTGGAGTACTGTGTGCATACTGCCGTGTAGTACTGAGTGGAGTACAGTGCATGTACTGCCGTGTAGTACCCAGTGGAGTACTGTGCCTGTACTGCCGTGTAGTACTGTGTGGAGTACATTGCCTGTACTGCGTGCAGTCCCGAGTGGAGTACTGTGTGTATAGTGCAGTGTAGTACTGAGTGGAGTACTGTGTGTATAGTGCCGTGTAGTACTGAGTGGAGTACAGTGCATGTACTGCCGTGTAATACCGAGTGGAGTACTGTGTGCATACTGCCGTGTAGTACTGAGTGGAGTACAGTGCCTGTACTGCCGTGTAGTACTGGGTGGAGTACAGTGCCTGTACTGCCGTGTAGTCCCCAGTGGAATACAGTTTGTGTAGTGCAGTGTAGTACTGAGTGGAGTACAGTGCATGTAGTGCCGTGTAGTACCGAGTGGAGTACTGTGTGTATAGTGCAGTGTAGTACTGAGTAGAGTACTGTGTGTATAGTGCCGTGTAGTACTGAGTGGAGTACAGTACCTGTACTGCCGTGTAGTACCGAGTGGAGTACTGTGTGTATAGTGCCGTGTAGTACACAGTGGAGTACAGTGCCTGTGCTGCCGTGTAGAACTGAGTGGAGTACAGTGCCTGTAATGCCGTGTAGTACCGAGTGGAGTACTGTGTGTATAGTGCCGTGTAGTACCGAGTGGAGTTCTGTGTGTATAGTGCCGTGTAGTACTGAGTGGGTACAGTGCCTGTACTGCCGTGTAGTACCGAGTGGAGTACTGTGTGTATACTGCCGTGTAGTACTGAGTGGAGTACAGTACCTGTCCTGCCGTGTAGTACCGAGTGGGGGACTGTGTGTATAATGCCGTGTAGTACTGAGTGGAGTACAGTGCCTGTACTGCCGAGTAGTCCCGAGTGGAGTACTGTGTGTATAGTGCAGTGTAGTACTGAGTGGAGTACAGTGCATGTACTGCCGTGTAGTCCCGAGTGGAGTACTGTATGTATAGTGCAGTATAGTACTGAGTGGAGTACAGTGTCTGTACTGCCGTGTATACCGATTGGAGTACAGTGCCTTTACTGCCGTGTAGTCCCGAGTGGAGTACTGTGTGCATACTGCCGTGTATTACTGAGTGGAGTACAGTGCCTGTACTGCCGTGTAGTACTGAGTGGACTACAGTGCCTGTACTGCCGTGTAGTCCCGAGTGGAGTACTGAGTGTATAGTGCCGTGTAGTACCGAGTGGAGTACAGTGCCTGTACTGCCGTGTAGTACTGAGTGGAGTACAGTGACTGTACTGCCGTGTAGTCCCGAATGGAGTACTTTGTGTATAGTGCCGTGTAGTACCGAGTGGAGTACAGTGCCTGTACTGCCGTGTAGTACCGAGTGGAGTAGTGTGTGTATAGTGCCGTGTAGTACACAGTGGAGTACAGTGCCTGTACTGCCGTGTAGTACTGAGTGGTGTACAGTGCCTGTAATGCTGTGTAGTAACGAGTGGAGTATTGTGTGTATAGTGCCGTGTAGTACCGAGTGGAGTACAGTGCCTGTACTGCCGTGTAGTACCGAGTGGAGTACTGTGTGTATAGTGCCGTGTAGTACAGTGCCTGTACTGCAGTGTAGTACTGAGTGGAGTACAGTGCCTGTACTGCCGTGTAGTCCCGAGTGGAGTACAATGCCTGTAATGCCGTGTAGTACTGATTGGAGTAATAGTGCCTGTACTGCCGTGTAGTACCGTGTGGAGTACAGTGCTTTTACTGCCGTGTAGTACTGAGTGAAGTACAGTGCCTGTACTGCCGTGTTATGCCGAGTGGAGTACTGTGTGTATAGTGCAGTGTAGTACTGAGTGGAGTACAGTGCATATACTGCCGTGTAGTCCCGAGTGGAGTACTGTATGTATAGTGCAGTATAGTACTGAGCGGAGTACAGTGCCTTTACTGCCGTGTATACCGAGTGGAGTACAGTGCCTATACTGCCGTGTAGTAGCGAGTGGGGGACTGTGTGTGTACTGCCGTGTAGTACTGAGTAGAGTACAGTGCCTGTTCTGCCGTGTAGTACCGAGTGGAGTACTGTGTGTATAGTGCCGTGTAGTACCGAGTGGAGTACAGTGCCTGTACTGCCGTGTAGTACCGAGTGGGGGACTGTGTGTGTACTGCCGTGTAGTACTGAGTAGAGTACAGTGCCTGTTCTGCCGTGTAGTACCGAGTGGAGTACTGTGTGTATAGTGCCGTGTAGTACCGAGTGGAGTACAGTGCCTGTACTGCCGTGTACTACTGAGTGGAGTACAGTGCCTGTAATGCCGTGTAGTACCGAGTGGAGTACTGTGTGTATTGTGCCGTGTAGTACCGAGTGGAGTACAGTGCCTGTACTGCCGTGTAGTACTGAGTGGAGTACAGTGCCTGTACTGCCGTGTAGTCCCGAGTGGAGTACAATGCCTGTACTGCCGTGTAGTACTGATTGGAGTACAGTGCCTGTACTGCCGTGTAGTACCGAGTGGAGTACAGTGCTTGTATTGCCGTGTAGTACTGAGTGGAGTACAGTGCCTGTACTGCCGTGTAGTGCCCAGTGGAGTACTGTGTGTATAGTGCAGTGTAGTACTGAGTGGAGTACAGTGCATGTACTGCCGTGTAGTCCCGAGTGGAGTACTCTGTATATAGTGCAGTGTAGTACTGAGTGGAGTACAGTGCCTGTACTGCCGTGTAGTACCGAGTGGGGGACTGTGTGTATACTGCTGTGTAGTACCGAGTGGAGTACAGTGCCTGTACTGCCGTGTAGTACCGAGTGGAGTACTGTGTGTATAGTGCCGTGTAGTACTGAGTGGAGTACAGTGCCTGTACTGCTGTGTAGTCCGGAGTGGAGTACAGTGCCTGTACTGCCGTGTAGTCCTGAGTGGAGTACTGTGTGTATAGTGCCGTGTAGTACCGAGGGGAGTACAGTGCCTGTACTGCCGTGTAGTACTAAGTGGAGTACAGTGGCTGTACTGCCGTGTAGTCCCGAGTGTAGTACTGTGTGTATAGTGCAGTGTAGTGCTGAGTGGTGTACAGTGCTTGTACTGCCGTGTAGTACTGAGTGGAGTACAGTGCCTGTACTGCCGTGTAGTACTGGGTGGAGTACAGTGCCTGTACTGCCGTGTAGTACCGAGTGGGGGACTGTGTGTATACTGCTGTGTAGTACCGAGTGGAGTACAGTGCCTGTACTGCCGTGTAGTACCGAGTGGAGTACTGTGTGTATAGTGCCGTGTAGTACCGAGTGGAGTACAGTGCATGTACTGTCGTGTAGTACCGAGTGGAGTACTGTGTGTATAGTGCCGTGTAGTACCGAGTGGAGTACAGTGCCTGTACTGCTGTGTAGTACCGAGTGGAGTACTGTGTGCATACTGCCGTGTAGTACTGTGTGGAGTATAGTGCCTGTACTGCCGTGTAGTACCGGGTGGAGTACTGTTTGTATAGTGCCGTGTAGTACCGAGTTGAGTACACTGCAGGTACTGCCGTGTAGTATCGAGTGGAGTACTGTGTGTATCGTGCGGTGTAGTACCGAGTGGAGTACATTGCATGTACTGCGGTGTAGTACCGAGTGGAGTACTGTGTGTATAGTGCCGTGTAGTACCGAGTGGAGTACAGTGCCTCTACTGCCGTGTAGTACTGAGTGGAGTACAGTGCCTCTACTGCCGTGTAGTCCCGAGTGGAGTACAGTGCCTGTACTGCCGTGTAGTAGTGAGTGGAGTACTGTGCCTGTACTGCCGTGTGGTACTGAGTGGAGCACTGTGTGTATAGTGCCGTGTAGTACCGAGTGCAGTACAGTGCCTGTATTGCCGTGTAGTACCGAGTGGAGTACTGTGTGTATAGTGCCGTGTAGTACCGAGTGGAGTACTGTGTGCATACTGCCGTGTAGTAATGAGTGGAGTACAGTACCTGTACTGCCGTGTAGTACCGAGTGGAGTACTGTGTGTATAGTGCCGTGTAGTACCGAGTCGAGTACAGTGCCTGTCCTGCCGTGTAGTACTGAGTGGAGTACAGTGCCTGTACTGTCGTGTAGTGCCGAGTGGAGTACAGTGCCTGTACTGCCGTGTAGTAGTGAGTGGAGTACTGTGCCTGTACTGCCGTGTGGTACTGAGTGGAGTACTGTGTGTATAGTGCCGTGTAGTACCGCGTGGAGTACAGTGGGTGTAGTGCCGTGTAGTACTGAGTGGAGTAGAGTGCCTGTACTGCCGTGTAGTACTGAGTGGAGTACAGTGCCTGTACTGCCGTGTAGTCCCGAGTGGAGTACATTCCCTGTACTGCCGTGTAGTCCCGAGTGGAGTACAGTGCCTGTACTGCCGTGTAGTACTGAGTGGAGTACTGTGTGTATAGTGCCGTGTAGTACCGAGTGGAATACACTGCCTGCACTGCCGTGTAGTACTGAGTGGAGTACAGTGCCTGTACTGCCGTGTAGTATTGAGTGGAGTAGTGTGCCTGTACTGCCGTGTAGTCCCGAATGTAGTACTGTGTGTATAGTGCCGTGTAGTACCGAGTGGAGTACAGTGCCTGTACTGCCGTGTTGTACCGAGTGGAGTACAGTGTATAGTGCCGTGTAGTACACAGTGGAGTACAGTGCCTGTACTGCCGTGTAGTACTGAGTGAAGTACAGTGCCTGTAATGCCGTGTAGTACCGAGTGGAGTACTGTGTGTATAGCGCCGTGTAGTACCGAGTGGAGGACAGTGCCTGTACTGCCGTGTAGTACTGAGTGGAGTACAGTGCCTGTACTGCCGTGTAGTACCGAGTGGAGTACAGTGCTTGTACTGCCGTGTAGTACTGCGTGAATTACAGTGCCTGTACTGCCGTGTAGTACCGAGTGGAGTACTGTGTGTATAGTGCCGTGTAGTACACAGTGGAGTACAGTGCCTGTGCTGCCGTGTAGAACTGAGTGGAGTACAGTGCCTGTAATGCCGTGTAGTACCGAGTGGAGTACTGTGTGTATAGTGCCGTGTAGTACCGAGTGGAGTACCGTGCCTGTACTGCCGTGTAGTACTGAGTGGCGTACAGTGCCTGTACTGCCGTGTAGTACTGAGTGGTGTACAGTGCCTGTACTGCCGTGTAGTCCCGAGTGGAGTACTCTGTGTATAGTGCAGTGTAGTACTGAGTGGAGTACAGTGCCTGTACTGCCGTGTAGTACCGAGTGGAGTACAGTGCTTGAATTGCCGTGTAGTACTGAATGGAGTACAGTGCCTGTACTGCCGTGTAGTGCCCAGTGGAGTACTGTGTGTTTAGTGCAGTGTAGTACTGAGTGGAGTACAGTGCATGTACTGCCGTGTAGTGCCCAGTGGAGTACTGTGTGTTTAGTGCAGTGTAGTACTGAGTGGAGTACAGTGCATGTACTGCCGTGTAGTCCCGAGTGGAGTACTCTGTGTATAGTGCAGTGTAGTACCGAGTGGAGTACCGTGCCTGTACTGCCGTGTAGTGCCCAGTGGAGTACTGTGTGTTTAGTGCAGTGTAGTAATGAGTGGAGTACAGTGCATGTACTGCCGTGTAGTCCCGAGTGGAGTACTCTGTGTATAGTGCAGTGTAGTACTGAGTGGAGTACAGTGCCTGTACTGCCGTGTAGTACCGAGTGGAGTACAGTGCTTGAATTGCCGTGTAGTACTGAATGGAGTACAGTGCCTGTACTGCCGTGTAGTGCCCAGTGGAGTACTGTGTGTTTAGTGCAGTGTAGTACTGAGTGGAGTACAGTGCATGTACTGCCGTGTAGTCCCGAGTGGAGTACTCTGTGTATAGTGCAGTGTAGTACTGAGTGGAGTACAGTGCCTGTACTGCCGTGTAGTACCGAGTGGAGTACAGTGCCTGTACTGCCGTGTAGTCCCGAGTGGAGTACTGTGTGCACACTGCCGTGTAGTACTGAGTGGAGTACAGTGCCTGTAATGTCGTGTAGTACCGAGTGGAGTACAGTGCCTGTACTGCCGTGTAGTACTGAGTGGAGTACAGTGCCTGTACTGCCGTGTAGTCCCGAGTGGAGTACTGTGTGTATAGTGCTGTGTAGTACTGAGTGGAGTACTGTGTGTATAGTGCCGTGTAGTTCTGAGTGGAGTACAGTGCCTGTACTGCCGTGTAGTCCCAGGTGGAGTACTGTGTGCATACTGCCTTGTAGTACTGAGTGGAGTACAGTGCCTGTACTGCCGTGTAGTACCGAGTGGAGTATTGTGCCTGTACTGCCGTGTAGTACTGAGTGGAGTACATTGCCTGTACTGCCGTGCAGTCCCGAGTGGAGTACTGTGTGTATAGTGCAGTGTAGTACTGAGTGGAGTACTCTGTGTATAGTGCCGTGTAGTACTGAGTGGAGTACAGTGCCTGTACTGCCGTGTAATACCGAGTGGAGTACTGTGTGCATACTGCCGTGTAGTACTGAGTGGAGTACAGTGCCTGTACTGCCGTGTAGTACTGGGTGGAGTACAGTGCCTGTACTGCCGTGTAGTCCCCAGTGGAATACAGTTTGTGTAGTGCAGTGTAGTACTGAGTGGAGTACAGTGCATGTACTGCCGTGTAGTACCCAGTGGAGTACTGTGTGTATAGTGCAGTGTAGTACTGAGTGGAGTACTGTGTGTATAGTGCCGTGTAGTACTGAGTGGAGTACAGTACCTGTACTGCCGTGTAGTACCGAGTGGAGTACTGTGTGTATAGTGCCGTGTAGTACACAGTGGAGTACAGTGCCTGTGCTGCCGTGTAGAACTGAGTGGAGTACAGTGCCTGTAATGCCGTGTAGTACCGAGTGGAGTACTGTGTGTATAGTGCCGTGTAGTACCGAGTGGAGTACCGTGCCTGTACTGCCGTGTAGTACTGAGTGGCGTACAGTGCCTGTACTGCCGTGTAGTACTGAGTGGTGTACAGTGCCTGTACTGCCGTGTAGTCCCGAGTGGAGTACGGTGCCTGTACTGCCGTGTAGTGCCCAGTGGAGTACTGTGTGTATAGTGCAGTGTAGTACTGAGTGGAGTACAGTGCATGTACTGCCGTGTAGTCCCGAGTGGAGTACTCTGTGTATAGTGCAGTGTAGTACTGAGTGGAGTACAGTGCCTGTACTGCCGTGTAGTACCGAGTGGAGTACAGTGCCTGTACTGCCGTGTAGTCCCGAGTGGAGTACTGTGTGCATACTGCCGTGTAGTACTAAGTGGAGTACAGTGCCTGTACTGCCGTATAGTACTGAGTGGAGTACTGTGTGTATAGTGCCGTGTAGTACCGAGTGGAGTACCGTTCCTGTACTGCCGTGTAGTACTGAGTGGCGTACAGTGCCTGTACTGCCGTGTAGTACTGAGTGGTGTACAGTGCCTGTACTGCCGTGTAGTCCCGAGTGGAGTACGGTGCCTGTACTGCCGTGTAGTACTGAGTGGAGTACTGTGTGTATAGTGCCGTGTAGTACCGAGTGGAGTACCGTGCCTGTATTGCCGTGTAGTACTGAGTGGAGTACAGTGCCTGTACTGCCGTGTAGTACTGAGTGGTGTACAGTGCCTGTAATGCTGTGTAGTAACGAGTGGAGTATTGTGTGTATAGTGCCGTGTAGTACCGAGTGGAGTACAGTGCCTGTACTGTCGTGTAGTACCGAGTGGAGTACTGTGTGTATAGTGCCGTGTAGTACACAGTGGAGTACAGTGCCTGTACTGCAGTGTAGTACTGAGTGGAGTACAGTGCCTGTACTGCCGTGTAGTCCCGAGTGGAGTACAATGCCTGTACTGCCGTGTAGTACTGATTGGAGTAATAGTGCCTGTACTGCCGTGTAGTACCGAGTGGAGTACAGTGCTTTTACTGCCGTGTAGTACTGAGTGAAGTACAGTGCCTGTACTGCCGTGTTATGCCGAGTGGAGTACTGTGTGTATAGTGCAGTGTAGTACTGAGTGGAGTACAGTGCATATACTGCCGTGTAGTCCCGAGTGGAGTACTGTATGTATAGTGCAGTATAGTACTGAGTGGAGTACAGTGCCTTTACTGCCGTGTATACCGATTGGAGTAGAGTGCCTATACTGCCGTGTAGTCCCGAGTGGAGTACTGTGTGCATACTGCCGTGTATTACTGAGTGGAGTACAGTGCCTGTACTGCCGTGTAGTAGCGAGTGTGGGACTGTGTGTGTACTGCCGTGTAGTACTGAGTAGAGTACAGTGCCTGTTCTGCCGTGTAGTACCGAGTGGAGTACTGTGTGTATAGTGCCGTGTAGTACCGAGTGGAGTACAGTGCCTGTACTGCCGTGTACTACTGAGTGGAGTACAGTGCCTGTAATGCCGTGTAGTACCGAGTGGAGTACTGTGTGTATAGTGCCGTGTAGTACCGAGTGGAGTACAGTGCCTGTACTGCCGTGTAGTACTGAGTGGAGTACAGTGCCTGTACTGCCGTGTAGTCCCGAGTGGAGTACAATGCCTGTACTGCCGTGTAGTACTGATTGGAGTACAGTGCCTGTACTGCCGTGTAGTACCGAGTGGAGTACAGTGCTTGTATTGCCGTGTAGTACTGAGTGGAGTACAGTGCCTGTACTGCCGTGTAGTGCCCAGTGGAGTACTGTGTGTTTAGTGCAGTGTAGTACTGAGTAGAGTACAGTGCATGTACTGCCGTGTAGTCCCGAGTGGAGTACTCTGTGTATAGTGCAGTGTAGTACTGAGTGGAGTACAGTGCCTGTACTGCCGTGTAGTCCCGAGTGGAGTACTGTGTGCGTACTGCCGTGTAGTACTGAGTGGAGTACAGTGCCTGTATTGCCGTGTAGTACCGAGTGGAGTACAGTGCCTGTACTGCCGTGTAGTACTGAGTGGAGTACAGTGCCTGTACTGCCGTGTAGTCCCGTGTGGAGTACTGTGTGTATAGTGCAGTGTAGTACTGAGTGGAGTACAGTGCATGTACTGCCGTGTAATACCGAGTGGATTACTGTGTGTATAGTGCCGTGTAGTACCGAGTGGAGTACAGTGCCTGTACTGCCGTGTAGTACTGAGTGGTGTACAGTGTGTATAGTGCCGTGTAGTACCGAGTGGAGTACAGTGTGTATAGTGCCGTGTAGTACTGAGTGGAGTACAGTGCATGTACTGCCGTGTAGTACAGAGTGGAGTACAGTGCAAGTACTGCCGTGTAGTACTGAGTGGAGTACAGTGCATGTACTCCCGTGTAGTACCGAGTGGAGTGCTGTACCTGTACTGCCGTGTAGTACTGAGTGGAGTACAGTGCGTGTACTGCCGTGTAGTACGGAGTGGAATACAGTGCCTGTACTGGAGTGTATTACCTAGTGGAGTACAGTGTGTATAGTGCCGTCTAGTACCGAGTGGAGTACAGTGTGTATAGTGCCGTGTAGTACTGAGTGGAGTACAGTGCCTGTACTGCCGTGTAGTACCGAGTGGAGTACAGTGCCTGTACTGCCGTGTAGTACTGAGTGGAATAAAGTGCCTGTACTGCCGTGTAGTACCGAGTGGAGTACAGTGTGCATAGTGCCGTGTAGTACTGAGTGGAGTACAGTGCCTGTACTGCCGTGTAGTACTGAGTGGGTACAGTGCCTGTACTGCCGTGTAGTACCGAGTGGAGTATTGTGTGTATACTGCCGTGTAGTACATAGTGTAGTACAGTACCTGTACTGCCGTGTAGTACCGAGTGGGGTACTGTGTGCATACTGCCATGTAGTACTGAGTGGAGTACAGTGCCTGTACTGCCGTGTAGTACCGAGTGGAGTACTGTGTGTATAGTGCCGTGTAGTACCGAGTGGAGTACAGTGTGCATACTGCCGTGTAGTACTGAGTGGAGTACAGTGCCTGAACTACCGTGTAGTACCGAGTGGAGTACTGTGTGTATAGTGCCGTGTAGTACCGAGTGGAGTAATGTGCATGTACTGCCGTGTAGTACCCAGTGGAGTACTGTGTGTATAGTGCTGTGTAGTACCGAGTGGAGTACAGTGCATGTACTGCCGTGTAGTCCCGAGTGGAGTACTGTGTGTATAGTGCGGTGTAGTACCGAGTGGAGTACAGTGCATGTACTGCCGTGTAGTCCCGAGTGGAGTACTGTGTGTATAGTGCCGTGTAGTACCGAGTGGAGTACAGTGCCTGTATTGCCGTGTAGTACCGAGTGGAGTACTGTGTGTATAGTGCCGTGTAGTACCGAGTGGAGTGCTGTGTCCATACTGCCGTGTAGTACCGAGTGGAGTACAGTACCTGTACTGCCGTGTAGTACCGAGTGGAGTACTGTGTGTATAGTGCCGTGTAGTACCGAGTGGAGTACAATCCCTGTATTTTCGTGTAGTACTGAGTGGAGTAGAGTGCCTGAAGTGCCGTGTAGTCCCGAGTGGAGTACAGTGCCTGTACTGCCGTGTAGTTGTGAGTGGAGTACTGTGCCTGTACTGCCGTGTAGTACTGAGTGGAGTACTCTGTGTATAGTGCCGTGTAGTACCGAGTGGAGTACAGTTGGTGTACTGCCGTGTATTACTGTGTGGAGTACAGTGCCTGTACTGCAGTGTAGTACTGAGTGGAGTACAGTGCCTGTACTGCCGTGTAGTACTGAGTGGAGTACAGTGCCTGTACTGCCGTGTAGTACTGAGTGGAGTACAGTGCATGTACTGCCGTATAGTACTGAGTGGAGTACTGTGTGTATATTGCCGTGTAGTACCGAGTGGAGTACCGTGCCTGTACTGCCGTGTAGTACTGAGTGGCGTACAGTGCCTGTACTGCCGTGTAGTACTGAGTGGTGTACGGTGCCTGTACTGCCGTGTAGTCCCGAGTGGAGTACGGTGCCTGTACTGCCGTGTAGTACTGAGTGGAGTACTGTGTGTATAGTGCCGTGTAGTACCGAGTGGAGTACCGTGCCTGTACTGCCGTGTAGTACTGAGTGGAGTACAGTGCCTGTACTGCCGTGTAGTACTGAGTGGAGTACAGTGCCTGTACTGCCGTGTAGTCCCGAATGGAGTACAGTGCCTGTACTGCCGTGTAGTACAGAGTGGAGTACTGTGTGTATAGTGCCGTGTAGTACCGAGTGCAGTAAAGTGCCTGTACTGCCGTGTAGTACTGAGTGGAGTACAGTGCCTGTACTGCCGTGTAGTACTGAGTGGAGTACAGTGCCTGTACTGCTGTGTAGTACTGAGTGGAGTAAAGTGCCTGCACTGCCGTGTAGTACTGAGTGGAGTACTGTGTGTATAGTGCCGTGTAGTACCGAGTGGAGTACCGTGCCTGTACTGCCGTGTAGTCCCGAATGGAGTACTGTGTGTATAGTGCCGTGTAGTACGGAGTGGAGTACAGTGCCTGTACTGCCGTGTAGTACTGAGTGGAGTACAGTGCCTGTACTCCCGTGTAGTCCCGAGTGGAGTACTGTGTGTATAGTGCCGTGTAGTACTCAGTGGAGTAGAGTGCCTGTACTGCTGTGTAGTCCGGAGTGGAGTACAGTGCCTGTACTGCCGTGTAGTCCCGAGTGTAGTACTGTGTGTACAGTGCAGTGTAGTGCTGAGTGGTGTACAGTGCTTGTACTGCCGTGTAGTACTGAGTGGAGTACAGTGCCTGTACTGCCGTGTAGTACTGGGTGGAGTACAATGCCTGTACTGCCGTGTAGTACCGAGTGGGGGACTGTGTGTATACTGCTGTGTAGTACCGAGTGGAGTACAGTGCCTGTACTGCCGTGTAGTACCGAGCGGAGTACTGTGTGTATAGTGACGTGTAGTACCGAGTGGAGTACAGTGCCTGTACTGTCGTGTAGTACCGAGTGGAGTACTGTGTGTATAGTGCCGTGTAGTACCGAGTGGAGAACAGTGCCTGTACTGCTGTGTAGTACCGAGTGGAGTACTGTGTGCATACTGCCGTGTAGTACTGTGTGGAGTATAGTGCCTGTACTGCCGTGTAGTACCGGGTGGAGTACTGTTTGTATAGTGCCGTGTAGTACCGAGTGGAGTACACTGCATGTACTACCGTGTTGTACCGAGTGGAGTACTGTGTGTATCGTGCGGTGTAGTACCGAGTGGAGGACATTGCATGTAATGCGGTGTAGTACCGAGCGGAGTACTGTGTGTATAGTGCCGTGTAGTACCGAGTGGAGTACAGTGCCTCTACTGCCGTGTAGTACTGAGTGGAGTACAGTGCCTGTACTGCCGTGTAGTCCCGAGTGGAGTACAGTGCCTGTACTGCCGTGTAGTAGTGAGTGGAGTACTGTGCCTGTACTGCCGTGTGGTACTGAGTGGAGTACTGTGTGTATAGTGCCGTGTAGTACCGAGTGGAGTACAGTGCCTGTATTGCCGTGTAGTCCCGAGTGGAGTACAGTGCCTGTATTGCCGTGTAGTACTGAGTGGAGTACAGTGCCTGTACTGCCGTGTAGTCCCGAGTGGAGTACAGTGCCTGTTCTGCCGTGTAGTACTGAGTGGAGTACTCTGTGTATAGTGCCGTGTAGTACCGAGTGGAGTACAGTGCCTGTATTGCCGTGTAGTACTGAGTGGAGTACAGTGCCTGTATTGCCGTGTAGTACTGAGTGGAGTACAGTGCCTGTACTGCCGTGTAGTCCCGAGTGGAGAACAGTGCCTGTACTGCCGTGTAGTACTGAGTGGATTACTGTGTGTATAGTGCCGTGTAGTACCGAGTGGAATACAGTGCCTGCACTGCCGTGTAGTACTGAGTGGAGTACAGTGCCTGTACTGCCGTGTAGTACTGAGTGGAGTACAGTGCCTGTACTGCCGTGTAGTCCCGAATGTAGTACTGTGTGTATAGTGCCGTGTAGTACCGAGTGGAGTACAGTGCCTGTACTGCCGTGTTGTACCGAGTGGAGTACAGTGTATAGTGCCGTGTAGTACACAGTGGAGTACAGTGCCTGTACTGCCGTGTAGTACTGAGTGAAGTACAGTGCCTGTAATGCCGTGTAGTACCGAGTGGAGTACTGTGTGTATAGCGCCGTGTAGTACCGAGTGGAGGACAGTGCCTGTACTGCCGTGTAGTACTGAGTGGAGTACAGTGACTGTACTGCCGTGTAGTACCGAGTGGAGAACAGTGCTTGTACTGCCGTGTAGTACTGCGTGAAGTACAGTGCATGTACTGCCGTGTAGTGCCGAGTGGAGTACTGTGTGTATAGTGCAGTGTAGTACTGAGTGGAGTACAGTGCATGTACTGCCGTGTAGTGCCGAGTGGAGTACTGTATGTATAGTGCAGTGTAGTACTGAGTGGAGTACAGTGCCTGTACTGCCGTGTAGTACCGAGTGGAGTACAGTGCATTTACTGTCGTGTAGTCCCGAGTGGAGTACTGTGTGCATACTGCCGTGTATTACTGAGTGGAGTACAGTGCCTGTACTGCCGTGTAGTAGCGAGTGGGGGACTGTGTGTGTACTGCCGTGTAGTACTGAGTAGAGTACATTGCCTGTTCTGCCGTGTAGTACCGAGTGGAGTACTGTGTGTATAGTGCCGTGTAGTACCGAGTGGAGTACAGTGCCTGTACTGCCGTGTAGTACTGAGTGGAGTACAGTGCCTGTAATGCCGTGTAGTCCCGAGTGAAGTACAGTGCCTGTACTGCCGTGAAGTACTGATTGGAGTACAATGCCTGTACTGCCGTGTAGTACTGATTGGAGTACAGTGCCTGTACTGCCGTGTAGTACCGAGTGGAGTACAGTGGTTGTACTGCCGTGTAGTACTGAGTGGAGTACAGTGCCTGTACTGCCGTGTAGTGCCCAGTGGAGTACTGTGTGTATAGTGCAGTGTAGTACTGAGTGGAGTACAGTGCATGTACTGCCGTGTAGTCCCGAGTGGAGTACTCTGTGTATAGTGCAGTGTAGTACTGAGTGGAGTACAGTGCCTGTACTGCCGTGTAGTACCGAGTGGAGTACAGTGCATTTACTGTCGTGTAGTCCCGAGTGGAGTACTGTGTGCATACTGCCGTGTAGTACTGAGTGGAGTACAGTGCCTGTAATGCCGTGTAGTACCGAGTGGAGTACAGTGCCTGTACTGCCGTGTAGTACTGAGTGGAGTACAGTGCCTGTACTGCCGTGTAGTCCCGAGTGGAGTACTGTGTGTATAGTGCAGTGTAGTACTGAGTGGAGTACTGTGTGTATAGTGCAGTGTAGTACTGAGTGGAGTACTGTGTGTATAGTGCCGTGTACTACTGAGTGGAGTACAGTGCCTGTACTGCCGTGTAGTCCCAGGTGGAGTACTGTGTGCATACTGCCGTGTAGTACTGAGTGGAGTACAGCGCCTGTACTGCCGTGTAGTACCGAGTGGAGTACTGTGCCTGTACTGCCGTGTAGTACTGTGTGGAGTACATTGCCTATACTGCGTGCAGTCCCGAGTGGAGTACTGTGTGTATAGTGCAGTGTAGTACTGAGTGGAGTACTGTGTGTATAGTTCCGTGTAGTACTGAGTGGAGTACAGTGCCTGTACTGCCGTGTAATACCGAGTGGAGTACTGTGTGCATACTGCCGTGTAGTACTGAGTGGAGTACAGTGCCTGTACTGCCGTGTAGTACTGGGTGGAGTACAGTGCCTGTACTGCCGTGTAGTCCCCAGTGGAATACAGTTTGTGTAGTGCAGTGTAGTACTGAGTGGAGTACAGTGCATGTACTGCCGTGTAGTACCGAGTGGAGTACTGTGTGTATAGTGCAGTGTAGTACTGAGTAGAGTACTGTGTGTATAGTGCCGTGTAGTACTGAGTGGAGTACAGTACCTGTACTGCCGTGTAGTACCGAGTGGAGTACTGTGTGCATACTGCCGTGTATTACTGGGTGGAGTACAGTGCCTGTGCTGCCGTGTAGAACTGAGTGGAGTACAGTGCCTGTAATGCCGTGTAGTACCGAGTGGATTACTGTGTGTATAGTGCCGTGTAGTACTGAGTGGAGTACATTGCCTGTACTGCCGTGCAGTCCCGAGTGGAGTACTGTGTGTATAGTGCCGTGTAGTACCGAGTGGAGTACTGTGTGTATAGTGCCGTGTAGTACTGAGTGGGTACAGTGCCTGTACTGCCGTGTAGTACCGAGTGGAGTACTGTGTGTATACTGCCGTGTAGTACTGAGTGGAGTACAGTACCTGTCCTGCCGTGTAGTACCGAGTGGGGGACTGTGTGTATACTGCCGTGTAGTACTGAGTGGAGTACAGTGCCTGTACTGCCGAGTAGTCCCGAGTGGAGTACTGTGTGTATAGTGCAGTGTAGTACTGAGTGGAGTACAGTGCCTGTACTGTCGTGTAGTACCGAGTGGAGTACTGTGTGTATAGTGCGGTGTAGTACCGAGTGGAGAACAGTGCCTGTACTGCTGTGTAGTACCGAGTGGAGTACTGTGTGCATACTGCCGTGTAGTACTGTGTGGAGTATAGTGCCTGTACTGAGGTGTAGTACCGGGTGGAGTACTGTTTGTATGGTGCCGTGTAGTACCGAGTGGAGTACACTGCATGTACTACCGTGTTGTACCGAGTGGAGTACTGTGTGTATCGTGCGGTGTAGTACCGAGTGGAGTACATTGCATGTAATGCGGTGTAGTACCGAGAGGAGTACTGTGTGTATAGTGCCGTGTAGTACCGAGTGGAGTACAGTGCCTCTACTGCCGTGTAGTACTGAGTGGAGTACAGTGCCTGTACTGCCGTGTAGTCCCGAGTGGAGTACAGTGCCTGTACTGCCGTGTAGTAGTGAGTGGAGTACTGTGCCTGTACTGCCGTGTGGTACTGAGTGGAGTACTGTGTGTATAGTGCCGTGTAGTACCGAGTGGAGTACAGTGCCTGTATTGCCGTGTAGTACCGAGTGGAGTACTGTGTATATAGTGCCGTGTAGTACCGAGTGGAGTACTGTGTGCATACTGCCGTGTAGTAATGAGTGGAGTACAGTACCTGTACTGCCGTGTAGTACCGAGTGAAGTACTGTGTGTATAGTGCCGTGTAGTACCGAGTGGATTACAGTGCCTGTCCTGCCATGTAGTACTGAGTGGAGTACAGTGCCTGTACTGCCGTGTAGTCCCGAGTGGAGTACAGTGCCTGTACTGCCGTGTAGTAGTGAGTGGAGTACTGTGCCTGTACTGCCGTGTGGTACTGAGTGGAGTACTGTGTGTATAGTGCCGTGTAGTACCGCGTGGAGTACAGTGGGTGTAGTGCCGTGTAGTACTGAGTGGAGTAGAGTGCCTGTACTGCCGTGTAGTACTGAGTGGAGTACAGTGCCTGTACAGCCGTGTAGTCGCGTGTGGAGTACATTGCCTGTACTGCCGTGTAGTACTGAGTGGAGTACTGTGTGTATAGTGCCGTGTAGTACCGAGTGGAGTACAGTGCCTGTATTGCCGTGTGGTACTGAGTGGAGTACAGTGCCTGTACTGCCGTGTAGTACTGAGTGGAGTACAGTGCCTGTACTGCCGTGTAGTCCCGAGTGGAGTACAGTGCCTGTACTGCCGTGTAGTACTGAGTGGAGTACTGTGTGTATAGTGCCATGTAGTACCGAGTGGAATACAGTTCCTGCACTGCCGTGTAGTACTGAGTGGAGTACAGTGCCTGTACTGCCGTGTAGTACTGAGTGGAGTACAGTGCCTGTACTGCCGTGTAGTCCCGAGTGGAGTACTGTGTGCATACTGCCGTGTAGTACTGAGTGGAGTACAGTGCCTGTAATGCCGTGTAGTACCGAGTGGAGTACAATGCCTGTACTGCCGTGTAGTACTGAGTGGAGTACAGTGCCTGTACTGCCGTGTAGTGCCGAGTGGAGTACTGTATGTATAGTGCAGTGTAGTACTGAGTGGAGTACAGTGCCCGTACTGCCGTGTAGTACCGAGTGGAGTACAGTGCATTTACTGTCGTGTAGTCCCGAGTGGAGTACTGTGTGCATACTGCCGTGTATTACTGAGTGGAGTACAGTGCCTGTACTGCCGTGTAGTAGCGATTGGGGGACTGTGTGTATAGTGCCGTGTAGTACCGAGTGGAGTACAGTGCCTGTACTGCCGTGTTGTACCGAGTGGAGTACAGTGTATAGTGCCGTGTAGTACACAGTGGAGTACAGTGCCTGTACTGCCGTGTAGTACTGAGTGAAGTACAGTGCCTGTAATGCCGTGTAGTACCGAGTGGAGTACTGTGTGTATAGCGCCGTGTAGTACCGAGTGGAGGACAGTGCCTGTACTGCCGTGTAGTACTGAGTGGAGTACAGTGCATGTACTGCCGTGTAGTGCCGAGTGGAGTACTGTATGTATAGTGCAGTGTAGTACTGAGTGAGTACAGTGCCCGTACTGCCGTGTAGTACCGAGTGGAGTACAGTGCATTTACTGTCGTGTAGTCCCGAGTGGAGTACTGTGTGCATACTGCCGTGTATTACTGAGTGGAGTACAGTGCCTGTACTGCCGTGTAGTAGCGATTGGGGGACTGTGTGTGTACTGCCGTGTAGTACTGAGTGGAGTACAGTGCCTGTACTGCCGTGTAGTGCCCAGTGGAGTACTGTGTGTATAGTGCAGTGTAGTACTGAGTGGAGTACAGTGGATGTACTGCCGTGTAGTCCCGAGTGGAGTACTCTGTGTATAGTGCAGTGTAGTACTGAGTGGAGTAGAGTGCCTGTACTGCCGTGTAGTACCGAGTGGAGTACAGTGCCTGTACTGCCGTGTAGTCCCGAGTGGAGTACTGTGTGCATACTGCCGTGTAGTACTGAGTGGAGTACAGTGCCTGTAATGCCGTGTAGTACCGAGTGGAGTACAATGCCTGTACTGCCGTGTAGTACTGAGTGGAGTACAGTGCCTGTACTGCCGTGTAGTCCCGAGTGGAGTACTGTGTGTATAGTGCAGTGTAGTACTGAGTGGAGTACTGTGTGTATAGTGCAGTGTAGTACTGAGTGGAGTACTGTGTGTATAGTGCCGTGCAGTACTGAGTGGAGTACAGTGCCTGTACTGCCGTGTAGTCCCAGGTGGAGTACTGTGTACATACTGCCGTGTAGTACTGAGTGGAGTACAGTGCCTGTACTGCCGTGTAGTACTGAGTGGAGTACTGTGTGTATAGTGTCGTGTAGTACCGAGTGGAGTACCGTGCCTGTACTGCCGTGTAGTCCCGAGTGGAGTACAGTGCCTGTACTGCCGTGTAGCACTGAGAGGAGTACTGTGTGTATAGTGCCGTGTAGTACCGAGTGGAGTACAGTGCCTGTACTGCCGTGTAGTACTGAGTGGAGAACAGTGCCTGTACTGCCGTGTATTACTGAGTGCAGTACAGTGCCTGTACTGCCGTGTAGTCCCGATTGGAGTACTGTGCGTATAGTGCCGTGTAGTACGGAGTGGAGTACAGTGCCTGTACTGCCGTGTAGTACTGAGTGGAGTACAGTGCCTGTACTAACGTGTAGTCCCGAGAGGAGTACTGTGTGTTTAGTGCAGTGTAGTACTGAGTGGTGTACAATGCCTGTACTGCCGTGTAGTACTGAGTGGAGTACAGTGCCTGTACTCCCGTGTAGTCCCGAGTGGAGTACTGTGTGTATAGTGCCGTGTAGTACTGAGTGGAGTACAGTGCCTGTACTGCTGTGTAGTCCGGAGTGGAGTACATTGCCTGTACTTCCGTGTAGCCCTGAGTGGAGTACTGTGTGTATAGTGCCGTGTAGTACCGAGGGGATACAGTGCCTGTACTGCCGTGTAGTACTAAGTAGAGTACAGTGGCTGTAGTGCCGTGTAGTCCCGAGTGTAGTACTGTGTGTATAGTGCAGTGTAGTGCTGAGTGGTGTACAGTGCTTGTACTGCCGTGTACTACTGAGTGGAGTACAGTGCCTGTACCGCCGTGTAGTACTGGGTGGAGTACAGTGCCTGTACTGCCGTGTAGTACCGAGTGGGGGACTGTGTGTATAGTGCCGTGTAGTACCGAGTGGAGTACAGTGCCTGTACTGTCGTGTAGTACCGAGTGGAGTACTGTGTGTATAGTGCCGTGTAGTACCGAGTGGAGTACAGTGCCTGTACTGCTGTGTAGTACCGAGTGGAGTACTGTGTGCATACTGCCGTGTAGTACTGTGTGGAGTATAGTGCCTGTACTGCCGTGTAGTACCGGGTGGAGTAGTGTTTATATAGTGCCGTGTAGTACCGAGTGGAGTACACTGCAGGTACTGCCGTGTAGTACCGAGTGGAGTACTGTGTGTATCGTGCGGTGTAGTACCGAGTGGAGTACATTGCATGTACTGCGGTGTAGTACCTAGTGGAGTACTGTGTGTATAGTGCCGTGTGGTACCGAGTGGAGTACAGTGCCTCTACTGCCGTGTAGTACTGAGTGGAGTACAGTGCCTGTACTGCCGTGTAGTCCCGAGTGGAGTACAGTGCCTGTACTGCCGTGTAGTAGTGAGTGGAGTACTGTGCCTGTACTGCCGTGTGGTACTGAGTGGAGTACTGTGTGTATAGTGCCGTGTAGTACCGAGTGGAGTACAGTGCCTGTATTGCAGTGTAGTACCGAGTGGAGTACTGTGTATATAGTGCCGTGTAGTACCGAGTGGAGTACTGTGTGCATACTTCCGTGTAGTAATGAGTGGAGTACAGTACCTGTACTGCCGTGTAGTACCGAGTGGAGTACTGTGTGTATAGTGGCGTGTAGTACCGAGTGGAGTACAGTGCCTGTACTGCCGTGTAGTACTGAGTGGAGTACAGTGCCTGTACTGCCGTGTAGTCCCGAGTGGAGTACAGTGCCTGTACTGCCGTGTAGTAGTGAGTGGAGTACTGTGCCTGTACTGCCGTGTGGTACTGAGTGGAGTACTGTGTGTATAGTGCCGTGTAGTACCGCGTGGAGTACAGTGGGTGTAGTGCCGTGTAGTACTGAGTGGAGTGGAGTGCCTGTACTGCCGTGTAGTACTGAGTGGAGTACAGTGCCTGTACTGCCGTGTAGTCCCGAGTGGAGTACATTGCCTGTACTGCCGTGTAGTACTGAGTGGAGTACTCTGTGTATAGTGCCGTGTAGTACCGAGTGGAGTACAGTGCCTGTATTGCCGTGTAGTACTGAGTGGAGTACAGTGCCTGTATTGCCGTGTAGTACTGAGTGGAGTACAGTGCCTGTACTGCCGTGTAGTCCCGAGTGGAGTACAGTGCCTGTACTGCCGTGTAGTACTGAGTGGATTACTGTGTGTATAGTGCCGTGTAGTACCGCGTGGAATACAGTGCCTGCACTGCCGTGTAGTACTGAGTAGAGTACAGTGCCTGTACTGCCGTGTAGTACTGAGTGGAGTACAGTGCCTGTACTGCCGTGTAGTCCCGAATGTAGTACTGTGTGTATAGTGCCGTGTAGTACCGAGTGGAGTACAGTGCCTGTACTGCCGTGTTGTACCGAGTGGAGTACAGTGTATAGTGCCGTGTAGTACACAGTGGAGTACAGTGCCTGTGCTGCCGTGTAGAACTGAGTGGAGTACAGTGCCTGTAATGCCGTGTAGTACCGAGTGGAGTACTGTGTGTATAGTGCCGTGTAGTACCGAGTGGAGTTCTGTGTGTATAGTGCCGTGTAGTACTGAGTGGGTACAGTGCCTGTACTGCCGTGTAGTACCGAGTGGAGTACTGTGTGTATACTGCCGTGTAGTACTGACTGGAGTACAGTACCTGTCCTGCCGTGTAGTACCGAGTGGGGGACTGTGTGTATAATGCCGTGTAGTACTGAGTGGAGTACAGTGCCTGTACTGCCGAGTAGTCCCGAGTGGAGTACTGTGTGTATAGTGCAGTGTAGTACTGAGTGGAGTACAGTGCATGTACTGCCGTGTAGTCCCGAGTGGAGTACTGTATGTATAGTGCAGTATAGTACTGAGTGGAGTACAGTGTCTGTACTGCCGTGTATACCGATTGGAGTACAGTGCCTTTACTGCCGTGTAGTCCCGAGTGGAGTACTGTGTGCATACTGCCGTGTATTACTGAGTGGAGTACAGTGCCTGTACTGCCGTGTAGTACTGAGTGGACTACAGTGCCTGTACTGCCGTGTAGTCCCGAGTGGAGTACTGAGTGTATAGTGCCGTGTAGTACCGAGTGGAGTACAGTGCCTGTACTGCCGTGTAGTACTGAGTGGAGTACAGTGACTGTACTGCCGTGTAGTCCCGAATGGAGTACTTTGTGTATAGTGCCGTGTAGTACCGAGTGGAGTACAGTGCCTGTACTGCCGTGTAGTACCGAGTGGAGTAGTGTGTGTATAGTGCCGTGTAGTACACAGTGGAGTACAGTGCCTGTACTGCCGTGTAGTACTGAGTGGTGTACAGTGCCTGTAATGCTGTGTAGTAACGAGTGGAGTATTGTGTGTATAGTGCCGTGTAGTACCGAGTGGAGTACAGTGCCTGTACTGCCGTGTAGTACCGAGTGGAGTACTGTGTGTATAGTGCCGTGTAGTACAGTGCCTGTACTGCAGTGTAGTACTGAGTGGAGTACAGTGTCTGTACTGCCGTGTAGTCCCGAGTGGAGTACAATGCCTGTAATGCCGTGTAGTACTGATTGGAGTAATAGTGCCTGTACTGCCGTGTAGTACCGTGTGGAGTACAGTGCTTTTACTGCCGTGTAGTACTGAGTGAAGTACAGTGCCTGTACTGCCGTGTTATGCCGAGTGGAGTACTGTGTGTATAGTGCAGTGTAGTACTGAGTGGAGTACAGTGCATATACTGCCGTGTAGTCCCGAGTGGAGTACTGTATGTATAGTGCAGTATAGTACTGAGCGGAGTACAGTGCCTTTACTGCCGTGTATACCGAGTGGAGTACAGTGCCTATACTGCCGTGTAGTAGCGAGTGGGGGACTGTGTGTGTACTGCCGTGTAGTACTGAGTAGAGTACAGTGCCTGTTCTGCCGTGTAGTACCGAGTGGAGTACTGTGTGTATAGTGCCGTGTAGTACCGAGTGGAGTACAGTGCCTGTACTGCCGTGTAGTACCGAGTGGGGGACTGTGTGTGTACTGCCGTGTAGTACTGAGTAGAGTACAGTGCCTGTTCTGCCGTGTAGTACCGAGTGGAGTACTGTGTGTATAGTGCCGTGTAGTA
Source organism: Anabrus simplex (assembly GCF_040414725.1). Taxonomy (NCBI): domain Eukaryota; kingdom Metazoa; phylum Arthropoda; class Insecta; order Orthoptera; family Tettigoniidae; genus Anabrus; species Anabrus simplex. The sequence goes on along the minus strand of NC_090266.1, from coordinate 916,046,137 downwards.
CCGAGTGGAGTACAGTGCCTGTACTGCCGTGTACTACTGAGTGGAGTACAGTGCCTGTAATGCCGTGTAGTACCGAGTGGAGTACTGTGTGTATTGTGCAGTGTAGTACCGAGTGGAGTACAGTGCCTGTACTGCCGTGTAGTACTGAGTGGAGTACAGTGCCTGTACTGCCGTGTAGTCCCGAGTGGAGTACAATGCCTGTACTGCCGTGTAGTACTGATTGGAGTACAGTGCCTGTACTGCCGTGTAGTACCGAGTGGAGTACAGTGCTTGTATTGCCGTGTAGTACTGAGTGGAGTACAGTGCCTGTACTGCCGTGTAGTGCCCAGTGGAGTACTGTGTGTATAGTGCAGTGTAGTACTGAGTGGAGTACAGTGCATGTACTGCCGTGTAGTCCCGAGTGGAGTACGCTGTATATAGTGCAGTGTAGTACTGAGTGGAGTACAGTGCCTGTACTGCCGTGTAGTACCGAGTGGGGGACTGTGTGTATACTGCTGTGTAGTACCGAGTGGAGTACAGTGCCTGTACTGCCGTGTAGTACCGAGTGGAGTACTGTGTGTATAGTGCCGTGTAGTACTGAGTGGAGTACAGTGCCTGTACTGCTGTGTAGTCCGGAGTGGAGTACAGTGCCTGTACTGCCGTGTAGTCCTGAGTGGAGTACTGTGTGTATAGTGCCGTGTAGTACCGAGGGGAGTACAGTGCCTGTACTGCCGTGTAGTACTAAGTGGAGTACAGTGGCTGTACTGCCGTGTAGTCCCGAGTGTAGTACTGTGTGTATAGTGCAGTGTAGTGCTGAGTGGTGTACAGTGCTTGTACTGCCGTGTAGTACTGAGTGGAGTACAGTGCCTGTACTGCCGTGTAGTACTGGGTGGAGTACAGTGCCTGTACTGCCGTGTAGTACCGAGTGGGGGACTGTGTGTATACTGCTGTGTAGTACCGAGTGGAGTACAGTGCCTGTACTGCCGTGTAGTACCGAGTGGAGTACTGTGTGTATAGTGCCGTGTAGTACCGAGTGGAGTACAGTGCATGTACTGTCGTGTAGTACCGAGTGGAGTACTGTGTGTATAGTGCCGTGTAGTACCGAGTGGAGTACAGTGCCTGTACTGCTGTGTAGTACCGAGTGGAGTACTGTGTGCATACTGCCGTGTAGTACTGTGTGGAGTATAGTGCCTGTACTGCCGTGTAGTACCGGGTGGAGTACTGTTTGTATAGTGCCGTGTAGTACCGAGTTGAGTACACTGCAGGTACTGCCGTGTAGTATCGAGTGGAGTACTGTGTGTATCGTGCGGTGTAGTACCGAGTGGAGTACATTGCATGTACTGCGGTGTAGTACCGAGTGGAGTACTGTGTGTATAGTGCCGTGTAGTACCGAGTGGAGTACAGTGCCTCTACTGCCGTGTAGTACTGAGTGGAGTACAGTGCCTCTACTGCCGTGTAGTCCCGAGTGGAGTACAGTGCCTGTACTGCCGTGTAGTAGTGAGTGGAGTACTGTGCCTGTACTGCCGTGTGGTACTGAGTGGAGCACTGTGTGTATAGTGCCGTGTAGTACCGAGTGCAGTACAGTGCCTGTATTGCCGTGTAGTACCGAGTGGAGTACTGTGTGTATAGTGCCGTGTAGTACCGAGTGGAGTACTGTGTGCATACTGCCGTGTAGTAATGAGTGGAGTACAGTACCTGTACTGCCGTGTAGTACCGAGTGGAGTACTGTGTGTATAGTGCCGTGTAGTACCGAGTCGAGTACAGTGCCTGTCCTGCCGTGTAGTACTGAGTGGAGTACAGTGCCTGTACTGTCGTGTAGTGCCGAGTGGAGTACAGTGCCTGTACTGCCGTGTAGTAGTGAGTGGAGTACTGTGCCTGTACTGCCGTGTGGTACTGAGTGGAGTACTGTGTGTATAGTGCCGTGTAGTACCGCGTGGAGTACAGTGGGTGTAGTGCCGTGTAGTACTGAGTGGAGTAGAGTGCCTGTACTGCCGTGTAGTACTGAGTGGAGTACAGTGCCTGTACTGCCGTGTAGTCCCGAGTGGAGTACATTCCCTGTACTGCCGTGTAGTCCCGAGTGGAGTACAGTGCCTGTACTGCCGTGTAGTACTGAGTGGAGTACTGTGTGTATAGTGCCGTGTAGTACCGAGTGGAATACACTGCCTGCACTGCCGTGTAGTACTGAGTGGAGTACAGTGCCTGTACTGCCGTGCAGTATTGAGTGGAGTACAGTGCCTGTACTGCCGTGTAGTCCCGAATGTAGTACTGTGTGTATAGTGCCGTGTAGTACCGAGTGGAGTACAGTGCCTGTACTGCCGTGTTGTACCGAGTGGAGTACAGTGTATAGTGCCGTGTAGTACACAGTGGAGTACAGTGCCTGTACTGCCGTGTAGTACTGAGTGAAGTACAGTGCCTGTAATGCCGTGTAGTACCGAGTGGAGTACTGTGTGTATAGCGCCGTGTAGTACCGAGTGGAGGACAGTGCCTGTACTGCCGTGTAGTACTGAGTGGAGTACAGTGCCTGTACTGCCGTGTAGTACCGAGTGGAGTACAGTGCTTGTACTGCCGTGTAGTACTGCGTGAAGTACAGTGCCTGTACTGCCGTGTAGTGCCGAGTGGAGTACTGTGTGTATAGTGCAGTGTAGTACTGAGTGGAGTACAGTGCACGTACTGCCGTGTAGTGCCGAGTGGAGTACTGTATGTATAGTGCAGTTTAGTACTGAGTGGAGAACAGTGCCTGTACTGCCGTGTAGTACCGAGTGGAGTACAGTGCATTTACTGTCGTGTAGTCCCGAGTGGAGTACTGTGTGCATACTGCCGTGTAGTACTGAGTGGAGTACAGTGCCTGTACTGCCGTGTAGTCCCGAGTGGAGTACAGTGCCTGTACTGCCGTGTAGTACTGATTGGAGTAGAATGCCTGTACTGCCGTGTAGTACCGAGTGGAGTACAGTGCTTGAATTGCCGTGTAGTACTGAATGGAGTACAGTGCCTGTACTGCCGTGTAGTGCCCAGTGGAGTACTGTGTGTTTAGTGCAGTGTAGTAATGAGTGGAGTACAGTGCATGTACTGCCGTGTAGTGCCCAGTGGAGTACTGTGTGTTTAGTGCAGTGTAGTACTGAGTGGAGTACAGTGCATGTACTGCCGTGTAGTCCCGAGTGGAGTACTCTGTGTATAGTGCAGTGTAGTACTGAGTGGAGTACAGTGCCTGTACTGCCGTGTAGTACCGAGTGGAGTACAGTGCCTGTACTGCCGTGTAGTCCCGAGTGGAGTACTGTGTGCACACTGCCGTGTAGTACTGAGTGGAGTACAGTGCCTGTAATGCCGTGTAGTACCGAGTGGAGTACAGTGCCTGTACTGCCGTGTAGTACTGAGTGGAGTACAGTGCCTGTACTGCCGTGTAGTCCCGAGTGGAGTACTGTGTGTATAGTGCTGTGTAGTACTGAGTGGAGTACTGTGTGTATAGTGCCGTGTAGTTCTGAGTGGAGTACAGTGCCTGTACTGCCGTGTAGTCCCAGGTGGAGTACTGTGTGCATACTGCCTTGTAGTACTGAGTGGAGTACAGTGCCTGTACTGCCGTGTAGTACCGAGTGGAGTATTGTGCCAGTACTGAGTGGAGTACATTGCCTGTACTGCCGTGCAGTCCCGAGTGGAGTACTGTGTGTATAGTGCAGTGTAGTACTGAGTGGAGTACTCTGTGTATAGTGCCGTGTAGTACTGAGTGGAGTACAGTGCCTGTACTGCCGTGTAATACCGAGTGGAGTACTGTGTGCATACTGCCGTGTAGTACTGAGTGGAGTACAGTGCCTGTACTGCCGTGTAGTACTGGGTGGAGTACAGTGCCTGTACTGCCGTGTAGTCCCCAGTGGAATACAGTTTGTGTAGTGCAGTGTAGTACTGAGTGGAGTACAGTGCATGTACTGCCGTGTAGTACCCAGTGGAGTACTGTGTGTATAGTGCAGTGTAGTACTGAGTGGAGTACTGTGTGTATAGTGCCGTGTAGTACTGAGTGGAGTACAGTACCTGTACTGCCGTGTAGTACCGAGTGGAGTACTGTGTGTATAGTGCCGTGTAGTACACAGTGGAGTACAGTGCCTGTGCTGCCGTGTAGAACTGAGTGGAGTACAGTGCCTGTAATGCCGTGTAGTACCGAGTGGAGTACTGTGTGTATAGTGCCGTGTAGTACCGAGTGGAGTACCGTGCCTGTACTGCCGTGTAGTACTGAGTGGCGTACAGTGCCTGTACTGCCGTGTAGTACTGAGTGGTGTACAGTGCCTGTACTGCCGTGTAGTCCCGAGTGGAGTACGGTGCCTGTACTGCCGTGTAGTGCCCAGTGGAGTACTGTGTGTATAGTGCAGTGTAGTACTGAGTGGAGTACAGTGCATGTACTGCCGTGTAGTCCCGAGTGGAGTACTCTGTGTATAGTGCAGTGTAGTACTGAGTGGAGTACAGTTCCTGTACTGCCGTGTAGTACCGAGTGGAGTACAGTGCCTGTACTGCCGTGTAGTCCCGAGTGGAGTACTGTGTGCATACTGCCGTGTAGTACTAAGTGGAGTACAGTGCCTGTACTGCCGTATAGTACTGAGTGGAGTACTGTGTGTATAGTGCCGTGTAGTACCGAGTGGAGTACCGTTCCTGTACTGCCGTGTAGTACTGAGTGGCGTACAGTGCCTGTACTGCCGTGTAGTACTGAGTGGTGTACAGTGCCTGTACTGCCGTGTAGTCCCGAGTGGAGTACGGTGCCTGTACTGCCGTGTAGTACTGAGTGGAGTACTGTGTGTATAGTGCCGTGTAGTACCGAGTGGAGTACCGTGCCTGTATTGCCGTGTAGTACTGAGTGGAGTACAGTGCCTGTACTGCCGTGTAGTACTGAGTGGTGTACAGTGCCTGTAATGCTGTGTAGTAACGAGTGGAGTATTGTGTGTATAGTGCCGTGTAGTACCGAGTGGAGTACAGTGCCTGTACTGTCGTGTAGTACCGAGTGGAGTACTGTGTGTATAGTGCCGTGTAGTACACAGTGGAGTACAGTGCCTGTACTGCAGTGTAGTACTGAGTGGAGTACAGTGCCTGTACTGCCGTGTAGTCCCGAGTGGAGTACAATGCCTGTACTGCCGTGTAGTACTGATTGGAGTAATAGTGCCTGTACTGCCGTGTAGTACCGAGTGGAGTACAGTGCTTTTACTGCCGTGTAGTACTGAGTGAAGTACAGTGCCTGTACTGCCGTGTTATGCCGAGTGGAGTACTGTGTGTATAGTGCAGTGTAGTACTGAGTGGAGTACAGTGCATATACTGCCGTGTAGTCCCGAGTGGAGTACTGTATGTATAGTGCAGTATAGTACTTAGTGGAGTACAGTGCCTTTACTGCCGTGTATACCGAGTGGAGTACAGTGCCTATACTGCCGTGTAGTCCCGAGTGGAGTACTGTGTGCATACTGCCGTGTATTACTGAGTGGAGTACAGTGCCTGTACTGCCGTGTAGTAGCGAGTGTGGGACTGTGTGTGTACTGCCGTGTAGTACTGAGTAGAGTACAGTGCCTGTTCTGCCGTGTAGTACCGAGTGGAGTACTGTGTGTATAGTGCCGTGTAGTACCGAGTGGAGTACAGTGCCTGTACTGCCGTGTACTACTGAGTGGAGTACAGTGCCTGTAATGCCGTGTAGTACCGAGTGGAGTACTGTGTGTATAGTGCCGTGTAGTACCGAGTGGAGTACAGTGCCTGTACTGCCGTGTAGTACTGAGTGGAGTACAGTGCCTGTACTGCCGTGTAGTCCCGAGTGGAGTACAATGCCTGTACTGCCGTGTAGTACTGATTGGAGTACAGTGCCTGTACTGCCGTGTAGTACCGAGTGGAGTACAGTGCTTGTATTGCCGTGTAGTACTGAGTGGAGTACAGTGCCTGTACTGCCGTGTAGTGCCCAGTGGAGTACTGTGTGTTTAGTGCAGTGTAGTACTGAGTAGAGTACAGTGCATGTACTGCCGTGTAGTCCCGAGTGGAGTACTCTGTGTATAGTGCAGTGTAGTACTGAGTGGAGTACAGTGCCTGTACTGCCGTGTAGTCCCGAGTGGAGTACTGTGTGCATACTGCCGTGTAGTACTGAGTGGAGTACAGTGCCTGTATTGCCGTGTAGTACCGAGTGGAGTACAGTGCCTGTACTGCCGTGTAGTACTGAGTGGAGTACAGTGCCTGTACTGCCGTGTAGTCCCGTGTGGAGTACTGTGTGTATAGTGCAGTGTAGTACTGAGTGGGTACAGTGCATGTACTGCCGTGTAATACCGAGTGGATTACTGTGTGTATAGTGCCGTGTAGTACCGAGTGGAGTACAGTGCCTGTACTGCCGTGTAGTACTGAGTGGTGTACAGTGTGTATAGTGCCGTGTAGTACCGAGTGGAGTACAGTGTGTATAGTGCCGTGTAGTACTGAGTGGAGTACAGTGCATGTACTGCCGTGTAGTACAGAGTGGAGTACAGTGCAAGTACTGCCGTGTAGTACTGAGTGGAGTACAGTGCATGTACTCCCGTGTAGTACCGGGTGGAGTGCTGTACCTGTACTGCCGTGTAGTACTGAGTGGAGTACAGTGCGTGTACTGCCGTGTAGTACGGAGTGGAATACAGTGCCTGTACTGGAGTGTATTACCTAGTGGAGTACAGTGTGTATAGTGCCGTCTAGTACCGAGTGGAGTACAGTGTGTATAGTGCCGTGTAGTACTGAGTGGAGTACAGTGCCTGTACTGCCGTGTAGTACCGAGTGGAGTACAGTGCCTGTACTGCCGTGTAGTACTGAGTGGAATAAAGTGCCTGTACTGCCGTGTAGTACCGAGTGGAGTACAGTGTGCATAGTGCCGTGTAGTACTGAGTGGAGTACAGTGCCTGTACTGCCGTGTAGTACTGAGTGGGTACAGTGCCTGTACTGCCGTGTAGTACCGAGTGGAGTATTGTGTGTATACTGCCGTGTAGTACATAGTGTAGTACAGTACCTGTACTGCCGTGTAGTACCGAGTGGGGTACTGTGTGCATACTGCCATGTAGTACTGAGTGGAGTACAGTGCCTGTACTGCCGTGTAGTACCGAGTGGAGTACTGTGTGTATAGTGCCGTGTAGTACCGAGTGGAGTACAGTGTGCATACTGCCGTGTAGTACTGAGTGGAGTACAGTGCCTGAACTACCGTGTAGTACCGAGTGGAGTACTGTGTGTATAGTGCCGTGTAGTACCGAGTGGAGTAAAGTGCATGTACTGCCGTGTAGTACCCAGTGGAGTACTGTGTGTATAGTGCGGTGTAGTACCGAGTGGAGTACAGTGCATGTACTGCCGTGTAGTCCCGAGTGGAGTACTGTGTGTATAGTGCGGTGTAGTACCGAGTGGAGTACAGTGCATGTACTGCCGTGTAGTCCCGAGTGGAGTACTGTGTGTATAGTGCCGTGTAGTACCGAGTGGAGTACAGTGCCTGTATTGCCGTGTAGTACCGAGTGGAGTACTGTGTGTATAGTGCCGTGTAGTACCGAGTGGAGTGCTGTGTCCATACTGCCGTGTAGTACCGAGTGGAGTACAGTACCTGTACTGCCGTGTAGTACCGAGTGGAGTACTGTGTGTATAGTGCCGTGTAGTACCGAGTGGAGTACAATCCCTGTATTTTCGTGTAGTACTGAGTGGAGTAGAGTGCCTGAAGTGCCGTGTAGTCCCGAGTGGAGTAGAGTGCCTGTACTGCCGTGTAGTTGTGAGTGGAGTACTGTGCCTGTACTGCCGTGTAGTACTGAGTGGAGTACCCTGTGTATAGTGCCGTGTAGTACCGAGTGGAGTACAGTTGGTGTACTGCCGTGTATTACTGTGTGGAGTACAGTGCCTGTACTGCAGTGTAGTACTGAGTGGAGTACAGTGCCTGTACTGCCGTGTAGTACTGAGTGGAGTACAGTGCCTGTACTGCCGTGTAGTACTGAGTGGAGTACAGTGCATGTACTGCCGTATAGTACTGAGTGGAGTACTGTGTGTATATTGCCGTGTAGTACCGAGTGGAGTACCGTGCCTGTACTGCCGTGTAGTACTGAGTGGCGTACAGTGCCTGTACTGCCGTGTAGTACTGAGTGGTGTACGGTGCCTGTACTGCCGTGTAGTCCCGAGTGGAGTACGCTGCCTGTACTGCCGTGTAGTACTGAGTGGAGTACTGTGTGTATAGTGCCGTGTAGTACCGAGTGGAGTACCGTGCCTGTACTGCCGTGTAGTACTGAGTGGAGTACAGTGCCTGTACTGCCGTGTAGTACTGAGTGGAGTACAGTGCCTGTACTGCCGTGTAGTCCCGAATGGAGTACAGTGCCTGTACTGCCGTGTAGTACAGAGTGGAGTACTGTGTGTATAGTGCCGTGTAGTACCGAGTGGAGTAAAGTGCCTGTACTGCCGTGTAGTACTGAGTGGAGTACAGTGCCTGTACTGCCGTGTAGTACTGAGTGGAGTACAGTGCCTGTACTGCTGTGTAGTACTGAGTGGAGTAAAGTGCCTGTACTGCCGTGTAGTACTGAGTGGAGTACTGTGTGTATAGTGCCGTGTAGTACCGAGTGGAGTACCGTGCCTGTACTGCCGTGTAGTCCCGAATGGAGTACTGTGTGTATAGTGCCGTGTAGTACGGAGTGGAGTACAGTGCCTGTACTGCCGTGTAGTACTGAGTGGAGTACAGTGCCTGTACTCCCGTGTAGTCCCGAGTGGAGTACTGTGTGTATAGTGCCGTGTAGTACTCAGTGGAGTACAGTGCCTGTACTGCTGTGTAGTCCGGAGTGGAGTACAGTGCCTGTACTGCCGTGTAGTCCCGAGTGTAGTACTGTGTGTACAGTGCAGTGTAGTGCTGAGTGGTGTACAGTGCTTGTACTGCCGTGTAGTACTGAGTGGAGTACAGTGCCTGTACTGCCGTGTAGTACTGGGTGGAGTACAATGCCTGTACTGCCGTGTAGTACCGAGTGGGGGACTGTGTGTATACTGCTGTGTAGTACCGAGTGGAGTACAGTGCCTGTACTGCCGTGTAGTACCGAGCGGAGTACTGTGTGTATAGTGACGTGTAGTACCGAGTGGAGTACAGTGCCTGTACTGTCGTGTAGTACCGAGTGGAGTACTGTGTGTATAGTGCCGTGTAGTACCGAGTGGAGAACAGTGCCTGTACTGCTGTGTAGTACCGAGTGGAGTACTGTGTGCATACTGCCGTGTAGTACTGTGTGGAGTATAGTGCTTGTACTGCCGTGTAGTACCGGGTGGAGTACTGTTTGTATAGTGCCGTGTAGTACCGAGTGGAGTACACTGCATGTACTACCGTGTTGTACCGAGTGGAGTACTGTGTGTATCGTGCGGTGTAGTACCGAGTGGAGGACATTGCATGTAATGCGGTGTAGTACCGAGCGGAGTACTGTGTGTATAGTGCCGTGTAGTACCGAGTGGAGTACAGTGCCTCTACTGCCGTGTAGTACTGAGTGGAGTACAGTGCCTGTACTGCCGTGTAGTCCCGAGTGGAGTACAGTGCCTGTACTGCCGTGTAGTAGTGAGTGGAGTACTGTGCCTGTACTGCCGTGTGGTACTGAGTGGAGTACTGTGTGTATAGTGCCGTGTAGTACCGAGTGGAGTACAGTGCCTGTATTGCCGTGTAGTCCCGAGTGGAGTACAGTGCCTGTATTGCCGTGTAGTACTGAGTGGAGTACAGTGCCTGTACTGCCGTGTAGTCCCGAGTGGAGTACAGTGCCTGTTCTGCCGTGTAGTACTGAGTGGAGTACTCTGTGTATAGTGCCGTGTAGTACCGAGTGGAGTACAGTGCCTGTATTGCCGTGTAGTACTGAGTGGAGTACAGTGCCTGTATTGCCGTGTAGTACTGAGTGGAGTACAGTGCCTGTACTGCCGTGTAGTCCCGAGTGGAGAACAGTGCCTGTACTGCCGTGTAGTACTGAGTGGATTACTGTGTGTATAGTGCCGTGTAGTACCGAGTGGAATACAGTGCCTGCACTGCCGTGTAGTACTGAGTGGAGTACAGTGCCTGTACTGCCGTGTAGTACTGAGTGGAGTACAGTGCCTGTACTGCCGTGTAGTCCCGAATGTAGTACTGTGTGTATAGTGCCGTGTAGTACCGAGTGGAGTACAGTGCCTGTACTGCCGTGTTGTACCGAGTGGAGTACAGTGTATAGTGCCGTGTAGTACACAGTGGAGTACAGTGCCTGTACTGCCGTGTAGTACTGAGTGAAGTACAGTGCCTGTAATGCCGTGTAGTACCGAGTGGAGTACTGTGTGTATAGCGCCGTGTAGTACCGAGTGGAGGACAGTGCCTGTACTGCCGTGTAGTACTGAGTGGAGTACAGTGACTGTACTGCCGTGTAGTACCGAGTGGAGAACAGTGCTTGTACTGCCGTGTAGTACTGCGTGAAGTACAGTGCATGTACTGCCGTGTAGTGCCGAGTGGAGTACTGTGTGTATAGTGCAGTGTAGTACTGAGTGGAGTACAGTGCATGTACTGCCGTGTAGTGCCGAGTGGAGTACTGTATGTATAGTGCAGTGTAGTACTGAGTGGAGTACAGTGCCTGTACTGCCGTGTAGTACCGAGTGGAGTACAGTGCATTTACTGTCGTGTAGTCCCGAGTGGAGTACTGTGTGCATACTGCCGTGTATTACTGAGTGGAGTACAGTGCCTGTACTGCCGTGTAGTAGCGAGTGGGGGACTGTGTGTGTACTGCCGTGTAGTACTGAGTAGAGTACATTGCCTGTTCTGCCGTGTAGTACCGAGTGGAGTACTGTGTGTATAGTGCCGTGTAGTACCGAGTGGAGTACAGTGCCTGTACTGCCGTGTAGTACTGAGTGGAGTACAGTGCCTGTAATGCCGTGTAGTCCCGAGTGAAGTACAGTGCCTGTACTGCCGTGTAGTACTGATTGGAGTAGAGTGCCTGTACTGCCGTGTAGTACCGAGTGGAGTACAGTGGTTGTACTGCCGTGTAGTACTGAGTGGAGTACAGTGCCTGTACTGCCGTGTAGTGCCCAGTGGAGTACTGTGTGTATAGTGCAGTGTAGTACTGAGTGGAGTACAGTGCATGTACTGCCGTGTAGTCCCGAGTGGAGTACTCTGTGTATAGTGCAGTGTAGTACTGAGTGGAGTACAGTGCCTGTACTGCCGTGTAGTACCGAGTGGAGTACAGTGCCTGTACTGCCGTGTAGTCCCGAGTGGAGTACTGTGTGCATACTGCCGTGTAGTACTGAGTGGAGTACAGTGCCTGTAATGCCGTGTAGTACCGAGTGGAGTACAGTGCCTGTACTGCCGTGTAGTACTGAGTGGAGTACAGTGCCTGTACTGCCGTGTAGTCCCGAGTGGAGTACTGTGTGTATAGTGCAGTGTAGTACTGAGTGGAGTACTGTGTGTATAGTGCAGTGTAGTACTGAGTGGAGTACTGTGTGTATAGTGCCGTGTACTACTGAGTGGAGTACAGTGCCTGTACTGCCGTGTAGTCCCAGGTGGAGTACTGTGTGCATACTGCCGTGTAGTACTGAGTGGAGTACAGCGCCTGTACTGCCGTGTAGTACCGAGTGGAGTACTGTGCCTGTACTGCCGTGTAGTACTGTGTGGAGTACATTGCCTGTACTGCGTGCAGTCCCGAGTGGAGTACTGTGTGTATAGTGCAGTGTAGTACTGAGTGGAGTACTGTGTGTATAGTGCCGTGTAGTACTGAGTGGAGTACAGTGCCTGTACTGCCGTGTAATACCGAGTGGAGTACTGTGTGCATACTGCCGTGTAGTACTGAGTGGAGTACAGTGCCTGTACTGCCGTGTAGTACTGGGTGGAGTACAGTGCCTGTACTGCCGTGTAGTCCCCAGTGGAATACAGTTTGTGTAGTGCAGTGTAGTACTGGGTGCATGTACTGCCGTGTAGTACCGAGTGGAGTACTGTGTGTATAGTGCAGTGTAGTACTGAGTAGAGTACTGTGTGTATAGTGCCGTGTAGTACTGAGTGGAGTACAGTACCTGTACTGCCGTGTAGTACCGAGTGGAGTACTGTGTGCATACTGCCGTGTATTACTGGGTGGAGTACAGTGCCTGTGCTGCCGTGTAGAACTGAGTGGAGTACAGTGCCTGTAATGCCGTGTAGTACCGAGTGGATTACTGTGTGTATAGTGCCGTGTAGTACTGAGTGGAGTACATTGCCTGTACTGCCGTGCAGTCCCGAGTGGAGTACTGTGTGTATAGTGCCGTGTAGTACCGAGTGGAGTACTGTGTGTATAGTGCCGTGTAGTACTGAGTGGGTACAGTGCCTGTACTGCCGTGTAGTGCCGAGTGGAGTACTGTGTGTATACTGCCGTGTAGTACTGAGTGGAGTACAGTACCTGTCCTGCCGTGTAGTACCGAGTGGGGGACTGTGTGTATACTGCCGTGTAGTACTGAGTGGAGTACAGTGCCTGTACTGCCGAGTAGTCCCGAGTGGAGTACTGTGTGTATAGTGCAGTGTAGTACTGAGTGGAGTACAGTGCCTGTACTGTCGTGTAGTACCGAGTGGAGTACTGTGTGTATAGTGCCGTGTAGTACCGAGTGGAGAACAGTGCCTGTACTGCTGTGTAGTACCGAGTGGAGTACTGTGTGCATACTGCCGTGTGGTACTGTGTGGAGTATAGTGCCTGTACTGAGGTGTAGTACCGGGTGGAGTACTGTTTGTATAGTGCCGTGTAGTACCGAGTGGAGTACACTGCATGTACTACCGTGTTGTACCGGGTGGAGTACTGTGTGTATCGTGCGGTGTAGTACCGAGTGGAGTACATTGCATGTAATGCGGTGTAGTACCGAGAGGAGTACTGTGTGTATAGTGCCGTGTAGTACCGAGTGGAGTACAGTGCCTCTACTGCCGTGTAGTACTGAGTGGAGTACAGTGCCTGTACTGCCGTGTAGTCCCGAGTGGAGTACAGTGCCTGTACTGCCGTGTAGTAGTGAGTGGAGTACTGTGCCTGTACTGCCGTGTGGTACTGAGTGGAGTACTGTGTGTATAGTGCCGTGTAGTACGGAGTGGAGTACAGTGCCTGTATTGCCGTGTAGTACCGAGTGGAGTACTGTGTATATAGTGCCGTGTAGTACCGAGTGGAGTACTGTGTGCATACTGCCGTGTAGTAATGAGTGGAGTACAGTACCTGTACTGCCGTGTAGTACCGAGTGAAGTACTGTGTGTATAGTGCCGTGTAGTACCGAGTGGATTACAGTGCCTGTCCTGCCATGTAGTACTGAGTGGAGTACAGTGCCTGTACTGCCGTGTAGTCCCGAGTGGAGTACAGTGCCTGTACTGCCGTGTAGTAGTGAGTGGAGTACTGTGCCTGTACTGCCGTGTGGTACTGAGTGGAGTACTGTGTGTATAGTGCCGTGTAGTACCGCGTGGAGTACAGTGGGTGTAGTGCCGTGTAGTACTGAGTGGAGTAGAGTGCCTGTACTGCCGTGTAGTACTGAGTGGAGTACAGTGCCTGTACAGCCGTGTAGTCGCGTGTGGAGTACATTGCCTGTACTGCCGTGTAGTACTGAGTGGAGTACTGTGTGTATAGTGCCGTGTAGTACCGAGTGGAGTACAGTGCCTGTATTGCCGTGTGGTACTGAGTGGAGTACAGTGCCTGTACTGCCGTGTAGTACTGAGTGGAGTACAGTGCCTGTACTGCCGTGTAGTCCCGAGTGGAGTACAGTGCCTGTACTGCCGTGTAGTACTGAGTGGAGTACTGTGTGTATAGTGCCATGTAGTACCGAGTGGAATACATTTCCTGCACTGCCGTGTAGTACTGAGTGGAGTACAGTGCCTGTACTGCCGTGTAGTACTGAGTGGAGTACAGTGCCTGTACTGCCGTGTAGTCCCGAGTGGAGTACTGTGTGCATACTGCCGTGTAGTACTGAGTGGAGTACAGTGCCTGTAATGCCGTGTAGTACCGAGTGGAGTACAATGCCTGTACTGCCGTGTAGTACTGAGTGGAGTACAGTGCCTGTACTGCCGTGTAGTGCCGAGTGGAGTACTGTATGTATAGTGCAGTGTAGTACTGAGTGGAGTACAGTGCCCGTACTGCCGTGTAGTACCGAGTGGAGTACAGTGCATTTACTGTCGTGTAGTCCCGAGTGGAGTACTGTGTGCATACTGCCGTGTATTACTGAGTGGAGTACAGTGCCTGTACTGCCGTGTAGTAGCGATTGGGGGACTGTGTGTATAGTGCCGTGTAGTACCGAGTGGAGTACAGTGCCTGTACTGCCGTGTTGTACCGAGTGGAGTACAGTGTATAGTGCCGTGTAGTACACAGTGGAGTACAGTGCCTGTACTGCCGTGTAGTACTGAGTGAAGTACAGTGCCTGTAATGCCGTGTAGTACCGAGTGGAGTACTGTGTGTATAGCGCCGTGTAGTACCGAGTGGAGGACAGTGCCTGTACTGCCGTGTAGTACTGAGTGGAGTACAGTGCATGTACTGCCGTGTAGTGCCGAGTGGAGTACTGTATGTATAGTGCAGTGTAGTACTGAGTGAGTACAGTGCCCGTACTGCCGTGTAGTACCGAGTGGAGTACAGTGCATTTACTGTCGTGTAGTCCCGATTGGAGTACTGTGTGCATACTGCCGTGTATTACTGAGTGGAGTACAGTGCCTGTACTGCCGTGTAGTAGCGATTGGGGGACTGTGTGTGTACTGCCGTGTAGTACTGAGTGGACTACAGTGCCTGTACTGCCGTGTAGTGCCCAGTGGAGTACTGTGTGTATAGTGCAGTGTAGTACTGAGTGGAGTACAGTGGATGTACTGCCGTGTAGTCCCGAGTGGAGTACTCTGTGTATAGTGCAGTGTAGTACTGAGTGGAGTAGAGTGCCTGTACTGCCGTGTAGTACCGAGTGGAGTACAGTGCCTGTACTGCCGTGTAGTCCCGAGTGGAGTACTGTGTGCATACTGCCGTGTAGTACTGAGTGGAGTACAGTGCCTGTAATGCCGTGTAGTACCGAGTGGAGTACAATGCCTGTACTGCCGTGTAGTACTGAGTGGAGTACAGTGCCTGTACTGCCGTGTAGTCCCGAGTGGAGTACTGTGTGTATAGTGCAGTGTAGTTCTGAGTGGAGTACTGTGTGTATAGTGCAGTGTAGTACTGAGTGGAGTACTGTGTGTATAGTGCCGTGCAGTACTGAGTGGAGTACAGTGCCTGTACTGCCGTGTAGTCCCAGGTGGAGTACTGTGTACATACTGCCGTGTAGTACTGAGTGGAGTACAGTGCCTGTACTGCCGTGTAGTACTGAGTGGAGTACTGTGTGTATAGTGTCGTGTAGTACCGAGTGGAGTACCGTGCCTGTACTGCCGTGTAGTCCCGAGTGGAGTACAGTGCCTGTACTGCCGTGTAGCACTGAGAGGAGTACTGTGTGTATAGTGCCGTGTAGTACCGAGTGGAGTACAGTGCCTGTACTGCCGTGTAGTACTGAGTGGAGAACAGTGCCTGTACTGCCGTGTATTACTGAGTGCAGTACAGTGCCTGTACTGCCGTGTAGTCCCGATTGGAGTACTGTGCGTATAGTGCCGTGTAGTACGGAGTGGAGTACAGTGCCTGTACTGCCGTGTAGTACTGAGTGGAGTACAGTGCCTGTACTAACGTGTAGTCCCGAGAGGAGTACTGTGTGTTTAGTGCAGTGTAGTACTGAGTGGTGTACAATGCCTGTACTGCCGTGTAGTACTGAGTGGAGTACAGTGCCTGTACTCCCGTGTAGTCCCGAGTGGAGTACTGTGTGTATAGTGCCGTGTAGTACTGAGTGGAGTACAGTGCCTGTACTGCTGTGTAGTCCGGAGTGGAGTACATTGCCTGTACTTCCGTGTAGCCCTGAGTGGAGTACTGTGTGTATAGTGCCGTGTAGTACCGAGGGGATACAGTGCCTGTACTGCCGTGTAGTACTAAGTAGAGTACAGTGGCTGTAGTGCCGTGTAGTCCCGAGTGTAGTACTGTGTGTATAGTGCAGTGTAGTGCTGAGTGGTGTACAGTGCTTGTACTGCCGTGTAGTACTGAGTGGAGTACAGTGCCTGTACCGCCGTGTAGTACTGGGTGGAGTACAGTGCCTGTACTGCCGTGTAGTACCGAGTGGGGGACTGTGTGTATAGTGCCGTGTAGTACCGAGTGGAGTACAGTGCCTGTACTGTCGTGTAGTACCGAGTGGAGTACTGTGTGTATAGTGCCGTGTAGTACCGAGTGGAGTACAGTGCCTGTACTGCTGTGTAGTACCGAGTGGAGTACTGTGTGCATACTGCCGTGTAGTACTGTGTGGAGTATAGTGCCTTTACTGCCGTGTAGTACCGGGTGGAGTAGTGTTTATATAGTGCCGTGTAGTACCGAGTGGAGTACACTGCAGGTACTGCCGTGTAGTACCGAGTGGAGTACTGTGTGTATCGTGCGGTGTAGTACCGAGTGGAGTACATTGCATGTACTGCGGTGTAGTACCTAGTGGAGTACTGTGTGTATAGTGCCGTGTAGTACCGAGTGGAGTACAGTGCCTCTACTGCCGTGTAGTACTGAGTGGAGTACAGTGCCTGTACTGCCGTGTAGTCCCGAGTGGAGTACAGTGCCTGTACTGCCGTGTAGTAGTGAGTGGAGTACTGTGTGTATAGTGCCGTGTAGTACCGAGTGGAGTACAGTGCCTGTATTGCAGTGTAGTACCGAGTGGAGTACTGTGTATATAGTGCCGTGTAGTACCGAGTGGAGTACTGTGTGCATACTTCCGTGTAGTAATGAGTGGAGTACAGTACCTGTACTGCCGTGTAGTACCGAGTGGAGTACTGTGTGTATAGTGGCGTGTAGTACCGAGTGGAGTACAGTGCCTGTACTGCCGTGTAGTACTGAGTGGAGTACAGTGCCTGTACTGCCGTGTAGTCCCGAGTGGAGTACAGTGCCTGTACTGCCGTGTAGTAGTGAGTGGAGTACTGTGCCTGTACTGCCGTGTGGTACTGAGTGGAGTACTGTGTGTATAGTGCCGTGTAGTACCGCGTGGAGTACAGTGGGTGTAGTGCCGTGTAGTACTGAGTGGAGTGGAGTGCCTGTACTGCCGTGTAGTACTGAGTGGAGTACAGTGCCTGTACTGCCGTGTAGTCCCGAGTGGAGTACATTGCCTGTACTGCCGTGTAGTACTGAGTGGAGTACTCTGTGTATAGTGCCGTGTAGTACCGAGTGGAGTACAGTGCCTGTATTGCCGTGTAGTACTGAGTGGAGTACAGTGCCTGTATTGCCGTGTAGTACTGAGTGGAGTACAGTGCCTGTACTGCCGTGTAGTCCCGAGTGGAGTACAGTGCCTGTACTGCCGTGTAGTACTGAGTGGATTACTGTGTGTATAGTGCCGTGTAGTACCGCGTGGAATACAGTGCCTGCACTGCCGTGTAGTACTGAGTAGAGTACAGTGCCTGTACTGCCGTGTAGTACTGAGTGGAGTACAGTGCCTGTACTGCCGTGTAGTCCCGAATGTAGTACTGTGTGTATAGTGCCGTGTAGTACCGAGTGGAGTACAGTGCCTGTACTGCCGTGTTGTACCGAGTGGAGTACAGTGTATAGTGCCGTGTAGTACACAGTGGAGTACAGTGCCTGTAATGCCGTGTAGTACTGAGTGAAATACAGTGCCTGTAATGCCGTGTAGTACCGAGTGGAGTACTGTGTGTATAGCGCCGTGTAGTACCGAGTGGAGGACAGTGCCTGTACTGCCGTGTAGTACCGAGTGGAGTACAGTGCCTGTACTGCCGTGTAGTACTGAGTGGAGTACAGTGCCTGTACTGCCGTGTAGTCCCGAGTGGAGTACTGTGTGTATAGTGCAGTGTAGTACTGAGTGGAGTACAGTGCATGTACTGCCGTGTAGTGCCGAGTGGAGTACTGTATGTATAGTGCAGTGTAGTACTGAGTGGAGTACAGTGCCTGTACTGCCGTGTAGTACCGAGTGGAGTACAGTGCATTTACTGTCGTGTAGTCCCGAGTGGAGTACTGTGTGCATACTGCCGTGTATTACTGAGTGGAGTACAGTGCCTGTACTGCCGTGTAGTAGCGAGTGGGGGACTGTGTGTGTACTGCCGTGTAGTACTGAGTAGAGTACAGTGCCTGTTCTGCCGTGTAGTACCGAGTGGAGTACTGTGTGTATAGTGCCGTGTAGTACCGAGTGGAGTACAGTGCCTGTACTGCCGTGTAGTACTGAGTGGAGTACAGTGCCTGTAATGCCGTGTAGTCCCGAGTGAAGTACAGTGCCTGTACTGCCGTGTAGTACTGATTGGAGTAGAGTGCCTGTACTGCCGTGTAGTCCCGAGTGGAGTACTGTGTGTATAGTGCAGTGGAGTACTGAGTGGAGTACTGTGTGTATAGTGCAGTGTAGTACTGAGTGGAGTACAGTGCATGTACTGCCGTGTAGTCCCGAGTGGAGTACTCTGTGTATAGTGCAGTGTAGTACTGAGTGGAGTACAGTGCCTGTACTGCCGTGTAGTACCGAGTGGAGTACAGTGCCTGTACTGCCGTGTAGTCCCGAGTGGAGTACTGTGTGCATACTGCCGTGTAGTACTGAGTGGAGTACAGTGCCTGTAATGCCGTGTAGTACCGAGTGGAGTACAGTGCCTGTACTGCCGTGTAGTACTGAGTGGAGTACAGTGCCTGTACTGCCGTGTAGTCCCGAGTGGAGTACTGTGTGTATAGTGCAGTGTAGTACTGAGTGGAGTACTGTGTGTATAGTGCAGTGTAGTACTGAGTGGAGTACTGTGTGTATAGTGCCGTGTACTACTGAGTGGAGTACAGTGCCTGTACTGCCGTGTAGTCCCAGGTGGAGTACTGTGTGCATACTGCCGTGTAGTACTGAGTGGAGTACAGTGCCTGTACTGCCGTGTAGTACCGAGTGGAGTACTGTGCCTGTACTGCCGTGTAGTACTGTGTGGAGTACATTGCCTGTACTGCGTGCAGTCCCGAGTGGAGTACTGTGTGTATAGTGCAGTGTAGTACTGAGTGGAGTACTGTGTGTATAGTGCCGTGTAGTACTGAGTGGAGTACAGTGCCTGTACTGCCGTGTAATACCGAGTGGAGTACTGTGTGCATACTGCCGTGTAGTACTGAGTGGAGTACAGTGCCTGTACTGCCGTGTAGTACTGGGTGGAGTACTGTGCCTGTACTTCCGTGTAGTCCCCAGTGGAATACAGTTTGTGTAGTGCAGTGTAGTACTGAGTGGAGTACAGTGCATGTACTGCCGTGTAGTACCGAGTGGAGTACTGTGTGTATAGTGCAGTGTAGTACTGAGTAGAGTACTGTGTGTATAGTGCCGTGTAGTACTGAGTGGAGTACAGTACCTGTACTGCCGTGTAGTACCGAGTGGAGTACTGTGTGCATACTGCCGTGTATTACTGGGTGGAGTACAGTGCCTGTGCTGCCGTGTAGAACTGAGTGGAGTACAGTGCCTGTAATGCCGTGTAGTACCGAGTGGATTACTGTGTGTATAGTGCCGTGTAGTACTGAGTGGAGTACATTGCCTGTACTGCCGTGCAGTCCCGAGTGGAGTACTGTGTGTATAGTGCCGTGTAGTACCGAGTGGAGTACTGTGTGTATAGTGCCGTGTAGTACTGAGTGGGTACAGTGCCTGTACTGCCGTGTAGTACCGAGTGGAGTACTGTGTGTATACTGCCGTGTAGTACTGAGTGGAGTACACTACCTGTCCTGCCGTGTAGTACCGAGTGGGGGACTGTGTGTATACTGCCGTGTAGTACTTAGTGGAGTACAGTGCCTGTACTGCCGAGTAGTCCCGAGTGGAGTACTGTGTGTATAGTGCAGTGTAGTACTGAGTGGAGTACAGTGCATGTACTGCCGTGTAGTCCCGAGTGGAGTACTGTATGTATAGTGCAGTATAGTACTGAGTGGAGTACAGTGCCTGTACTGCCGTGTATACCGAGTGGAGTACAGTGCCTTTACTGCCGTGTAGTCCCGAGTGGAGTACTGAGTGTATAGTGCCGTGTAGTACCGAGTGGAGTACAGTGCCTGTACTGCCGTGTAGTACTGAGTGGAGTACAGTGACTGTACTGCCGTGTAGTCCCGAATGGAGTACTTTGTGTATGGTGCCGTGTAGTACCGAGTGGAGTACAGTGCCTGTACTGCCGTGTAGTATCGAGTGGAGTAGTGTGTGTATAGTGCCGTGTAGTACACAGTGGAGTACAGTGCCTGTACTGCCGTGTAGTACTGAGTGGTGTACAGTGCCTGTAATGCTGTGTAGTAACGAGTGGAGTATTGTGTGTATAATGCCGTGTAGTACCGAGTGGAGTACAGTGCCTGTACTGCCGTGTAGTACCGAGTGGAGTACTGTGTGTATAGTGCCGTGTAGTACACAGTGGAGTACAGTGCCTGTAGTGCAGTGTAGTACTGAGTGGAGTACAGTGTGTGTACTGCCGTGTAGTCCCGAGTGGAGTACAATGCCTGTAATGCCGTGTAGTACTGATTGGAGTAATAGTGCCTGTACTGCCGTGTAGTACCGAGTGGAGTACAGTGCTTTTACTGCCGTGTAGTACTGAGTGAAGTACAGTGCCTGTACTGCCGTGTTATGCCGAGTGGAGTACTGTGTGTATAGTGCAGTGTAGTACTGAGTGGAGTACAGTGCATGTACTGCCGTGTAGTCCCGAGTGGAGTACTGTATGTATAGTGCAGTATAG
Source organism: Anabrus simplex (assembly GCF_040414725.1). Classification (NCBI taxonomy): domain Eukaryota; kingdom Metazoa; phylum Arthropoda; class Insecta; order Orthoptera; family Tettigoniidae; genus Anabrus; species Anabrus simplex. The sequence continues at coordinate 916,025,550 of NC_090266.1, read as the reverse complement.
TACTGAGTGGAGTACAGTGCATTTACTGCCGTGTATACCGAGTGGAGTACAGTGCCTATACTGCCGTGTAGTCCCGAGTGGAGTACTGTGTGCATACTGCCGTGTATTACTGAGTGGAGTACAGTGCCTGTACTGCCGTGTAGTAGCGAGTGGGGGACTGTGTGTGTACTGCCGTGTAGTACTGAGTAGAGTACAGTGCCTGTTCTGCCGTGTAGTACCAAGTGGAGTACTGTGTGTATAGTGCCGTGTAGTACCGAGTGGAGTACAGTGCCTGTACTGCCGTGTACTACTGAGTGGAGTACAGTGCCTGTAATGCCGTGTAGTACCGAGTGGAGTACTGTGTGTATTGTGCCGTGTAGTACCGAGTGGAGTACAGTGCCTGTACTGCCGTGTAGTACTGAGTGGAGTACAGTGCCTGTACTGCCGTGTAGTCCCGAGTGGAGTACAATGCCTGTACTGCCGTGTAGTACTGATTGGAGTACAGTGCCTGTACTGCCGTGTAGTACCGAGTGGAGTACAGTGCTTGTATTGCCGTGTAGTACTGAGTGGAGTACAGTGCCTGTACTGCCGTGTAGTGCCCAGTGGAGTACTGTGTGTATAGTGCAGTGTAGTACTGAGTGGGGTACAGTGCATGTACTGCCGTGTAGTCCCGAGTGGAGTACTCTGTGTATAGTGCAGTGTAGTACTGAGTGGAGTACAGTGCCTGTACTGCCGTGTAGTACCGAGTGGGGGACTGTGTGTATACTGCTGTGTAGTACCGAGTGGAGTACAGTGCCTGTACTGCCGTGTAGTACCGAGTGGAGTACTGTGTGTATAGTGCCGTGTAGTACCGAGTGGAGTACAGTGCCTGCACTGCCGTGTAGTACTGAGTGAAGTACAGTGCCTGTAATGCCGTGTAGTACCGAGTGGAGTACTGTGTGTATAGCGCCGTGTAGTACCGAGTGGAGGACAGTGCCTGTACTGCCGTGTAGTCCCGAGTGGAGTACTGTGGGTATAGTGCCGTGTAGTACTTAGTGGAGTACAGTGCCTGTACTCCCGTGTAGTCCCGAGTGGAGTACTGTGTGTATAGTGCCGTGTAGTACTGAGTGGAGTACAGTGCCTGTACTGTTGTGTAGTCCGGAGTGGAGTACAGTGCCTGTACTGCCGTGTAGTCCTGAGTGGAGTACTGTGTGTATAGTGCCGTGTAGTACCGAGGGGAGTACAGTGCCTGTACTGCCGTGTAGTACTAAGTGGAGTACAGTGGCTGTACTGCCGTGTAGTCCCGAGTGTAGTCCTGTGTGTATAGTGCAGTGTAGTGCTGAGTGGTGTACAGTGCTTGTACTGCCGTGTAGTACTGAGTGGAGTACAGTGCCTGTACTGCCGTGTAGTACTGGGTGGAGTACAGTGCCTGTACTGCCGTGTAGTACCGAGTGGGGGACTGTGTGTATACTGCTGTGTAGTACCGAGTGGAGTACAGTGCCTGTACTGCCGTGTAGTACCGAGTGGAGTACTGTGTGTATAGTGCCGTGTAGTACCGAGTGGAGTACAGTGCCTGTACTGTCGTGTAGTACCGAGTGGAGTACTGTGTGTATAGTGCCGTGTAGTACCGAGTGGAGTACAGTGCCTGTACTGCTGTGTAGTACCGAGTGGAGTACTGTGTGCATACTGCCGTGTAGTACTGTGTGGAGTATAGTGCCTCTACTGCCGTGTAGTACCGGGTGGAGTACTGTTTGTATAGTGCCGTGTAGTACCGAGTGGAGTACACTGCAGGTACTGCCGTGTAGTATCGAGTGGAGTACTGTGTGTATCGTGCGGTGTAGTACCGAGTGGAGTACATTGCATGTACTGCGGTGTAGTACCGAGTGGAGTACTGTGTGTATAGTGCCGTGTAGTACCGAGTGGAGTACAGTACCTCTACTGCCGTGTAGTACTGAGTGGAGTACAGTGCCTCTACTGCCGTGTAGTCCCGAGTGGAGTACAGTGCCTGTACTGCCGTGTAGTAGTGAGTGGAGTACTGTGCCTGTACTGCCGTGTGGTACTGAGTGGAGTACTGTGTTTATAGTGCCGTGAAGTACCGAGTGCAGTACAGTGCCTGTATTGCCGTGTAGTACCGAGTGGAGTACTGTGTGTATAGTGCCGTGTAGTACCGAGTGGAGTACTGTGTGCATACTGCCGTGTAGTAATGAGTGGAGTACAGTACCTGTACTACCGTGTAGTACCGAGTGGAGTACTGTGTGTATAGTGCCGTGTAGTACCGAGTGGAGTACAGTGCCTGTCCTGCCGTGTAGTACTGAGTGGAGTACAGTGCCTGTACTGCCGTGTAGTCCCGAGTGGAGTACAGTGCCTGTACTGCCGTGTAGTAGTGAGTGGAGTACTGTGCCTGTACTGCCGTGTGGTACTGAGTGGAGTACTGTGTGTATAGTGCCGTGTAGTACCGCGTGGAGTACAGTGGGTGTAGTGCCGTGTAGTACTGAGTGGAGTAGAGTGCCTGTACTGCCGTGTAGTACTGAGTGGAGTACAGTGCCTGTACTGCCGTGTAGTCCCGAGTGGAGTACATTTCCTGTACTGCCGTGTAGTACTGAGTGGAGTACTGTGTGTATAGTGCCGTGTAGTACCGAGTGGAGTACAGTGCCTGTATTGCCGTGTAGTACTGGGTGGAGTACAGTGCCTGTACTGCCGTGTAGTACCGAGTGGGGGACTGTGTGTTTAGTGCCGTGTAGTACCGAGTGGAGTACAGTGCCTGTACTGTCGTGTAGTACCGAGTGGAGTACTGTGTGTATAGTGCCGTGTAGTACCGAGTGGAGTACAGTGCCTGTACTGCTGTGTAGTACCGAGTGGAGTACTGTGTGCATACTGCCGTGTAGTACTGTGTGGAGTATAGTGCCTGTACTGCCGTGTAGTACCGGGTGGAGTAGTGTTTATATAGTGCCGTGTAGTACCGAGTGGAGTACACTGCATGTACTGCCGTGTAGTACCGAGTGGAGTACTGTGTGTATCGTGCGGTGTAGTACCGAGTGGAGTACATTGCATGTACTGCGGTGTAGTACCGAGTGGAGTACTGTGTGTAGAGTGCCGTGTAGTACCGAGTGGAGTACAGTGCCTCTACTGCCGTGTAGTACTGAGTGGAGTACAGTGCCTGTACTGCCGTGTAGTCCCGAGTGGAGTACAGTGCCTGTACTGCCGTGTAGTAGTGAGTGGAGTACTGTGCCTGTACTGCCGTGTGGTACTGAGTGGAGTACTGTGTGTATAGTGCCGTGTAGTACCGAGTGGAGTACAGTGCCTGTATTGCCGTGTAGTACCGAGTGGAGTACTGTGTATATAGTGCCGTGTAGTACCGAGTGGAGTACTGTGTGCATACTGCCGTGTAGTAATGAGTGGAGTACAGTACCTGTACTGCCGTGTAGTACCGAGCGGAATACTGTGTGTATAGTGGCGTGTAGTACCGAGTGGAGTACAGTGCCTGTACTGCCGTGTAGTACTGAGTGGAGTACAGTGCCTGTACTGCCGTGTAGTCCCGAGTGGAGTACAGTGCCTGTACTGCCGTGTAGTAGTGAGTGGAGTACTGTGCCTGTACTGCCGTGTGGTACTGGGTGGAGTACTGTGTGTATAGTGCCGTGTAGTACCGCGTGGAGTACAGTGGGTGTAGTGCCGTGTAGTACTGAGTGGAGTAGTGTGCCTGTACTGCCGTGTAGTACTGAGTGGAGTACAGTGCCTGTACTGCCGTGTAGTCCCGAGTGGAGTACATTGCCTGTACTGCCGTGTAGTACTGAGTGGAGTACTCTGTGTATAGTGCCGTGTAGTACCGAGTGGAGTACAGTGCCTGTATTGCCGTGTAGTACTGAGTGGAGTACAGTGCCTGTACTGCCGTGTAGTACTGAGTGGAGTACAGTGCCTGTACTGCCGTGTAGTACAGAGTGGAGTACAGTGCATGTACTCCCGTGTAGTACCGAGTGGAGTGCTGTACCTGTACTGCCGTGTAGTACTGAGTGGAGTACAGTGCGTGTACTGCCGTGTAGTACGGAGTGGAATACAGTGCCTGTACTGGAGTGTATTACCTAGTGGAGTACAGTGTGTATAGTGCCGTCTAGTACCGAGTGGAGTACAGTGTGTATAGTGCCGTGTAGTACTGAGTGGAGTACAGTGCCTGTACTGCCGTGTAGTACCGAGTGGAGTACAGTGCCTGTACTGCCGTGTATTACTGAGTGGAATAAAGTGCCTGTACTGCCGTGTAGTACCGAGTGGAGTACAGTGTGCATAGTGCCGTGTAGTACTGAGTGGAGTACAGTGCCTGTACTGCCGTGTAGTACTGAGTGGGTACAGTGCCTGTACTGCCGTGTAGTACCGAGTGGAGTATTGTGTGTATACTGCCGTGTAGTACATAGTGTAGTACAGTACCTGTACTGCCGTGTAGTACCGAGTGGGGTACTGTGTGCATACTGCCATGTAGTACTGAGTGGAGTACAGTGCCTGTACTGCCGTGTAGTACCGAGTGGAGTACTGTGTGTATAGTGCCGTGTAGTACCGAGTGGAGTACAGTGTGCATACTGCCGTGTAGTACTGAGTGGAGTACAGTGCCTGAACTACCGTGTAGTACCGAGTGGAGTACTGTGTGTATAGTGCCGTGTAGTACCGAGTGGAGTAAAGTGCATGTACTGCCGTGTAGTACCGAGTGGAGTACTGTGTGTATAGTGCGGTGTAGTACCGAGTGGAGTACAGTGCATGTACTGCCGTGTAGTCCCGAGTGGAGTACTGTGTGTATAGTGCGGTGTAGTACCGAGTGGAGTACAGTGCATGTACTGCCGTGTAGTCCCGAGTGGAGTACTGTGTGTATAGTGCCGTGTAGTACCGAGTGGAGTACAGTGCCTGTATTGCCGTGTAGTACCGAGTGGAGTACTGTGTGTATAGTGCCGTGTAGTACCGAGTGGAGTGCTGTGTCCATACTGCCGTGTAGTACCGAGTGGAGTACAGTACCTGTACTGCCGTGTAGTACCGAGTGGAGTACTGTGTGTATAGTGCCGTGTAGTACCGAGTGGAATACAATCCCTGTATTTTCGTGTAGTACTGAGTGGAGTAGAGTGCCTGAAGTGCCGTGTAGTCCCGAGTGGAGTACAGTGCCTGTACTGCCGTGTAGTTGTGAGTGGAGTACTGTGCCTGTACTGCCGTGTAGTACTGAGTGGAGTACTCTGTGTATAGTGCCGTGTAGTACCGAGTGGAGTACAGTGGGTGTACTGCCGTGTATTACTGTGTGGAGTACAGTGCCTGTACTGCAGTGTAGTACTGAGTGGAGTACAGTGCCTGTACTGCCGTGTAGTACTGAGTGGAGTACAGTGCCTGTACTGCCGTGTAGTACTGAGTGGAGTACAGTGCATGTACTGCCGTATAGTACTGAGTGGAGTACTGTGTGTATATTGCCGTGTAGTACCGAGTGGAGTACCGTGCCTGTACTGCCGTGTAGTACTGAGTGGCGTACAGTGCCTGTACTGCCGTGTAGTACTGAGTGGTGTACGGTGCCTGTACTGCCGTGTAGTCCCGAGTGGAGTACGGTGCCTGTACTGCCGTGTAGTACTGAGTGGAGTACTGTGTGTATAGTGCCGTGTAGTACCGAGTGGAGTACCGTGCCTGTACTGCCGTGTAGTACTGAGTGGAGTACAGTGCCTGTACTGCCGTGTAGTACTGAGTGGAGTACAGTGCCTGTACTGCCGTGTAGTCCCGAATGGAGTACAGTGCCTGTACTGCCGTGTAGTACAGAGTGGAGTACTGTGTGTATAGTGCCGTGTAGTACCGAGTGGAGTAAAGTGCCTGTACTGCCGTGTAGTACTGAGTGGAGTACAGTGCCTGTACTGCCGTGTAGTACTGAGTGGAGTAAAGTGCCTGTACTGCCGTGTAGTACTGAGTGGAGTACTGTGTGTATAGTGCCGTGTAGTACCGAGTGGAGTACCGTGCCTGTACTGCCGTGTAGTCCCGAGTGGAGTACAGTGCCTGTACTGCCGGGTAGTGCTGAGTGGAGTACTGTGTGTATAGTGCCGTGTAGTACCGAGTGGAGTACAGTGCCTGTACTGCCGTGTAGTACTGAGTGGAGAACAGTGCCTGTACTGCCGTGTATTACTGAGTGCAGTACAGTGCCTGTACTGCCGTGTAGTCCCGAATGGAGTACTGTGTGTATAGTGCCGTGTAGTACTCAGTGGAGTACAGTGCCTGTACTGCTGTGTAGTCCGGAGTGGAGTACAGTGCCTGTACTGCCGTGTAGTCCCGAGTGTAGTACTGTGTGTACAGTGCAGTGTAGTGCTGAGTGGTGTACAGTGCTTGTACTGCCGTGTAGTACTGAGTGGAGTACAGTGCCTGTACTGCCGTGTAGTACTGGGTGGAGTACAATGCCTGTACTGCCGTGTAGTACCGAGTGGGGGACTGTGTGTATACTGCTGTGTAGTACCGAGTGGAGTACAGTGCCTGTACTGCCGTGTAGTACCGAGCGGAGTACTGTGTGTATAGTGACGTGTAGTACCGAGTGGAGTACAGTGCCTGTACTGTCGTGTAGTACCGAGTGGAGTACTGTGTTATAGTGCCGTGTAGTACCGAGTGGAGAACAGTGCCTGTACTGCTGTGTAGTACCGAGTGGAGTACTGTGTGCATACTGCCGTGTAGTACTGTGTGGAGTATAGTGCCTGTACTGCCGTGTAGTACCGGGTGGAGTACTGTTTGTATAGTGCCGTGTAGTACCGAGTGGAGTACACTGCATGTACTACCGTGTTGTACCGAGTGGAGTACTGTGTGTATCGTGCGGTGTAGTACCGAGTGGAGGACATTGCATGTAATGCGGTGTAGTACCGAGCGGAGTACTGTGTGTATAGTGCCGTGTAGTACCGAGTGGAGTACAGTGCCTCTACTGCCGTGTAGTACTGAGTGGAGTACAGTGCCTGTACTGCCGTGTAGTCCCGAGTGGAGTACAGTGCCTGTACTGCCGTGTAGTAGTGAGTGGAGTACTGTGCCTGTACTACCGTGTGGTACTGAGTGGAGTACTGTGTGTATAGTGCCGTGTAGTACCGAGTGGAGTACAGTGCCTGTATTGCCGTGTAGTCCCGAGTGGAGTACAGTGCCTGTATTGCCGTGTAGTACTGAGTGGAGTACAGTGCCTGTACTGCCGTGTAGTCCCGAGTGGAGTACATTGCCTGTTCTGCCGTGTAGTACTGAGTGGAGTACTCTGTGTATAGTGCCGTGTAGTACCGAGTGGAGTACAGTGCCTGTATTGCCGTGTAGTACTGAGTGGAGTACAGTGCCTGTATTGCCGTGTAGTACTGAGTGGAGTACAGTGCCTGTACTGCCGTGTAGTCCCGAGTGGAGTACAGTGCCTGTACTGCCGTGTAGTACTGAGTGGATTACTGTGTGTATAGTGCCGTGTAGTACCGAGTGGAATACAGTGCCTGCACTGCCGTGTAGTACTGAGTGGAGTACAGTGCCTGTACTGCCGTGTAGTACTGAGTGGAGTACAGTGCCTGTACTGCCGTGTAGTCCCGAATGTAGTACTGTGTGTATAGTGCCGTGTAGTACCGAGTGGAGTACAGTGCCTGTACTGCCGTGTTGTACCGAGTGGAGTACAGTGTATAGTGCCGTGTAGTACACAGTGGAGTACAGTGCCTGTACTGCCGTGTAGTACTGAGTGAAGTACAGTGCCTGTAATGCCGTGTAGTACCGAGTGGAGTACTGTGTGTATAGCGCCGTGTAGTACCGAGTGGAGGACAGTGCCTGTACTGCCGTGTAGTACTGAGTGGAGTACAGTGACTGTACTGCCGTGTAGTACCGAGTGGAGAACAGTGCTTGTTCTGCCGTGTAGTACTGCGTGAAGTACAGTGCATGTACTGCCGTGTAGTGCCGAGTGGAGTACTGTGTGTATAGTGCAGTGTAGTACTGAGTGGAGTACAGTGCATGTACTGCCGTGTAGTGCCGAGTGGAGTACTGTATGTATAGTGCAGTGTAGTACTGAGTGGAGTACAGTGCCTGTACTGCCGTGTAGTACCGAGTGGAGTACAGTGCATTTACTGTCGTGTAGTCCCGAGTGGAGTACTGTGTGCATACTGCCGTGTATTACTGAGTGGAGTACAGTGCCTGTACTGCCGTGTAGTAGCGAGTGGGGGACTGTGTGTGTACTGCCGTGTAGTACTGAGTAGAGTACATTGCCTGTTCTGCCGTGTAGTACCGAGTGGAGTACTGTGTGTATAGTGCCGTGTAGTACCGAGTGGAGTACAGTGCCTGTACTGCCGTGTAGTACTGTGTGGAGTACAGTGCCTGTACTGCCGTGTAGTGCCCAGTGGAGTACTGTGTGTATAGTGCAGTGTAGTACTGAGTGGAGTACAGTGCATGCACTGCCGTGTAGTCCCGAGTGGAGTACTCTGTGTATAGTGCAGTGTAGTACTGAGTGGAGTACAGTGCCTGTACTGCCGTGTAGTACCGAGTGGAGTACAGTGCCTGTACTGCCGTGTAGTCCCGAGTGGAGTACTGTGTGCATACTGCCGTGTAGTACTGAGTGGAGTACAGTGCCTGTAATGCCGTGTAGTACCGAGTGGAGTACAGTGCCTGTACTGCCGTGTAGTACTGAGTGGAGTACAGTGCCTGTACTGCCGTGTAGTCCCGAGTGGAGTACTGTGTGTATAGTGCAGTGTAGTACTGAGTGGAGTACTGTGTGTATAGTGCAGTGTAGTACTGAGTGGAGTACTGTGTGTATAGTGCCGTGTACTACTGAGTGGAGTACAGTGCCTGTACTGCCGTGTAGTCCCAGGTGGAGTACTGTGTGCATACTGCCGTGTAGTACTGAGTGGAGTACAGCGCCTGTACTGCCGTGTAGTACCGAGTGGAGTACTGTGCCTGTACTGCCGTGTAGTACTGTGTGGAGTACATTGCCTGTACTGCGTGCAGTCCCGAGTGGAGTACTGTGTGTATAGTGCAGTGTAGTACTGAGTGGAGTACTGTGTGTATAGTGCCGTGTAGTACTGAGTGGAGTACAGTGCCTGTACTGCCGTGTAATACCGAGTGGAGTACTGTGTGCATACTGCCGTGTAGTACTGAGTGGAGTACAGTGCCTGTACTGCCGTGTAGTACTGGGTGGAGTACAGTGCCTGTACTGCCGTGTAGTCCCCAGTGGAATACAGTTTGTGTAGTGCAGTGTAGTACTGAGTGGAGTACAGTGCATGTACTGCCGTGTAGTACCGAGTGGAGTACTGTGTGTATAGTGCAGTGTAGTACTGAGTAGAGTACTGTGTGTATAGTGCCGTGTAGTACTGAGTGGAGTACAGTACCTGTACTGCCGTGTAGTACCGAGTGGAGTACTGTGTGCATACTGCCGTGTATTACTGGGTGGAGTACAGTGCCTGTGCTGCCGTGTAGAACTGAGTGGAGTACAGTGCCTGTAATGCCGTGTAGTACCGAGTGGATTACTGTGTGTATAGTGCCGTGTAGTACTGAGTGGAGTACATTGCCTGTACTGCCGTGCAGTCCCGAGTGGAGTACTGTGTGTATAGTGCCGTGTAGTACCGAGTGGAGTACTGTGTGTATAGTGCCGTGTAGTACTGAGTGGGTACAGTGCCTGTACTGCCGTGTAGTACCGAGTGGAGTACTGTGTGTATACTGCCGTGTAGTACTGAGTGGAGTACAGTACCTGTCCTGCCGTGTAGTACCGAGTGGGGGACTGTGTGTATACTGCCGTGTAGTACTGAGTGGAGTACAGTGCCTGTACTGCCGAGTAGTCCCGAGTGGAGTACTGTGTGTATAGTGCAGTGTAGTACTGAGTGGAGTACAGTGCCTGTACTGTCGTGTAGTACCGAGTGGAGTACTGTGTGTATAGTGCCGTGTAGTACCGAGTGGAAAACAGTGCCTGTACTGCTGTGTAGTACCGAGTGGAGTACTGTGTGCATACTGCCGTGTAGTACTGTGTGGAGTATAGTGCCTGTACTGAGGTGTAGTACCGGGTGGAGTACTGTTTGTATAGTGCCGTGTAGTACCGAGTGGAGTACACTGCATGTACTACCGTGTTGTACCGAGTGGAGTACTGTGTGTATCGTGCGGTGTAGTACCGAGTGGAGTACATTGCATGTAATGCGGTGTAGTACCGAGCGGAGTACTGTGTGTATAGTGCCGTGTAGTACCGAGTGGAGTACAGTGCCTCTACTGCCGTGTAGTACTGAGTGGAGTACAGTGCCTGTACTGCCGTGTAGTCCCGAGTGGAGTACAGTGCCTGTACTGCCGTGTAGTAGTGAGTGGAGTACTGTGCCTGTACTGCCGTGTGGTACTGAGTGGAGTACTGTGTGTATAGTGCCGTGTAGTACCGAGTGGAGTACAGTGCCTGTATTGCCGTGTAGTACCGAGTGGAGTACTGTGTATATAGTGCCGTGTAGTACCGAGTGGAGTACTGTGTGCATACTGCCGTGTAGTAATGAGTGGAGTACAGTACCTGTACTGCCGTGTAGTACCGAGTGAAGTACTGTGTGTATAGTGCCGTGTAGTACCGAGCGGATTACAGTGCCTGTCCTGCCATGTAGTACTGAGTGGAGTACAGTGCCTGTACTGCCGTGTAGTCCCGAGTGGAGTACAGTGCCTGTACTGCCGTGTAGTAGTGAGTGGAGTACTGTGCCTGTACTGCCGTGTGGTACTGAGTGGAGTACTGTGTGTATAGTGCCGTGTAGTACCGCGTGGAGTACAGTGGGTGTAGTGCCGTGTATTACTGAGTGGAGTAGAGTGCCTGTACTGCCGTGTAGTACTGAGTGGAGTACAGTGCCTGTACAGCCGTGTAGTCGCGAGTGGAGTACATTGCCTGTACTGCCGTGTAGTACTGAGTGGAGTACTGTGTGTATAGTGCCGTGTAGTACCGAGTGGAGTACAGTGCCTGTATTGCCGTGTAGTACTGAGTGGAGTACAGTGCCTGTACTGCCGTGTAGTACTGAGTGGAGTACAGTGCCTGTACTGCCGTGTAGTCCCGAGTGGAGTACAGTGCCTGTACTGCCGTGTAGTACTGAGTGGAGTACTGTGTGTATAGTGCCATGTAGTACCGAGTGGAATACAGTTCCTGCACTGCCGTGTAGTACTGAGTGGAGTACAGTGCCTGTACTGCCGTGTAGTACTGAGTGGAGTACAGTGCCTGTACTGCCGTGTAGTCCCGAATGTAGTACTGTGTGTATAGTGCCGTGTAGTACCGAGTGGAGTACAGTGCCTGTACTGCCGTGTTGTACCGAGTGGAGTACAGTGTATAGTGCCGTGTAGTACACAGTGGAGTACAGTGCCTGTACTGCCGTGTAGTACTGAGTGAAGTACAGTGCCTGTAATGCCGTGTAGTACCGAGTGGAGTACTGTGTGTATAGTGCCGTGTAGTACCGAGTGGAGGACAGTGCCTGTACTGCCGTGTAGTACTGAGTGGAGTACAGTGCATGTACTGCCGTGTAGTGCCGAGTGGAGTACTGTATGTATAGTGCAGTGTAGTACTGAGTGGAGTACAGTGCCCGTACTGCCGTGTAGTACCGAGTGGAGTACAGTGCATTTACTGTCGTGTAGTCCCGAGTGGAGTACTGTGTGCATACTGCCGTGTATTACTGAGTGGAGTACAGTGCCTGTACTGCCGTGTAGTAGCGATTGGGGGACTGTGTGTGTACTGCCGTGTAGTACTGAGTGGAGTACAGTGCCTGTACTGCCGTGTAGTGCCCAGTGGAGTACTGTGTGTATAGTGCAGTGTAGTACTGAGTGGAGTACAGTGGATGTACTGCCGTGTAGTCCCGAGTGGAGTACTCTGTGTATAGTGCAGTGTAGTACTGAGTGGAGTAGAGTGCCTGTACTGCCGTGTAGTACCGAGTGGAGTACAGTGCCTGTACTGCCGTGTAGTCCCGAGTGGAGTACTGTGTGCATACTGCCGTGTAGTACTGAGTGGAGTACAGTGCCTGTAATGCCGTGTAGTACCGAGTGGAGTACAATGCCTGTACTGCCGTGTAGTACTGAGTGGAGTACAGTGCCTGTACTGCCGTGTAGTCCCGAGTGGAGTACTGTGTGTATAGTGCAGTGTAGTACTGAGTGGAGTACTGTGTGTATAGTGCAGTGTAGTACTGAGTGGAGTACTGTGTGTATAGTGCCGTGCAGTACTGAGTGGAGTACAGTGCCTGTACTGCCGTGTAGTCCCAGGTGGAGTACTGTGTGCATACTGCCGTGTAGTACTGAGTGGAGTACAGTGCCTGTACTGCCGTGTAGTACTGAGTGGAGTACTGTGTGTATAGTGTCGTGTAGTACCGAGTGGAGTACCGTGCCTGTACTGCCGTGTAGTCCCGAGTGGAGTACAGTGCCTGTACTGCCGTGTAGCACTGAGAGGAGTACTGTGTGTATAGTGCCGTGTAGTACCGAGTGGAGTACAGTGCCTGTACTGCCGTGTAGTACTGAGTGGAGAACAGTGCCTGTACTGCCGTGTATTACTGAGTGCAGTACAGTGCCTGTACTGCCGTGTAGTCCCGATTGGAGTACTGTGCGTATAGTGCCGTGTAGTACGGAGTGGAGTACAGTGCCTGTACTGCCGTGTAGTACTGAGTGGAGTACAGTGCCTGTACTAACGTGTAGTCCCGAGAGGAGTACTGTGTGTTTAGTGCAGTGTAGTACTGAGTGGTGTACAATGCCTGTACTGCCGTGTAGTACTGAGTGGAGTACAGAGCCTGTACTCCCGTGTAGTCCCGAGTGGAGTACTGTGTGTATAGTGCCGTGTAGTACTGAGTGGAGTACAGTGCCTGTACTGCTGTGTAGTCCGGAGTGGAGTACATTGCCTGTACTTCCGTGTAGCCCTGAGTGGAGTACTGTGTGTATAGTGCCGTGTAGTACCGAGGGGATACAGTGCCTGTACTGCCGTGTAGTACTAAGTAGAGTACAGTGGCTGTAGTGCCGTGTAGTCCCGAGTGTAGTACTGTGTGTATAGTGCAGTGTAGTGCTGAGTGGTGTACAGTGCTTGTACTGCCGTGTAGTACTGAGTGGAGTACAGTGCCTGTACCGCCGTGTAGTACTGGGTGGAGTACAGTGCCTGTACTGCCGTGTAGTACCGAGTGGGGGACTGTGTGTATAGTGCCGTGTAGTACCGAGTGGAGTACAGTGCCTGTACTGTCGTGTAGTACCGAGTGGAGTACTGTGTGTATAGTGCCGTGTAGTACCGAGTGGAGTACAGTGCCTGTACTGCTGTGTAGTACCGAGTGGAGTACTGTGTGCATACTGCCGTGTAGTACTGTGTGGAGTATAGCGCCTGTACTGCCGTGTAGTACCGGGTGGAGTAGTGTTTATATAGTGCCGTGTAGTACCGAGTGGAGTACACTGCAGGTACTGCCGTGTAGTACCGAGTGGAGTACTGTGTGTATCGTGCGGTGTAGTACCGAGTGGAGTACATTGCATGTACTGCGGTGTAGTACCTAGTGGAGTACTGTGTGTATAGTGCCGTGTAGTACCGAGTGGAGTACAGTGCCTCTACTGCCGTGTAGTACTGAGTGGAGTACAGTGCCTGTACTGCCGTGTAGTCCCGAGTGGAGTACAGTGCCTGTACTGCCGTGTAGTAGTGAGTGGAGTACTGTGCCTGTACTGCCGTGTGGTACTGAGTGGAGTACTGTGTGTATAGTGCCGTGTAGTACCGAGTGGAGTACAGTGCCTGTATTGCAGTGTAGTACCGAGTGGAGTACTGTGTATATAGTGCCGTGTAGTACCGAGTGGAGTACTGTGTGCATACTTCCGTGTAGTAATGAGTGGAGTACAGTACCTGTACTGCCGTGTAGTACCGAGTGGAGTACTGTGTGTATAGTGGCGTGTAGTACCGAGTGGAGTACAGTGCCTGTACTGCCGTGTAGTACTGAGTGGAGTACAGTGCCTGTACTGCCGTGTAGTCCCGAGTGGAGTACAGTGCCTGTACTGCCGTGTAGTAGTGAGTGGAGTACTGTGCCTGTACTGCCGTGTGGTACTGAGTGGAGTACTGTGTGTATAGTGCCGTGTAGTACCGCGTGGAGTACAGTGGGTGTAGTGCCGTGTAGTACTGAGTGGAGTGGAGTGCCTGTACTGCCGTGTAGTACTGAGTGGAGTACAGTGCCTGTACTGCCGTGTAGTCCCGAGTGGAGTACATTGCCTGTACTGCCGTGTAGTACTGAGTGGAGTACACTGTGTATAGTGCCGTGTAGTACCGAGTGGAGTACAGTGCCTGTATTGCCGTGTAGTACTGAGTGGAGTACAGTGCCTGTATTGCCGTGTAGTACTGAGTGGAGTACAGTGCCTGTACTGCCGTGTAGTCCCGAGTGGAGTACAGTGCCTGTACTGCCGTGTAGTACTGAGTGGATTACTGTGTGTATAGTGCCGTGTAGTACCGCGTGGAATACAGTGCCTGCACTGCCGTGTAGTACTGAGTAGAGTACAGTGCCTGTACTGCCGTGTAGTACTGAGTGGAGTACAGTGCCTGTACTGCCGTGTAGTCCCGAATGTAGTACTGTGTGTATAGTGCCGTGTAGTACCGAGTGGAGTACAGTGCCTGTACTGCCGTGTTGTACCGAGTGGAGTACAGTGTATAGTGCCGTGTAGTACACAGTGGAGTACAGTGCCTGTAATGCCGTGTAGTACTGAGTGAAGTACAGTGCCTGTAATGCCGTGTAGTACCGAGTGGAGTACTGTGTGTATAGCGCCGTGTAGTACCGAGTGGAGGACAGTGCCTGTACTGCCGTGTAGTACCGAGTGGAGTACAGTGCCTGTACTGCCGTGTAGTACTGAGTGGAGTACACTGCCTGTACTGCCGTGTAGACCCGAGTGGAGTACTGTGTGTATAGTGCAGTGTAGTACTGAGTGGAGTACAGTGCATGTACTGCCGTGTAGTGCCGAGTGGAGTACTGTATGTATAGTGCAGTGTAGTACTGAGTGGAGTACAGTGCCTGTACTGCCGTGTAGTACCGAGTGGAGTACAGTGCATTTACTGTCGTGTAGTCCCGAGTGGAGTACTGTGTGCATACTGCCGTGTATTACTGAGTGGAGTACAGTGCCTGTACTGCCGTGTAGTAGCGAGTGGGGGACTGTGTGTGTACTGCCGTGTAGTACTGAGTAGAGTACAGTGCCTGTTCTGCCGTGTAGTACCGAGTGGAGTACTGTGTGTATAGTGCCGTGTAGTACCGAGTGGAGTACAGTGCCTGTACTGCCGTGTAGTACTGAGTGGAGTACAGTGCCTGTAATGCCGTGTAGTCCCGAGTGAAGTACAGTGCCTGTACTGCCGTGTAGTACTGATTGGAGTAGAGTGCCTGTACTGCCGTGTAGTCCCGAGTGGAGTACTGTGTGTATAGTGCAGTGTAGTACTGAGTGGAGTACTGTGTGTATAGTGCAGTGTAGTACTGAGTGGAGTACAGTGCATGTACTGCCGTGTAGTCCCGAGTGGAGTACTCTGTGTATAGTGCAGTGTAGTACTGAGTGGAGTACAGTGCCTGTACTGCCGTGTAGTACCGAGTGGAGTACAGTGCCTGTACTGCCGTGTAGTCCCGAGTGGAGTACTGTGTGCATACTGCCGTGTAGTACTGAGTGGAGTACAGTGCCTGTAATGCCGTGTAGTACTGAGTGGAGTACAGTGCCTGTACTGCCGTGTAGTACTGAGTGGAGTACAGTGCCTGTACTGCCGTGTAGTCCCGAGTGGAGTACTGTGTGTATAGTGCAGTGTAGTACTGAGTGGAGTACTGTGTGTATAGTGCAGTGTAGTACTGAGTGGAGTACTGTGTGTATAGTGCCGTGTACTACTGAGTGGAGTACAGTGCCTGTACTGCCGTGTAGTCCCAGGTGGAGTACTGTGTGCACACTGCCGTGTAGTACTGAGTGGAGTACAGTGCCTGTACTGCCGTGTAGTACCGAGTGGAGTACTGTGCCTGTACTGCCGTGTAGTACTGTGTGGAGTACATTGCCTGTACTGCGTGCAGTCCCGAGTGGAGTACTGTGTGTATAGTGCAGTGTAGTACTGAGTGGAGTACTGTGTGTATAGTGCCGTGTAGTACTGAGTGGAGTACAGTGCCTGTACTGCCGTGTAATACCGAGTGGAGTACTGTGTGCATACTGCCGTGTAGTACTGAGTGGAGTACAGTGCCTGTACTGCCGTGTAGTACTGGGTGGAGTACTGTGCCTGTACTTCCGTGTAGTCCCCAGTGGAATACAGTTTGTGTAGTGCAGTGTAGTACTGAGTGGAGTACAGTGCATGTACTGCCGTGTAGTACCGAGTGGAGTACTGTGTGTATAGTGCAGTGTAGTACTGAGTAGAGTACTGTGTGTATAGTGCCGTGTAGTACTGAGTGGAGTACAGTACCTGTACTGCCGTGTAGTACCGAGTGGAGTACTGTGTGCATACTGCCGTGTATTACTGGGTGGAGTACAGTGCCTGTGCTGCCGTGTAGAACTGAGTGGAGTACAGTGCCTGTAATGCCGTGTAGTACCGAGTGGTTTACTGTGTGTATAGTGCCGTGTAGTACTGAGTGGAGTACATTGCCTGTACTGCCGTGCAGTCCCGAGTGGAGTACTGTGTGTATAGTGCCGTGTAGTACCGAGTGGAGTACTGTGTGTATAGTGCCGTGTAGTACTGAGTGGGTACAGTGCCTGTACTGCCGTGTACTACCGAGTGGAGTACTGTGTGTATACTGCCGTGTAGTACTGAGTGGAGTACACTACCTGTCCTGCCGTGTAGTACCGAGTGGGGGACTGTGTGTATACTGCCGTGTAGTACTGAGTGGAGTACAGTGCCTGTACTGCCGAGTAGTCCCGAGTGGAGTACTGTGTGTATAGTGCAGTGTAGTACTGAGTGGAGTACAGTGCATGTACTGCCGTGTAGTCCCGAGTGGAGTACTGTATGTATAGTGCAGTATAGTACTGAGTGGAGTACAGTGCCTGTACTGCCGTGTATACCGAGTGGAGTACAGTGCCTGTACTGCCGTGTAGTCCCAGGTGGAGTACTGTGTGCATACTGCCGTGTAGTACTGAGTGGGGTACAGTGCCTGTACTGCCGTGTAGTACTGAGTGGAGTACTGTGTGTATAGTGTCGTGTAGTACCGAGTGGAGTACCGTGCCTGTACTGCCGTGTAGTCCCGAGTGGAGTACAGTGCCTGTACTGCCGTGTAGCACTGAGAGGAGTACTGTGTGTATAGTGCCGTGTAGTACCGAGTGGAGTACAGTGCCTGTACTGCCGTGTAGTACTGAGTGGAGAACAGTGCCTGTACTGCCGTGTATTACTGAGTGCAGTACAGTGCCTGTACTGCCGTGTAGTCCCGATTGGAGTACTGTGCGTATAGTGCCGTGTAGTACGGAGTGGAGTACAGTGCCTGTACTGCCGTGTAGTACTGAGTGGAGTACAGTGCCTGTACTAACGTGTAGTCCCGAGAGGAGTACTGTGTGTTTAGTGCAGTGTAGTACTGAGTGGTGTACAATGCCTGTACTGCCGTGTAGTACTGAGTGGAGTACAGTGCCTGTACTCCCGTGTAGTCCCGAGTGGAGTACTGTGTGTATAGTGCCGTGTAGTACTGAGTGGAGTACAGTGCCTGTACTGCTGTGTAGTCCGGAGTGGAGTACATTGCCTGTACTTCCGTGTAGCCCTGAGTGGAGTACTGTGTGTATAGTGCCGTGTAGTACCGAGGGGAGTACAGTGCCTGTACTGCCGTGTAGTACTAAGTGGAGTACAGTGGCTGTAGTGCCGTGTAGTCCCGAGTGTAGTACTGTGTGTATAGTGCAGTGTAGTGCTGAGTGGTGTACAGTGCTTGTACTGCCGTGTAGTACTGAGTGGAGTACAGTGCCTGTACCGCCGTGTAGTACTGGGTGGAGTACAGTGCCTGTACTGCCGTGTAGTACCGAGTGGGGGACTGTGTGTATAGTGCCGTGTAGTACCGAGTGGAGTACAGTGCCTGTACTGTCGTGTAGTACCGAGTGGAGTACTGTGTGTGTAGTGCCGTGTAGTACCGAGTGGAGTACAGTGCCTGTACTGCTGTGTAGTACCGAGTGGAGTACTGTGTGCATACTGCCGTGTAGTACTGTGTGGAGTATAGTGCCTGTACTGCCGTGTAGTACCGGGTGGAGTAGTGTTTATATAGTGCCGTGTAGTACCGAGTGGAGTACACTGCAGGTACTGCCGTGTAGTACCGAGTGGAGTACTGTGTGTATCGTGCAGTGTAGTACCGAGTGGAGTACATTGCATGTACTGCGGTGTAGTACCTAGTGGAGTACTGTGTGTATAGTGCCGTGTAGTACCGAGTGGAGTACAGTGCCTCTACTGCCGTGTAGTACTGAGTGGAGTACAGTGCCTGTACTGCCGTGTAGTCCCGAGTGGAGTACAGTGCCTGTACTGCCGTGTAGTAGTGAGTGGAGTACTGTGCCTGTACTGCCGTGTGGTACTGAGTGGAGTACTGTGTGTATAGTGCCGTGTAGTACCGAGTGGAGTACAGTGCCTGTATTGCAGTGTAGTACCGAGTGGAGTACTGTGTATATTGTGCCGTTTAGTACCGAGTGGAGTACTGTGTGCATACTTCCGTGTAGTAATGAGTGGAGTACAGTACCTGTACTGCCGTGTAGTACCGAGTGGAGTACTGTGTGTATAGTGGCGTGTAGTACCGAGTGGAGTACAGTGCCTGTACTGCCGTGTAGTACTGAGTGGAGTACAGTGCCTGTACTGCCGTGTAGTCCCGAGTGGAGTACAGTGCCTGTACTGCCGTGTAGTAGTGAGTGGAGTACTGTGCCTGTACTGCCGTGTGGTACTGAGTCGAGTACTGTGTGTATAGTGCCGTGTAGTACCGCGTGGAGTACAGTGGGTGTAGTGCCGTGTAGTACTGAGTGGAGTGGAGTGCCTGTACTGCCGTGTAGTACTGAGTGGAGTACAGTGCCTGTACTGCCGTGTAGTCCCGAGTGGAGTACATTGCCTGTACTGCCGTGTAGTACTGAGTGGATTACTCTGTGTATAGTGCCGTGTAGTACCGAGTGGAGTACATTGCCTGTATTGCCGTGTAGTACTGAGTGGAGTACAGTGCCTGTATTGCCGTGTAGTACTGAGTGGAGTACCGTGCCTGTACTGCCGTGTAGTCCCGAGTGGAGTACAGTGCCTGTACTGCCGTGTAGTACTGAGTGGATTGCTGTGTGTATAGTGCCGTGTAGTACCGAGTGGAATACAGTGCCTGCACTGCCGTGTAGTACTGAGTGGAGTACAGTGCCTGTACTGCCGTGTAGTACTGAGTGGAGTACAGTGCCTGTACTGCCGTGTAGTCCCGAATGTAGTACTGTGTGTATAGTGCCGTGTAGTACCGAGTGGAGTACAGTGCCTGTACTGCCGTGTTGTACCGAGTGGAGTACAGTGTATAGTGCCGTGTAGTACAGAGTGGAGTACAGTGCCTGTACTGCCGTGTAGTACTGAGTGAAGTACAGTGCCTGTAATGCCGTGTAGTACCGAGTGGAGTACTGTGTGTATAGCGCCGTGTAGTACCGAGTGGAGGACAGTGCCTGTACTGCCGTGTAGTACTGAGTGGAGTACAGTGCCTGTACTGCCGTGTAGTACCGAGTGGAGTACAGTGCTTGTACTGTCGTGTAGTACTGCGTGAAGTACAGTGCATGTACTGCCGTGTAGTGCCGAGTGGAGTACTGTGTGTATAGTGCAGTGTAGTACTGAGTGGAGTACAGTGCATGTACTGCCGTGTAGTGCCGAGTGGAGTACTGTATGTATAGTGCAGTGTAGTACTGAGTGGAGTACAGTGCCTGTACTGCCGTGTAGTACCGAGTGGAGTACAGTGCATTTACTGTCGTGTAGTCCCGAGTGGAGTACTGTGTGCATACTGCCGTGTATTACTGAGTGGAGTACAGTGCCTGTACTGCCGTGTAGTAGCGAGTGGGGGACTGTGTGTGTACTGCCGTGTAGTACTGAGTAGAGTACAGTGCCTGGTCTGCCGTGTAGTACCGAGTGGAGTACTGTGTGTATAGTGCCGTGTAGTACCGAGTGGAGTACAGTGCCTGTACTGCCGTGTAGTACTGAGTGGAGTACAGTGCCTGTAATGCCGTGTAGTCCCGAGTGAAGTACAGTGCCTGTACTGCCGTGTAGTACTGATTGGAGTAGAGTGCCTGTACTGCCGTGTAGTACCGAGTGGAGTACAGTGGTTGTACTGCCGTGTAGTACTGAGTGGAGTACAGTGCCTGTACTGCCATGTAGTGCCCAGTGGAGTACTGTGTGTATAGTGCAGTGTAGTACTGAGTGGAGTACAGTGCATGTACTGCCGTGTAGTCCCGAGTGGAGTACTCTGTGTATAGTGCAGTGTAGTACTGAGTGGAGTACAGTGCCTGTACTGCCGTGTAGTACCGAGTGGAGTACAGTGCCTGTACTGCCGTGTAGTCCCGAGTGGAGTACTGTGTGCATACTGCCGTGTAGTACTGAGTGGAGTACAGTGCCTGTAATGCCGTGTAGTACCGAGTGGAGTACAGTGCCTGTACTGCCGTGTAGTACTGAGTGGAGTACAGTGCCTGTACTGCCGTGTAGTCCCGAGTTTAGTACTGTGTGTATAGTGCAGTGTAGTACTGAGTGGAGTACTGTGTGTATAGTGCAGTGTAGTACTGAGTGGAGTACTGTGTGTATAGTGCCGTGTACTACTGAGTGGAGTACAGTGCCTGTACTGCCGTGTAGTCCCAGGTGGAGTACTGTGTGCATACTGCCGTGTAGTACTGAGTGGAGTACAGTGCCTGTACTGCCGTGTAGTACCGAGTGGAGTACTGTGCCTGTACTGCCGTGTAGTACTGTGTGGAGTACATTGCCTGTACTGCGTGCAGTCCCGAGTGGAGTACTGTGTGTATAGTGCAGTGTAGTACTGAGTGGAGTACTGTGTGTATAGTGCCGTGTAGTACTGAGTGGAGTACAGTGCCTGTACTGCCGTGTAATACCGAGTGGAGTACTGTGTGCATACTGCCGTGTAGTACTGAGTGGAGTACAGTGCCTGTACTGCCGTGTAGTACTGGGTGGAGTACAGTGCCTGTACTGCCGTGTAGTCCCCAGTGGAATACAGTTTGTGTAGTGCAGTGTAGTACTGAGTGGAGTACAGTGCATGTACTGCCGTGTAGTACCGAGTGGAGTACTGTGTGTATAGTATAGTGTAGTACTGAGTAGAGTACTGTGTGTATAGTGCCGTGTAGTACTGAGTGGAGTACAGTACCTGTACTGCCGTGTAGTACCGAGTGGAGTACTGTGTGCATACTGCCGTGTATTACTGGGTGGAGTACAGTGCCTGTGCTGCCGTGTAGAACTGAGTGGAGTACAGTGCCTGTAATGCCGTGTAGTACCGAGTGGATTACTGTGTGTATAGTGCCGTGTAGTACTGAGTGGAGTACATTGCCTGTACTGCCGTGCAGTCCCGAGTGGAGTACTGTGTGTATAGTGCCGTGTAGTACCGAGTGGAGTACTGTGTGTATAGTGCCGTGTAGTACTGAGTGGGTACAGTGCCTGTACTGCCGTGTAGTACCGAGTGGAGTACTGTGTGTATACTGCCGTGTAGTACTGAGTGGAGTACAGTACCTGTCCTGCCGTGTAGTACCGAGTGGGGGACTGTGTGTATACTGCCGTGTAGTACTGAGTGGAGTACAGTGCCTGTACTGCCGAGTAGTCCCGAGTGGAGTACTGTGTGTATAGTGCAGTGTAGTACTGAGTGGAGTACAGTGCATGTACTGCCGTGTAGTCCCGAGTGGAGTACTGTATGTATAGTGCAGTATAGTACTGAGTGGAGTACAGTGCCTGTACTGCCGTGTATACCGAGTGGAGTACAGTGCCTTTACTGCCGTGTAGTCCCGAGTGGAGTACTGTGTGCATACTGCCGTGTATTACTGAGTGGAGTACAGTGCCTGTACTGCCGTGTAGTACTGAGTGGACTACAGTGCCTGAACTGCCGTGTAGTCCCGAGTGGAGTACTGAGTGTATAGTGCCGTGTAGTACCGAGTGGAGTACAGTGCCTGTACTGCCGTGTAGTACTGAGTGGAGTACAGTGCCTGAACTGCCGTGTAGTCCCGAATGGAGTACTTTGTGTATAGTGCCGTGTAGTACCGAGTGGAGTACAGTGCCTGTACTGCCGTGTAGTACCGAGTGGAGTAGTATGTGTATAGTGCCGTGTAGTACACAGTGGAGTACAGTGCCTGTACTGCCGTGTAGTACTGAGTGGTGTACAGTGCCTGTAATGCTGTGTAGTAACGAGTGGAGTATTGTGTGTATAGTGCCGTGTAGTACACAGTGGAGTACAGTGCCTGTACTGCAGTGTAGTACTGAGTGGAGTACAGTGCCTGTACTGCCGTGTAGTACTGAGTGGAGTACAGTGCCTGAACTGCCGTGTAGTCCCGAATGGAGTACTTTGTGTATAGTGCCGTGTAGTACCGAGTGGAGTACAGTGCCTATACTGCCGTGTAGTCCCGAGTGGAGTACTGTGTGCATACAGCCGTGCATTACTGTGTGGAGTACAGTGCCTGTACTGCCGTGTAGTAGCGAGTGTGGGACTGTGTGTGTACTGCCGTGTAGTACTGAGTAGAGTACAGTGCCTGTTCTGCCGTGTAGTACCGAGTGGAGTACTGTGTGTATAGTGCCGTGTAGTACCGAGTGGAGTACAGTGCCTGTACTGCCGTGTACTACTGAGTGGAGTACAGTGCCTGTAATGCCGTGTAGTACCGAGTGGAGTACTGTGTGTATAGTGCCGTGTAGTACCGAGTGGAGTACAGTGCCTGTACTGCCGTGTAGTACAAAGTGGAGTACAGTGCCTGTACTGCCGTGTAGTCCCGAGTGGAGTACAATGCCTGTACTGCCGTGTAGTACTGATTGGAGTACAGTGCCTGTACTGCCGTGTAGTACCGAGTGGAGTACAGTGCTTGTATTGCCGTGTAGTACTGAGTGGAGTACAGTGCCTGTACTGCCGTGTAGTACTGAGTGGAGTACTGTGTGTATAGTGTCGTGTAGTACCGAGTGGAGTACCGTGCCTGTACTGCCGTGTAGTCCCGAGTGGAGTACAGTGCCTGTACTGCCGTGTAGCACTGAGAGGAGTACTGTGTGTATAGTGCCGTGTAGTACCGAGTGGAGTACAGTGCCTGTACTGCCGTGTAGTACTGAGTGGAGAACAGTGCCTGTACTGCCGTGTATTACTGAGTGCAGTACAGTGCCTGTACTGCCGTGTAGTCCCGATTGGAGTACTGTGCGTATAGTGCCGTGTAGTACGGAGTGGAGTACAGTGCCTGTACTGCCGTGTAGTACTGAGTGGAGTACTGTGTGTATAGTGTCGTGTAGTACCGAGTGGAGTACCGTGCCTGTACTGCCGTGTAGTCCCGAGTGGAGTACAGTGCCTGTACTGCCGTGTAGCACTGAGAGGAGTACTGTGTGTATAGTGCCGTGTAGTACCGAGTGGAGTACAGTGCCTGTACTGCCGTGTAGTACTGAGTGGAGAACAGTGCCTGTACTGCCGTGTATTACTGAGTGCAGTACAGTGCCTGTACTGCCGTGTAGTCCCGATTGGAGTACTGTGCGTATAGTGCCGTGTAGTACGGAGTGGAGTACAGTGCCTGTACTGCCGTGTAGTACTGAGTGGAGTACAGTGCCTGTACTAACGTGTAGTCCCGAGAGGAGTACTGTGTGTTTAGTGCAGTGTAGTACTGAGTGGTGTACAATGCCTGTACTGCCGTGTAGTACTGAGTGGAGTACAGTGCCTGTACTCCCGTGTAGTCCCGAGTGGAGTACTGTGTGTATAGTGCCGTGTAGTACTGAGTGGAGTACAGTGCCTGTACTGCTGTGTAGTCCGGAGTGGAGTACATTGCCTGTACTTCCGTGTAGCCCTGAGTGGAGTACTGTGTGTATAGTGCCGTGTAGTACCGAGGGGAGTACAGTGCCTGTACTGCCGTGTAGTACTAAGTGGAGTACAGTGGCTGTAGTGCCGTGTAGTCCCGAGTGTAGTACTGTGTGTATAGTGCAGTGTAGTGCTGAGTGGTGTACAGTGCTTGTACTGCCGTGTAGTACTGAGTGGAGTACAGTGCCTGTACCGCCGTGTAGTACTGGGTGGAGTACAGTGCCTGTACTGCCGTGTAGTACCGAGTGGGGGACTGTGTGTATAGTGCCGTGTAGTACCGAGTGGAGTACAGTGCCTGTACTGTCGTGTAGTACCGAGTGGAGTACTGTGTGTGTAGTGCCGTGTAGTACCGAGTGGAGTACAGTGCCTGTACTGCTGTGTAGTACCGAGTGGAGTACTGTGTGCATACTGCCGTGTAGTACTGTGTGGAGTATAGTGCCTGTACTGCCGTGTAGTACCGGGTGGAGTAGTGTTTATATAGTGCCGTGTAGTACCGAGTGGAGTACACTGCAGGTACTGCCGTGTAGTACCGAGTGGAGTACTGTGTGTATCGTGCAGTGTAGTACCGAGTGGAGTACATTGCATGTACTGCGGTGTAGTACCTAGTGGAGTACTGTGTGTATAGTGCCGTGTAGTACCGAGTGGAGTACAGTGCCTCTACTGCCGTGTAGTACTGAGTGGAGTACAGTGCCTGTACTGCCGTGTAGTCCCGAGTGGAGTACAGTGCCTGTACTGCCGTGTAGTAGTGAGTGGAGTACTGTGCCTGTACTGCCGTGTGGTACTGAGTGGAGTACTGTGTGTATAGTGCCGTGTAGTACCGAGTGGAGTACAGTGCCTGTATTGCAGTGTAGTACCGAGTGGAGTACTGTGTATATTGTGCCGTTTAGTACCGAGTGGAGTACTGTGTGCATACTTCCGTGTAGTAATGAGTGGAGTACAGTACCTGTACTGCCGTGTAGTACCGAGTGGAGTACTGTGTGTATAGTGGCGTGTAGTACCGAGTGGAGTACAGTGCCTGTACTGCCGTGTAGTACTGAGTGGAGTACAGTGCCTGTACTGCCGTGTAGTCCCGAGTGGAGTACAGTGCCTGTACTGCCGTGTAGTAGTGAGTGGAGTACTGTGCCTGTACTGCCGTGTGGTACTGAGTCGAGTACTGTGTGTATAGTGCCGTGTAGTACCGCGTGGAGTACAGTGGGTGTAGTGCCGTGTAGTACTGAGTGGAGTGGAGTGCCTGTACTGCCGTGTAGTACTGAGTGGAGTACAGTGCCTGTACTGCCGTGTAGTCCCGAGTGGAGTACATTGCCTGTACTGCCGTGTAGTACTGAGTGGATTACTCTGTGTATAGTGCCGTGTAGTACCGAGTGGAGTACATTGCCTGTATTGCCGTGTAGTACTGAGTGGAGTACAGTGCCTGTATTGCCGTGTAGTACTGAGTGGAGTACCGTGCCTGTACTGCCGTGTAGTCCCGAGTGGAGTACAGTGCCTGTACTGCCGTGTAGTACTGAGTGGATTGCTGTGTGTATAGTGCCGTGTAGTACCGAGTGGAATACAGTGCCTGCACTGCCGTGTAGTACTGAGTGGAGTACAGTGCCTGTACTGCCGTGTAGTACTGAGTGGAGTACAGTGCCTGTACTGCCGTGTAGTCCCGAATGTAGTACTGTGTGTATAGTGCCGTGTAGTACCGAGTGGAGTACAGTGCCTGTACTGCCGTGTTGTACCGAGTGGAGTACAGTGTATAGTGCCGTGTAGTACAGAGTGGAGTACAGTGCCTGTACTGCCGTGTAGTACTGAGTGAAGTACAGTGCCTGTAATGCCGTGTAGTACCGAGTGGAGTACTGTGTGTATAGCGCCGTGTAGTACCGAGTGGAGGACAGTGCCTGTACTGCCGTGTAGTACTGAGTGGAGTACAGTGCCTGTACTGCCGTGTAGTACCGAGTGGAGTACAGTGCTTGTACTGTCGTGTAGTACTGCGTGAAGTACAGTGCATGTACTGCCGTGTAGTGCCGAGTGGAGTACTGTGTGTATAGTGCAGTGTAGTACTGAGTGGAGTACAGTGCATGTACTGCCGTGTAGTGCCGAGTGGAGTACTGTATGTATAGTGCAGTGTAGTACTGAGTGGAGTACAGTGCCTGTACTGCCGTGTAGTACCGAGTGGAGTACAGTGCATTTACTGTCGTGTAGTCCCGAGTGGAGTACTGTGTGCATACTGCCGTGTATTACTGAGTGGAGTACAGTGCCTGTACTGCCGTGTAGTAGCGAGTGGGGGACTGTGTGTGTACTGCCGTGTAGTACTGAGTAGAGTACAGTGCCTGGTCTGCCGTGTAGTACCGAGTGGAGTACTGTGTGTATAGTGCCGTGTAGTACCGAGTGGAGTACAGTGCCTGTACTGCCGTGTAGTACTGAGTGGAGTACAGTGCCTGTAATGCCGTGTAGTCCCGAGTGAAGTACAGTGCCTGTACTGCCGTGTAGTACTGATTGGAGTAGAGTGCCTGTACTGCCGTGTAGTACCGAGTGGAGTACAGTGGTTGTACTGCCGTGTAGTACTGAGTGGAGTACAGTGCCTGTACTGCCGAGTAGTACTGAGTGGAGTACAGTGCCTGTACTGCCGTGTAGTCCCGAGTTTAGTACTGTGTGTATAGTGCAGTGTAGTACTGAGTGGAGTACTGTGTGTATAGTGCAGTGTAGTACTGAGTGGAGTACAGTGCATGTACTGCCGTGTAGTCCCGAGTGGAGTACTCTGTGTATAGTGCAGTGTAGTACTGAGTGGAGTACAGTGCCTGTACTGCCGTGTAGTACCGAGTGGAGTACAGTGCCTGTACTGCCGTGTAGTCCCGAGTGGAGTACTGTGTGCATACTGCCGTGTAGTACTGAGTGGAGTACAGTGCCTGTAATGCCGTGTAGTACCGAGTGGAGTACAGTGCCTGTACTGCCGTGTAGTACTGAGTGGAGTACAGTGCCTGTACTGCCGTGTAGTCCCGAGTTTAGTACTGTGTGTATAGTGCAGTGTAGTACTGAGTGGAGTACTGTGTGTATAGTGCAGTGTAGTACTGAGTGGAGTACTGTGTGTATAGTGCCGTGTACTACTGAGTGGAGTACAGTGCCTGTACTGCCGTGTAGTCCCAGGTGGAGTACTGTGTGCATACTGCCGTGTAGTACTGAGTGGAGTACAGTGCCTGTACTGCCGTGTAGTACCGAGTGGAGTACTGTGCCTGTACTGCCGTGTAGTACTGTGTGGAGTACATTGCCTGTACTGCGTGCAGTCCCGAGTGGAGTACTGTGTGTATAGTGCAGTGTAGTACTGAGTGGAGTACTGTGTGTATAGTGCCGTGTAGTACTGAGTGGAGTACAGTGCCTGTACTGCCGTGTAATACCGAGTGGAGTACTGTGTGCATACTGCCGTGTAGTACTGAGTGGAGTACAGTGCCTGTACTGCCGTGTAGTACTGGGTGGAGTACAGTGCCTGTACTGCCGTGTAGTCCCCAGTGGAATACAGTTTGTGTAGTGCAGTGTAGTACTGAGTGGAGTACAGTGCATGTACTGCCGTGTAGTACCGAGTGGAGTACTGTGTGTATAGTATAGTGTAGTACTGAGTAGAGTACTGTGTGTATAGTGCCGTGTAGTACTGAGTGGAGTACAGTACCTGTACTGCCGTGTAGTACCGAGTGGAGTACTGTGTGCATACTGCCGTGTATTACTGGGTGGAGTACAGTGCCTGTGCTGCCGTGTAGAACTGAGTGGAGTACAGTGCCTGTAATGCCGTGTAGTACCGAGTGGATTACTGTGTGTATAGTGCCGTGTAGTACTGAGTGGAGTACATTGCCTGTACTGCCGTGCAGTCCCGAGTGGAGTACTGTGTGTATAGTGCCGTGTAGTACCGAGTGGAGTACTGTGTGTATAGTGCCGTGTAGTACTGAGTGGGTACAGTGCCTGTACTGCCGTGTAGTACCGAGTGGAGTACTGTGTGTATACTGCCGTGTAGTACTGAGTGGAGTACAGTACCTGTCCTGCCGTGTAGTACCGAGTGGGGGACTGTGTGTATACTGCCGTGTAGTACTGAGTGGAGTACAGTGCCTGTACTGCCGAGTAGTCCCGAGTGGAGTACTGTGTGTATAGTGCAGTGTAGTACTGAGTGGAGTACAGTGCATGTACTGCCGTGTAGTCCCGAGTGGAGTACTGTATGTATAGTGCAGTATAGTACTGAGTGGAGTACAGTGCCTGTACTGCCGTGTATACCGAGTGGAGTACAGTGCCTTTACTGCCGTGTAGTCCCGAGTGGAGTACTGTGTGCATACTGCCGTGTATTACTGAGTGGAGTACAGTGCCTGTACTGCCGTGTAGTACTGAGTGGACTACAGTGCCTGAACTGCCGTGTAGTCCCGAGTGGAGTACTGAGTGTATAGTGCCGTGTAGTACCGAGTGGAGTACAGTGCCTGTACTGCCGTGTAGTACTGAGTGGAGTACAGTGCCTGAACTGCCGTGTAGTCCCGAATGGAGTACTTTGTGTATAGTGCCGTGTAGTACCGAGTGGAGTACAGTGCCTGTACTGCCGTGTAGTACCGAGTGGAGTAGTATGTGTATAGTGCCGTGTAGTACACAGTGGAGTACAGTGCCTGTACTGCCGTGTAGTACTGAGTGGTGTACAGTGCCTGTAATGCTGTGTAGTAACGAGTGGAGTATTGTGTGTATAGTGCCGTGTAGTACACAGTGGAGTACAGTGCCTGTACTGCAGTGTAGTACTGAGTGGAGTACAGTGCCTGTACTGCCGTGTAGTACTGAGTGGAGTACAGTGCCTGAACTGCCGTGTAGTCCCGAATGGAGTACTTTGTGTATAGTGCCGTGTAGTACCGAGTGGAGTACAGTGCCTATACTGCCGTGTAGTCCCGAGTGGAGTACTGTGTGCATACAGCCGTGCATTACTGTGTGGAGTACAGTGCCTGTACTGCCGTGTAGTAGCGAGTGTGGGACTGTGTGTGTACTGCCGTGTAGTACTGAGTAGAGTACAGTGCCTGTTCTGCCGTGTAGTACCGAGTGGAGTACTGTGTGTATAGTGCCGTGTAGTACCGAGTGGAGTACAGTGCCTGTACTGCCGTGTACTACTGAGTGGAGTACAGTGCCTGTAATGCCGTGTAGTACCGAGTGGAGTACTGTGTGTATAGTGCCGTGTAGTACCGAGTGGAGTACAGTGCCTGTACTGCCGTGTAGTACAAAGTGGAGTACAGTGCCTGTACTGCCGTGTAGTCCCGAGTGGAGTACAATGCCTGTACTGCCGTGTAGTACTGATTGGAGTACAGTGCCTGTACTGCCGTGTAGTACCGAGTGGAGTACAGTGCTTGTATTGCCGTGTAGTACTGAGTGGAGTACAGTGCCTGTACTGCCGTGTACTGCCCAGTGGAGTACTGTGTGTATAGTGCAGTGTAGTACTGAGTAGAGTACAGTGCATGTACTGCCGTGTAGTCCCGAGTGGAGTACTCTGTGTATAGTGCAGTGTAGTACTGAGTGGAGTACAGTGCCTGTACTGCCGTGTAGTCCCGAGTGGAGTACTGTGTGCATACTGCCGTGTAGTACTGAGTGGAGTACAGTGCCTGTATTGCCGTGTAGTACCGAGTGGAGTACAGTGCCTGTACTGCCGTGTAGTACTGAGTGGAGTACAGTGCCTGTACTGCCGTGTAGTCCCGTGTGGAGTACTGTGTGTATAGTGCAGTGTAGTACTGAGTGGAGTACAGTGCATGTACTGCCGTGTAGTACCGAGTGGATTACTGTGTGTATAGTGCCGTGTAGTACCGAGTGGAGTACAGTGCCTGTACTGCCGTGTAGTACTGAGTGGTGTACAGTGTGTATAGTGCCGTGTAGTACCGAGTGGAGTACAGTGTGTATAGTGCCGTGTAGTACTGAGTGGAGTACAGTGCATGTACTGCCGTGTAGTACAGAGTGGAGTACAGTGCAAGTACTGCCGTGTAGTACTGAGTGGAGTACAGTGCATGTACTCCCGTGTAGTACCGAGTGGAGTGCTGTACCTGTACTGCCGTGTAGTACTGAGTGGAGTACAGTGCGTGTACTGCCGTGTAGTACGGAGTGGAATACAGTGCCTGTACTGGAGTGTATTACCTAGTGGAGTACAGTGTGTATAGTACCGTCTAGTACCGAGTGGAGTGCAGTGTGTATAGTGCCGTGTAGTACTGAGTGGAGTACAGTGCCTGTACTGCCGTGTAGTACCGAGTGGAGTACAGTGCCTGTACTGCCGTGTAGTACTGAGTGGAATAAAGTGCCTGTACTGCCGTGTAGTACCGAGTGGAGTACAGTGTGCATAGTGCCGTGTAGTACTGAGTGGAGTACAGTGCCTGTACTGCCGTGTAGTACTGAGTGGGTACAGTGCCTGTACTGCCGTGTAGTACCGAGTGGACTATTGTGTGTATACTGCCGTGTAGTACTTAGTGTAGTACAGTACCTGTACTGCCGTGTAGTACCGAGTGGGGTACTGTGTGCATACTGCCATGTAGTACTGAGTGGAGTACAGTGCCTGTACTGCCGTGTAGTACCGAGTGGAGTACTGTGTGTATAGTGCCGTGTAGTACCGAGTGGAGTACAGTGTGCATACTGCCGTGTAGTACTGAGTGGAGTACAGTGCCTGAACTACCGTGTAGTACCGAGTGGAGTACTGTGTGTATAGTGCCGTGTAGTACCGAGTGGAGTAAAGTGCATGTACTGCCGTGTAGTACCGAGTGGAGTACTGTGTGTATAGTGCGGTGTAGTACCGAGTGGAGTACAATGCATGTACTGCCGTGTAGTCCCGAGTGGAGTACTGTGTGTATAGTGCGGTGTAGTACCGAGTGGAGTACAGTGCATGTACTGCCGTGTAGTCCCGAGTGGAGTACTGTGTGTATAGTGCCGTGTAGTACCGAGTGGAGTACAGTGCCTGTATTGCCGTGTAGTACCGAGTGGAGTACTGTGTGTATAGTGCCGTGTAGTACCGAGTGGAGTGCTGTGTCCATACTGCCGTGTAGTACCGAGTGGAGTACAGTACCTGTACTGCCGTGTAGTACCGAGTGGAGTACTCTGTGTATAGTGCCGTGTAGTACCGAGTGGAGTACAATCCCTGTATTTTCGTGTAGTACTGAGTGGAGTAGAGTGCCTGAAGTGCCGTGTAGTCCCGAGTGGAGTACAGTGCCTGTACTGCCGTGTAGTTGTGAGTGGAGTACTGTGCCTGTACTGCCGTGTAGTACTGAGTGGAGTACTCTGTGTATAGTGCCGTGTAGTACCGAGTGGAGTACAGTGGGTGTACTGCCGTGTATTACTGTGTGGAGTACAGTGCCTGTACTGCAGTGTAGTACTGAGTGGAGTACAGTGCCTGTACTGCCGTGTAGTACTGAGTGGAGTACAGTGCCTGTACTGCCGTGTAGTACTGAGTGGAGTACAGTGCATGTACTGCCGTATAGTACTGAGTGGAGTACTGTGTGTATATTGCCGTGTAGTACCGAGTGGAGTACCGTGCCTGTACTGCCGTGTAGTACTGAGTGGCGTACAGTGCCTGTACTGCCGTGTAGTACTGAGTGGTGTACGGTGCCTGTACTGCCGTGTAGTCCCGAGTGGAGTACGGTGCCTGTACTGGCGTGTAGTACTGAGTGGAGTACTGTGTGTATAGTGCCGTGTAGTACCGAGTGGAGTACCGTGCCTGTACTGCCGTGTAGTACTGAGTGGAGTACAGTGCCTGTACTGCCGTGTAGTACTGAGTGGAGTACAGTGCCTGTACTGCCGTGTAGTCCCGACTGGAGTACAGTGCCTGTACTGCCGTGTAGTACAGAGTGGAGTACTGTGTGTATAGTGCCGTGTAGTACCGAGTGGAGTAAAGTGCCTGTACTGCCGTGTAGTACTGAGTGGAGTACAGTGCCTGTACTGCCGTGTAGTACTGAGTGGAGTACAGTGCCTGTACTGCTGTGTAGTACTGAGTGGAGTACAGTGCCTGTACTGCCGTGTAGTACTGAGTGGAGTACTGTGTGTATAGTGCCGTGTAGTACCGAGTGGAGTACCGTGCCTGTACTGCCGTGTAGTCCCGAGTGGAGTACAGTGCCTGTACTGCCGGGTAGTGCTGAGTGGAGTACTGTGTGTATAGTGCCGTGTAGTACCGAGTGGAGTACAGTGCCTGTACTGCCGTGTAGTACTGAGTGGAGAACAGTGCCTGTACTGCCGTGTATTACTGAGTGCAGTACAGTGCCTGTACTGCCGTGTAGTCCCGAATGGAAAACTGTGTGTATAGTGCCGTGTAGTACGGAGTGGAGTACAGTGCCTGTACTGCCGTGTAGTACTGAGTGGAGTACAGTGCCTGTACTCCCGTGTAGTCCCGAGTGGAGTACTGTGTGTATAGTGCCGTGTAGTACTGAGTGGAGTACAGTGCCTGTACTGCTGTGTAGTCCGGAGTGGAGTACAGTGCCTGTACTGCCGTGTAGTCCCGAGTGTAGTACTGTGTGTACAGTGCAGTGTAGTGCTGAGTGGTGTACAGTGCTTGTACTGCCGTGTAGTACTGAGTGGAGTACAGTGCCTGTACTGCCGTGTAGTACTGGGTGGAGTACAATGCCTGTACTGCCGTGTAGTACCGAGTGGGGGACTGTGTGTATACTGCTGTGTAGTACCGAGTGGAGTACAGTGCCTGTACTGCCGTGTAGTACCGAGCGGAGTACTGTGTGTATAGTGCCGTGTAGTACCGAGTGGAGTACAGTGCCTGTACTGTCGTGTAGTACCGAGTGGAGTACTGTGTGTATAGTGCCGTGTAGTACCGAGTGGAGAACAGTGCCTGTACTGCTGTGTAGTACCGAGTGGAGTACTGTGTGCATACTGCCGTGTAGTACCGTGTGGAGTATAGTGCCTGTACTGCCGTGTAGTACCGGGTGGAGTACTGTTTGTATAGTGCCGTGTAGTACCGAGTGGAGTACACTGCATGTACTACCGTGTTGTACCGAGTGGAGTACTGTGTGTATCGTGCGGTGTAGTACCGAGTGGAGTACATTGCATGTAATGCGGTGTAGTACCGAGCGGAGTACTGTGTGTATAGTGCCGTGTAGTACCGAGTGGAGTACAGTGCCTCTACTGCCGTGTAGTACTGAGTGGAGTACATTGCCTGTACTGCCGTGTAGTCCCGAGTGGAGTACAGTGCCTGTACTGCCGTGTAGTAGTGAGTGGAGTACTGTGCCTGTACTGCCGTGTGGTACTGAGTGGAGTACTGTGTGTATAGTGCCGTGTAGTACCGAGTGGAGTACAGTGCCTGTATTGCCGTGTAGTACCGAGTGGAGTACTGTGTATATAGTGCCGTGTAGTACCGAGTGGAGTACTGTGTGCATACTGCCGTGTAGTAATGAGTGGAGTACAGTACCTGTACTGCCGTGTAGTACCGAGTGAAGTACTGTGTGTATAGTGCCGTGTAGTACCGAGTGGAGTACAGTGCCTGTCCTGCCATGTAGTACTGAGTGGAGTAGAGTGCCTGTACTGCCGTGTAGTACTGAGTGGAGTACAGTGCCTGTACTGCCGTGTAGTCCCGAGTGGAGTACATTGCCTGTACTGCCCTGTAGTACTGAGTGGAGTACTGTGTGTATAGTGCCGTGTAGTACCGAGTGGAGTACAGTGCCTGTATTGCCGTGTAGTACTGAGTGGAGTACAGTGCCTGTACTGCCGTGTAGTACTGAGTGGAGTACAGTGCCTGTACTGCCGTGTAGTCCCGAGTGGAGTACAGTGCCTGTACTGCCGTGTAGTACTGAGTGGAGTACTGTGTGTATAGTGCCGTGTAGTACCGAGTGGAATACAGTTCCTGCACCGCCGTGTAGTACTGAGTGGAGTACAGTGCCTGTACTGCCGTGTAGTACTGAGTGGAGTACAGTGCCTGTACTGCCGTGTAGTCCCGAATGTAGTACTGTGTGTATAGTGCCGTGTAGTACCGAGTGGAGTACAGTGCCTGTACTGCCGTGTTGTACCGAGTGGAGTACAGTGTATAGTGCCGTGTAGTACACAGTGGAGTACAGTGCCTGTACTGCCGTGTAGTACTGAGTGAAGTACAGTGCCTGTAATGCCGTGTAGTACCGAGTGGAGTACTGTGTGTATAGCGCCGTGTAGTACCGAGTGGAGGACAGTGCCTGTACTGCCGTGTAGTACTGAGTGGAGTACAGTGCATGTACTGCCGTGTAGTGCCGAGTGGAGTACTGTATGTATAGTGCAGTGTAGTACTGAGTGGAGTACAGTGCCCGTACTGCCGTGTAGTACCGAGTGGAGTACAGTGCATTTACTGTCGTGTAGTCCCGAGTGGAGTACTGTGTGCATACTGCCGTGTATTACTGAGTGGAGTACAGTGCCTGTACTGCCGTGTAGTAGCGATTGGGGGACTGTGTGTGTACTGCCGTGTAGTACTGAGTGGAGTACAGTGCCTGTACTGCCGTGTAGTGCCCAGTGGAGTACTGTGTGTATAGTGCAGTGTAGTACTGAGTGGAGTAAAGTGCATGTACTGCCGTGTAGTCCCGAGTGGAGTACTCTGTGTATAGTGCAGTGTAGTACTGAGTGGAGTAGAGTGCCTGTACTGCCGTGTAGTACCGAGTGGAGTACAGTGCCTGTACTGCCGTGTAGTCCCGAGTGGAGTACTGTGTGCATACTGCCGTGTAGTACTGAGTGGAGTACAGTGCCTGTAATGCCGTGTAGTACCGAGTGGAGTACAATGCCTGTACTGCCGTGTAGTACTGAGTGGAGTACAGTGCCTGTACTGCCGTGTAGTCCCGAGTGGAGTACTGTGTGTATAGTGCAGTGTAGTACTGAGTGGAGTACTGTGTGTATAGTGCAGTGTAGTACTGAGTGGAGTACTGTGTGTATAGTGCCGTGCAGTACTGAGTGGAGTACAGTGCCTGTACTGCCGTGTAGTCCCAGGTGGAGTACTGTGTGCATACTGCCGTGTAGTACTGAGTGGAGTAGAGTGCCTGTACTGCCGATTAGTACCGAGTGGAGTACTGTGCCTGTACTGCCGTGTAGTACTGAGTGGAGTACATTGCCTGTACTGCCGTGTAGTACCGAGTGGAGTACTGTGTGTATAGTGCAGTGTAGTACTGAGTGGAGTACTGTGTGTATAGTGCCGTGTAGTACTGAGTGGAGTGCAGTGCCTGTACTGCCGTGTAATACCGAGTGGAGTACTGTGTGCATACTGCCGTGTAGTACTGAGTGGAGTACAGTGCCTCTACTGCCGTGTAGTACTGGGTGGAGTACAGTGCCTGTACTGCCGTGTAGTCCCCAGTGGAATACAGTTTGTGTAGTGCAGTGTAGTACTGAGTGGAGTACAGTGCATGTACTGCCGTGTAGTACCGAGTGGAGTACTGTGTGTATAGTGCAGTGTAGTACTGAGTGGCGTACTGTGTGTATAGTGCCGTGTAGTACTGAGTGGAGTACAGTACCTGTACTGCCGTGTAGTACCGAGTGGAGTACTGTGTGTATAGTGCCGTGTAGTACACAGTGGAGTACAGTGCCTGTGCTGCCGTGTAGAACTGAGTGGAGTACAGTGCCTGTAATGCCGTGTAGTACCGAGTGGAGTACTGTGTGTATAGTGCCGTGTAGTACTGAGTGGAGTACATTGCCTGTACTGCCGTGCAGTCCCGAGTGGAGTACTGTGTGTATAGTGCCGTGTAGTACTGAGTGGAGTACAGTGCCTGTACTGCCGTGTAGTACTGAGTGGGTACAGTGCCTGTACTGCCGTGTAGTACTGAGTGGAGTACAGTGCCTGTAATGCCGTGTAGTACCGAGTGGAGTACTGTGTGTATAGTGCCGTGTAGTACCGAGTGGAGTACAGTGGGTGTACTGCCGTGTAGTACTGAGTGGAGTACAGTGCCTGTAATGCCGTGTAGTCCCGAGTGGAGTACAGTGCCTGTACTGCCGTGTAGTACTGATTGGAGTAGAGTGCCTGTACTGCCGTGTAGTACCGAGTGGAGTACAGTGCTTGTACTGCCGTGTAGTACTGAGTGGAGTACAGTGCCTGTACTGCCGTGTAGTGCCCAGTGGAGTACTGTGTGTATAGTGCAGTGTAGTACTGAGTGGAGTACAGTGCATGTACTGCCGTGTAGTCCCGAGTGGAGTACTCTGTGTATAGTGCAGTGTAGTACTGAGTGGAGTACAGTGCCTGTACTGCCGTGTAGTACCGAGTGGAGTACAGTGCCTGTACTGCCGTGTAGTCCCGAGTGGAGTACTGTGTGCATACTGCCGTGTAGTACTGAGTGGAGTACAGTGCCTGTAATGCCGTGTAGTACCGAGTGGAGTACAGTGCCTGTACTGCCGTGTAGTACTGAGTGGAGTACAGTGCCTGTACTGCCGTGTAGTCCCGAGTGGAGTACTGTGTGTATAGTGTAGTGTAGTACTGAGTGGAGTACTGTGTGTATAGTGCCGTGTAGTACTGAGTGGAGTACAGTGCCTGTACTGCCGTGTAGTCCCAGGTGGAGTACTGTGTGCATACTGCCGTGTAGTACTAAGTGGAGTACAGTGCCTGTACTGCCGTGTAGTACCGAGTGGAGTATTGTGCCTGTACTGCCGTGTAGTACTGAGTGGAGTACATTGCCTGTACTGCCGTGCAGTCCCGAGTGGAGTACTGTGTGTATAGTGCAGTGTAGTACTGAGTGGAGTACTGTGTGTATAGTGCCGTGTAGTACTGAGTGGAGTACAGTGCCTGTACTGCCGTGTAATACCGAGTGGAGTACTGTGTGCATACTGCCGTGTAGTACTGAGTGGAGTACAGTGCCTGTACTGCCGTGTAGTACTGGGTGGAGTACAGTGCCTGTACTGCCGTGTAGTCCCCAGTGGAATACAGTTTGTGTAGTGCAGTGTAGTACTGAGTGGAGTACAGTGCATGTACTGCCGTGTAGTACCGAGTGGAGTACTGTGTGTATAGTGCAGTGTAGTACTGAGTGGAGTACTGTGTGTATAGTGCCGTGTAGTACTGAGTGGAGTACAGTACCTGTACTGCCGTGTAGTACCGAGTGTAGTACTGTGTGTATAGTGCCGTGTAGTACACAGTGGAGTACAGTGCCTGTGCTGCCGTGTAGAACTGAGTGGAGTACAGTGCCTGTAATGCCGTGTAGTACCGAGTGGAGTACTGTGTGTATAGTGCCGTGTAGTACCGAGTGGAGTACCGTGCCTGTACTGCCGTGTAGTACTCAGTGGCGTACAGTGCCTGTACTGCCGTGTAGTACTGAGTGGTGTACAGTGCCTGTACTGCCGTGTAGTCCCGAGTGGAGTACGTTGCCTGTACTGCCGTGTAGTGCCCAGTGGAGTACTGTGTGTATAGTGCAGTGTAGTACTGAGTGGAGTACAGTGCATGTACTGCCGTGTAGTCCCGAGTGGAGTACTCTGTGTATAGTGCAGTGTAGTACTGAGTGGAGTACAGTGCCTGTACTGCCGTGTAGTACCGAGTGGAGTACAGTGCCTGTACTGCCGTGTAGTCCCGAGTGGAGTACTGTGTGCATACTGCCGTGTAGTACTGAGTGGAGTACAGTGCCTGTACTGCCGTATAGTACTGAGTGGAGTACTGTGTGTATAGTGCCGTGTAGTACCGAGTGGAGTACCGTGCCTGTACTGCCGTGTAGTACTGAGTGGCGTACAGTGCCTGTACTGCCGTGTTGTACTGAGTGGTGTACAGTGCCTGTACTGCCGTGTAGTCCCGAGTGGAGTACGGTGCCTGTACTGCCGTGTAGTACTGAGTGGAGTACTGTGTGTATAGTGCCGTGTAGTACCGAGTGGAGTACCGTGCCTGTATTGCCGTGTAGTACTGAGTGGAGTACAGTGCCTGTACTGCCGTGTAGTACTGAGTGGAGTACAGTGCCTGTACTGCCGTGTAGTCCCGACTGGAGTACAGTGCCTGTACTGCCGTGTAGTACAGAGTGGAGTACTGTGTGTATAGTACCGTGTAGTACCGAGTGGAGTAAAGTGCCTGTACTGCCGTGTAGTACTGAGTGGAGTATAGTGCCTGTACTGCCGTGTAGTACTGAGTGGAGTACATTGCCTGTACTGCCGTGTAGTACTGAGTGGAGTACAGTGCCTGTACTGCCGTGTAGTACTGAGTGGAGTACTGTGTGTATAGTGTCGTGTAGTACCGAGTGGAGTACCGTGCCTGTACTGCCGTGTAGTCCCGAGTGGAGTACAGTGCCTGTACTGCCGTGTAGCACTGAGTGGAGTACTGTGTGTATAGTGCCGTGTAGTACCGAGTGGAGTACAGTGCCTGTACTGCCGTGTAGTACTGAGTGGAGAACAGTGCCTGTACTGCCGTGTATTACTGAGTGCAGTACAGTGCCTGTACTGCCGTGTAGTCCCGATTGGAGTACTGTGCGTATAGTGCCGTGTAGTACGGAGTGGAGTACAGTGCCTGTACTGCCGTGTAGTACTGAGTGGAGTACAGTGCCTGTACTAACGTGTAGTCCCGAGAGGAGTACTGTGTGTTTAGTGCAGTGTAGTACTGAGTGGTGTACAATGTTTGTACTGCCGTGTAGTACTGAGTGGAGTACAGTGCCTGTACTCCCGTGTAGTCCCGAGTGGAGTACTGTGTGTATAGTGCCGTGTAGTACTGAGTGGAGTACAGTGCCTGTACTGCTGTGTAGTCCGGAGTGGAGTACAGTGCCTGTACTTCCGTGTAGTCCTGAGTGGAGTACTCTGTGTATAGTGCCGTGTAGTACCGAGGGGAGTACAGTGCCTGTACTGCCGTGTAGTACTAAGTGGAGTGCAGTGGCTGTAGTGCCGTGTAGTCCCGAGTGTAGTACTGTGTGTATAGTGCAGTGTAGTGCTGAGTGGTGTACAGTGCTTGTACTGCCGTGTAGTACTGAGTGGAGTACAGTGCCTGTACTGCCGTGTAGTACTGGGTGGAGTACAGTGCCTGTACTGCCGTGTAGTACCGAGTGGGGGACTGTGTGTATAGTGCCGTGTAGTACCGAGTGGAGAACAGTGCCTGTACTGTCGTGTAGTACCGAGTGGAGTACTGTGTGTATAGTGCCGTGTAGTACCGAGTGGAGTACAGTGCCTGTACTGCTGTGTAGTACCGAGTGGAGTACTGTGTGCATACTGCCGTGTAGTACTGTGTGGAGTATAGTGCCTGTACTGCCGTGTAGTACCGGGTGGAGTAGTGTTTATATAGTGCCGTGTAGTACCGAGTGGAGTACACTG
Organism: Anabrus simplex; assembly: GCF_040414725.1. Lineage (NCBI taxonomy): Eukaryota > Metazoa > Arthropoda > Insecta > Orthoptera > Tettigoniidae > Anabrus > Anabrus simplex. Next base: position 915,986,608 of record NC_090266.1, on the reverse strand, counting down.
CATGTACTGCCGTGTAGTACCGAGTGGAGTACTGTGTGTATCGTGCGGTGTAGTACCGAGTGGAGTACATTGCATGTACTGCGGTGTAGTACCTAGTGGAGTACTGTGTGTATAGTGCCGTGTAGTACCGAGTGGAGTACAGTGCATCTACTGCCGTGTAGTACTGAGTGGAGTACAGTGCCTGTACTGCCGTGTAGTCCCGAGTGGAGTACAGTGCCTGTACTGCCGTGTAGTAGTGAGTGGAGTACTGTGCCTGTACTGCCGTGTGGTACTGAGTGGAGTACTGTGTGTATAGTGCCGTGTAGTACCGAGTGGAGTACAGTGCCTGTATTGCCGTGTAGTACCGAGTGGAGTACTGTGTATATAGTGCCGTGTAGTACCGAGTGGAGTACTGTGTGCATACTGCCGTGTAGTAATGAGTGGAGTACAGTACCTGTACTGCCGTGTAGTACCGAGTGGAGTACTGTGTGTATAGTGGCGTGTAGTACCGAGTGGAGTACAGTGCCTGTACTGCCGTGTAGTACTGAGTGGAGTACAGTGCCTGTACTGCCGTGTAGTCCCGAGTGGAGTACAGTGCCTGTACTGCCGTGTAGTAGTGAGTGGAGTACTGTGCCTGTACTGCCGTGTGGTACTGAGTGGAGTACTGTGTGTATAGTGCCGTGTAGTACCGCGTGGAGTACAGTGGGTGTAGTGCCGTGTAGTACTGAGTGGAGTAGAGTGCCTGTACTGCCGTGTAGTACTGAGTGGAGTACAGTGCCTGTACTGCCGTGTAGTCCCGAGTGGAGTACATTGCCTGTACTGCCGTGTAGTACTGAGTGGAGTACTCTGTGTATAGTGCCGTGTAGTACCGAGTGGAGTACAGTGCCTGTATTGCCGTGTAGTACTGAGTGGAGTACAGTGCGTGTACTGCCGTGTAGTACTGAGTGGAGTACAGTGCCTGTACTGCCGTGTAGTCCCGAGTGGAGTACAGTGCCTGTACTGCCGTGTAGTACTGAGTGGAGTACTGTGTGTATAGTGCCGTGTAGTACCGAGTGGAATACAGTGCCTGCAATGCCGTGTAGTACTGAGTGGAGTACAGTGCCTGTACTGCCGTGTAGTACTGAGTGGAGTACAGTGCCTGTACTGCCGTGTAGTCCCGAATGTAGTACTGTGTGTATAGTGCCGTGTAGTACCGAGTGGAGTACAGTGCCTGTACTGCCGTGTTGTACCGAGTGGAGTACAATGTATAGTGCCGTGTAGTACACAGTGGAGTACAGTGCCTGTACTGCCGTGTAGTACTGAGTGAAGTACAGTGCCTGTAATGCCGTGTAGTACCGAGTGGAGTACTGTTTGTATAGCGCCGTGTAGTACCGAGTGGAGGACAGTGCCTGTACTGCCGTGTAGTACTGAGTGGAGTACAGTGCCTGTACTGCTGTGTAGTACCGAGTGGAGTACAGTGCTTGTACTGCCGTGTAGTACTGCGTGAAGTACAGTGCATGTACTGCCGTGTAGTGCCGAGTGGAGTACTGTGTGTATAGTGCAGTGTAGTACTGAGTGGAGTACAGTGCATGTACTGCCGTGTAGTGCCGAGTGGAGTACTGTATGTATAGTGCAGTGTAGTACTGAGTGGAGTACAGTGCCTGTACTGCCGTGTAGTACCGAGTGGAGTACAGTGCATTTACTGTCGTGTAGTCCCGAGTGGAGTACTGTGTGCATACTGCCGTGTATTACTGAGTGGAGTACAGTGCCTGTACTGCCGTGTAGTAGCGAGTGGGGGACTGTGTGTGTACTGCCGTGTAGTACTGAGTAGAGTACAGTGCCTGTTCTGCCGTGTAGTACCGAGTGGAGTACTGTGTGTATAGTGCCGTGTAGTACCGAGTGGAGTACAATGCCTGTACTGCCGTGTATTACTGAGTGGAGTACAGTGCCTGTAATGCCGTGTAGTCCCGAGTGGAGTACAGTGCCTGTACTGCCGTGTAGTACTGATTGGAGTAGAGTGCCTGTACTGCCGTGTAGTACCGAGTGGAGTACAGTGCTTGTACTGCCGTGTAGTACTGAGTGGAGTACAGTGCCTGTACTGCCGTGTAGTGCCCAGTGGAGTACTGTGTGTATAGTGCAGTGTAGTACTGAGTGGAGTACAGTGCATGTACTGCCGTGTAGTCCCGAGTGGAGTACTCTGTGTATAGTGCAGTGTAGTACTGAGTGGAGTACAGTGCCTGTACTGCCGTGTAGTACCGAGTGGAGTACAGTGCCTGTACTGCCGTGTAGTCCCGAGTGGAGTACTGTGTGCATACTGCCGTGTAGTACTGAGTGGAGTACAGTGCCTGTAATGCCGTGTAGTACCGAGTGGAGTACAGTGCCTGTACTGCCGTGTAGTACTGAGTGGAGTACAGTGCCTGTACTGCCGTGTGGTCCCGAGTGGAGTACTGTGTGTATAGTGCAGTGTAGTACTGAGTGGAGTACTGTGTGTATAGTGCAGTGTAGTACTGAGTGGAGTACTGTGTGTATAGTGCCGTGTACTACTGAGTGGAGTACAGTGCCTGTACTGCCGTGTAGTCCCAGGTGGAGTACTGTGTGCATACTGCCGTGTAGTACTGAATGGAGTACAGTGCCTGTACTGCCGTGTAGTACCGAGTGGAGTACTGTGCCTGTACTGCCGTGTAGTACTGTGTGGAGTACATTGCCTGTACTGCGTGCAGTCCCGAGTGGAGTACTGTGTGTATAGTGCAGTGTAGTACTGAGTGGAGTACTGTGTGTATAGTGCCGTGTAGTACTGAGTGGAGTACAGTGCCTGTACTGCCGTGTAATACCGAGTGGAGTACTGTGTGCATACTGCCGTGTAGTACTGAGTGGAGTACAGTGCCTGTACTGCCGTGTAGTACTGGGTGGAGTACAGTGCCTGTACTGCCGTGTAGTCCCCAGTGGAATACAGTTTGTGTAGTGCAGTGTAGTACTGAGTGGAGTACAGTGCATGTACTGCCGTGTAGTAAAGAGTGGAGTACTGTGTGTATAGTGCAGTGTAGTACTGAGTAGAGTACTGTGTGTATAGTGCCGTGTAGTACTGAGTGGAGTACAGTACCTGTACTGCCGTGTAGTACCGAGTGGAGTACTGTGTGTATAGTGCCGTGTAGTACACAGTGGAGTACAGTGCCTGTGCTGCCGTGTAGAACTGAGTGGAGTACAGTGCCTGTAATGCCGTGTAGTACCGAGTGGAGTACTGTGTGTATAGTGCCGTGTAGTACTGAGTGGAGTACATTGCCTGTACTGCCGTGCAGTCCCGAGTGGAGTACTGTGTGTATAGTGCCGTGTAGTACCGAGTGGAGTACTGTGTGTATAGTGCCGTGTAGTTCTGAGTGGGTACAGTGCCTCTACTGCCGTGTAGTACCGAGTGGAGTACTGTGTGTATACTGCCGTGTAGTACTGAGTGGAGTACAGTGCCTGTACTGCCGAGTAGTCCCGAGTGGAGTACTGTGTGTATAGTGCAGTGTAGTACTGAGTGGAGTACAGTGCATGTACTGCCGTGTAGTCCCGAGTGGAGTACTGTATGTATAGTGCAGTATAGTACTGAGTGGAGTACAATGCCTGTACTGCCGTTTATACCGAGTGGAGTACAGTGCCTTTACTGCCGTGTAGTCCCGAGTGGAGTACTGTGTGCATACTGCCGTGTATTACTGAGTGGAGTACAGTGCCTGTACTGCCGTGTAGTACTGAGTGGACTACAGTGCCTGTACTGCCGTGTAGTCCCGAGTGGAGTACTGAGTGTATAGTGCCGTGTAGTACCGAGTGGAGTACAGTGCCTGTACTGCCGTGTAGTACTGAGTGGAGTACAGTGCCTGTACTGCCGTGTAGTCCCGAATGGAGTACTTTGTGTATAGTGCCGTGTAGTACCGAGTGGAGTACAGTGCCTGTACTGCCGTGTAGTACCGAGTGGAGTAGTGTGTGTATAGTGCCGTGTAGTACACAGTGGAGTACAGTGCCTGTACTGCCGTGTAGTACTGAGTGGTGTACAGTGCCTGTAATGCTGTGTAGTAACGAGTGGAGTATTGTGTGTATAGTGCCGTGTAGTACCGAGTGGAGTACAGTGCCTGTACTGCCGTGTAGTACCGAGTGGAGTACTGTGTGTATAGTGCCGTGTAGTACACAGTGGAGTACAGTGCCTGTACTGCAGTGTAGTACTGAGTGGAGTACAGTGCCTGTACTGCCGTGTAGTCCCGAGTGGAGTACAATGCCTGTATGGCGTGTAGTACTGATTGGAGTAATAGTGCCTGTACTGCCGTGTAGTACCGAGTGGAGTACAGTGCTTTTACTGCCGTGTAGTACTGAGTGAAGTACAGTGCCTGTACTGCCGTGTTATGCCGAGTGGAGTACTGTGTGTATAGTGCAGTGTAGTACTGAGTGGAGTACAGTGCATGTACTGCCATGTAGTCCCGAGTGGAGTACTGTATGTATAGTGCAGTATAGTACTGAGTGGAGTACAGTGCCTTTACTGCCGTGTATACCGAGTGGAGTACAGTGCCTATACTGCCGTGTAGTCCCGAGTGGAATACTGTGTGCATACTGCCGTGTATTACTGAGTGGAGTACAGTGCCTGTACTGCCGTGTAGTAGCGAGTGGGGGACTGTGTGTGTACTGCCGTGTAGTACTGAGTAGAGTACAGTGCCTGTTCTGCCGTGTAGTACCGAGTGGAGTACTGTGTGTATAGTGCCGTGTAGTACCGAGTGGAGTACAGTGCCTGTACTGCCGTGTACTACTGAGTGGAGTACAGTGCCTGTAATGCCGTGTAGTACCGAGTGGAGTACTGTGTGTATTGTGCCGTGTAGTACCTAGTGGAGTACAGTGCCTGTACTGCCGTGTAGTACTGAGTGGAGTACAGTGCCTGTACTGCCGTGTAGTCCCGAGTGGAGTACAATGCCTGTACTGCCGTGTAGTACTGATTGGAGTACAGTGCCTGTACTGCCGTGTAGTACCGAGTGGAGTACAGTGCTTGTATTGCCGTGTAGTACTGAGTGGAGTACAGTGCCTGTACTGCCGTGTAGTGCCCAGTGGAGTACTGTGTGTATAGTGCAGTGTAGTACTGAGTGGAGTACAGTGCATGTACTGCCGTGTAGTCCCGAGTGGAGGACTCTGTGTATAGTGCAGTGTAGTACTGAGTGGAGTACAGTGCCTGTACTGCCGTGTAGTACCGAGTGGGGGACTGTGTGTATACTGCTGTGTAGTACCGAGTGGAGTACAGTGCCTGTACTGCCGTGTAGTACCGAGTGGAGTACTGTGTGTATAGTGCCGTGTAGTACCGAGTGGAGTACAGTGCCTGTACTGCCGTGTAGTACTGAGTGAAGTACAGTGCCTGTAATGCCGTGTAGTACCGAGTGGAGTACTGTGTGTATAGCGCCGTGTAGTACCGAGTGGAGGACAGTGCCTGTATTGCCGTGTAGTCCCGAGTGGAGTACTGTGTGTATAGTGCCGTGTAGTACTGAGTGGAGTACAGTGCCTGTACTCCCGTGTAGTCCCGAGTGGAGTACTGTGTGTATAGTGCCGTGTAGTACTGAGTGGAGTACAGTGCCTGTACTGCTGTGTAGTCCGGAGTGGAGTACAGTGCCTGTACTGCCGTGTAGTCCTGAGTGGAGTACTGTGTGTATAGTGCCGTGTAGTACCGAGGGGAGTACAGTGCCTGTACTGCCGTGTAGTACTAAGTGGAGTACAGTGGCTGTACTGCCGTGTAGTCCCGAGTGTAGTACTGTGTGTATAGTGCAGTGTAGTGCTGAGTGGTGCACAGTGCTTGTACTGCCGTGTAGTACTGAGTGGAGTACAGTGCCTGTACTGACGTGTAGTACCGAGTGGGGGACTGTGTGTATACTGCTGTGTAGTACGAGTGGAGTACTGTGCCTGTACTGCCGTGTAGTACCGAGTGGAGTACTGTGTGTATAGTGCCGTGTAGTACCGAGTGGAGTACAGTGCCTGTACTGTCGTGTAGTACCGAGTGGAGTACTGTGTGTATAGTGCCGTGTAGTACCGAGTGGAGTACAGTGCCTGTACTGCTGTGTAGTACCGAGTGGAGTACTGTGTGCATACTGCCGTGTAGTACTGTGTGGAGTATAGTGCCTGTACTGCCGTGTAGTACCGTTGGAGTACTGTTTGTATAGTGCCGTGTAGTACCGAGTGGAGTACACTGCAGGTACTGCCGTGTAGTATCGAGTGGAGTACTGTGTTTAACGTGCGGTGTAGTACCGAGTGGAGTACATTGCATGTACTGCGGTGTAGTACCGAGTGGAGTACTGTGTGTATAGTTCCGTGTAGTACCGCGTGGAGTACAGTTCCTCTACTGCCGTGTAGTACTGAGTGGAGTACATTGCCTGTACTGCCGTGTAGTCCCGAGTGGAGTACAGTGCCTGTACTGCCGTGTAGTAGTGAGTGGAGTGCTGTGCCTGTACTGCCGTGTGGTACTGAGTGGAGTACTGTGTGTATAGTGCCGTGTAGTACCGAGTGCAGTACAGTGCCTGTATTGCCGTGTAGTACCGAGTGGAGTACTGTGTGTATAGTGCAGTGTAGTACTGAGTGGAGTACTGTGTGTATAGTGCCGTGTAGTACTGAGTGGAGTACAGTGCCTGTACTGCCGTGTAGTCCCAGGTGGAGTACTGTGTGCATACTGCCGTGTAGTACTGAGTGGAGTACAGTGCCTGTACTGCCGTGTAGTACTGAGTGGAGTATTGTGCCTGTACTGCCGTGTAGTACTGAGTGGAGTACATTGCCTGTACTGCCGTGCAGTCCCGAGTGGAGTACTGTGTGTATAGTGCAGTGTAGTACTGAGTGGAGTACTGTGTGTATAGTGCCGTGCAGTACTGAGTGGAGTACAGTGCCTGTACTGCCGTGTAATACCGAGTGGAGTACTGTGTGCATACTGCCGTGTAGTACTGAGTGGAGTACAGTGCCTGTACTGCCGTGTAGTACTGGGTGGAGTACAGTGCCTGTACTGCCGTGTAGTCCCCAGTGGAATACAGTTTGTGTAGTGCAGTGTAGTACTGAGTGGAGTACAGTGCATGTACTGCCGTGTAGTACCGAGTGGAGTACTGTGTGTATAGTGCAGTGTAGTACTGAGTGGAGTACTGTGTGTATAGTGCCGTGTAGTACTGAGTGGAATACAGTACCTGTACTGCCGTGTAGTACCGAGTGTAGTACTGTGTGTATAGTGCCGTGTAGTACACAGTGGAGTACAGTGCCTGTGCTGCCGTGTAGAACTGAGTGGAGTACAGTGCCTGTAATGCCGTGTAGTACCGAGTGGAGTACTGTGTGTATAGTGCCGTGTAGTACCGAGTGGAGTACCGTGCCTGTACTGCCGTGTAGTACTGAGTGGCGTACAGTGCCTGTACTGCCGTGTAGTACTGAGTGGTGTACAGTGCCTGTACTGCCGTGTAGTCCCGAGTGGAGTACGGTGCCTGTACTGCCGTGTAGTGCCCAGTGGAGTACTGTGTGTATAGTGCAGTGTAGTACTGAGTGGAGTACAGTGCATGTACTGCCGTGTAGTCCCGAGTGGAGTACTCTGTGTATAGTGCAGTGTAGTACTGAGTGGAGTACAGTGCCTGTACTGCCGTGTAGTACCGAGTGGAGTACAGTGCCTGTACTGCCGTGTAGTCCCGAGTGGAGTACTGTGTGCATACTGCCGTGAAGTACTGAGTGGAGTACAGTGCCTGTACTGCCGTATAGTACTGAGTGGAGTACTGTGTGTATAGTGCCGTGTAGTACCGATTGGAGTACCGTGCCTGTACTGCCGTGTAGTACTGAGTGGCGTACAGTGCCTGTACTGCCGTGTAGTACTGAGTGGTGTACAGTGCCTGTACTGCCGTGTAGTCCCGAGTGGAGTACGGTGCCTGTACTGCCGTGTAGTACTGAGTGGAGTACTGTGTGTATAGTGCCGTGTAGTACCGAGTGGAGTACCGTGCCTGTATTGCCGTGTAGTACTGAGTGGAGTACAGTGCCTGTACTGCCGTGTAGTACTGAGTGGAGTACAGTGCCTGTACTGCCGTGTAGTCCCGACTGGAGTACAGTGCCTGTACTGCCGTGTAGTACAGAGTGGAGTACTGTGTGTATAGTACCGTGTAGTACCGAGTGGAGTAAAGTGCCTGTACTGCCGTGTAGTACTGAGTGGAGTATAGTGCCTGTACTGCCGTGTAGTACTGAGTGGAGTACAGTGCCTGTACTGCCGTGTAGTACTGAGTGGAGTACAGTGCCTGTACTGCCGTGTAGTACTGAGTGGAGTACTGTGTGTATAGTGTCGTGTAGTACCGAGTGGAGTACCGTGCCTGTACTGCCGTGTAGTCCCGAGTGGAGTACAGTGCCTGTACTGCCGTGTAGCACTGAGTGGAGTACTGTGTGTATAGTGCCGTGTAGTACCGAGTGGAGGACAGTGCCTGTACTGCCGTGTAGTACTGAGTGGAGAACAGTGCCTGTACTGCCGTGTATTACTGAGTGCAGTACAGTGCATCTACTGCCGTGTAGTCCCGATTGGAGTACTGTGCGTATAGTGCCGTGTAGTACGGAGTGGAGTACAGTGCCTGTACTGCCGTGTAGTACTGAGTGGAGTACAGTGCCTGTACTAACGTGTAGTCCCGAGAGGAGTACTGTGTGTTTAGTGCAGTGTAGTACTGAGTGGTGTACAATGCCTGTACTGCCGTGTAGTACTGAGTGGAGTACAGTGCCTGTACTCCCGTGTAGTCCCGAGTGGAGTACTCTGTGTATAGTGCCGTGTAGTACTGAGTATAGTACAGTGCCTGTACTGCTGTGTAGTCCGGAGTGGAGTACAGTGCCTGTACTTCCGTGTAGTCCTGAGTGGAGTACTGTGTGTATAGTGCCGTGTAGTACCGAGGGGAGTACAGTGCCTGTACTGCCGTGTAGTACTAAGTGGAGTACAGTGGCTGTAGTGCCGTGTAGTCCCGAGTGTAGTACTGTGTGTATAGTGCAGTGTAGTGCTGAGTGGTGTACAGTGCTTGTACTGCCGTGTAGTGCTGAGTGGAGTACAGTGCCTGTACTGCCGTGTAGTACTGGGTGGATTACAGTGCCTGTACTGCCGTGTAGTACCGAGTGGGGGACTGTGTGTATAGTGCCGTGTAGTACCGAGTGGAGTACAGTGCCTGTACTGTCGTCTAGTACCGAGTGGAGTACTGTGTGTATAGTGCCGTGTAGTACCGAGTGGAGTACAGTGCCTGTACTGCTGTGTAGTACCGAGTGGAGTACTGTGTGCATACTGCCCGTGTAGTACTGTGTGGAGTATAGTGCCTGTACTGCCGTGTAGTACCGGGTGAGTAGTGTTTATATAGTGCCGTGTAGTACCGAGTGGAGTACACTGCATGTACTGCCGTGTAGTACCGAGTGGAGTACTGTGTGTATCGTGCGGTGTAGTACCGAGTGGAGTACATTGCATGTACTGCGGTGTAGTACCTAGTGGAGTACTGTGTGTATAGTGCCGTGTAGTACCGAGTGGAGTACAGTGCTTCTACTGCCGTGTAGTACTGAGTGGAGTCCAGTGCCTGTACTGCCGTGTAGTCCCGAGTGGAGTACAGTGCCTGTACTGCCGTGTAGTAGTGAGTGGAGTACTGTGCCTGTACTGCCGTGTGGTACTGAGTGGAGTACTGTGTGTATAGTGCCGTGTAGTACCGAGTGGAGTACAGTGCCTGTATTGCCGTGTAGTACCGAGTGGAGTACTGTGTATATAGTGCCGTGTATTACCGAGTGGAGTACTGTGTGCATACTGCCGTGTAGTAATGAGTGGAGTAACAGTACCTGTACTGCCGTGTAGTACCGAGTGGAGTACTGTGTGTATAGTCGGCGTGTAGTACCAGAGTGGAGTACAGTGCCTGTACTGCCGTGTAGTACTGAGTGGAGTACAGTAGCCTGTACTGCCGTGTAGTCCCGAGTGGGATTACAGTGCCTGTACTGCCGTGTTGTACTGAGTGAGTACTGTGCCTGTACTGCCGTGTGGTACTGAGTGGAGTACTGTGTGTATAGTGCCGTGCAGTACTGCGTGGAGTACAGTGGGTGTAGTGCCGTGTAGTACTGAGTGGAGTAGAGTGCCTGTACTGCCGTGTAGTACTGAGTGGAGTACAGTGCCTGTACTGCCGTGTAGTCCCGAGTGGAGTACATTGCCTGTACTGCCGTGTAGTACTGAGTGGAGTACTCTGTGTATAGTGCCGTGTAGTACCGAGTGGAGTACAGTGCCTGTATTGCCGTGTAGTACTGAGTGGAGTACAGTGCCTGTACTGCCGGTGTAGTACTGAGTGGAGTACAGTGCCTGTACCTGCCGTGTAGTCCCGAGTGGAGTACAGTGCCTGTACTGCCGTGTAGTACTGAGTGGAGTACTGTGTGTATAGTGCCGTGTAGTACCGAGTGGAATACAGTGCCTGCACTGCCGATGTAGTACTGAGTGGAGTACAGTGCCTGTACTGCCGTGTAGTACTGAGTGGAGTACAGTGCCTGTACTGCCGTGTAGTCCCGAATGTAGTACTGTGTGTATAGTGCCGTGTAGTACCGAGTGGAGTACAGTGCCTGTACTACCGTGTTGTACCGAGTGGAGTACAGTGTATAGTGCCGTGTAGTACACAGTGGAGTACTCTGCCTGTACTGCCGTGTAGTACTGAGTGAAGTACAGTGCCTGTAATGCCGTGTAGTACCGAGTGGAGTACTGCGTGTATAGCGCCGTGTAGTACCGAGTGGAGGACAGTGCCTGTACTGCCGTGTAGTCCTGAGTGGAGTACAGTGCCTGTACTGCCGTGTAGTACCGAGTGGAGTACAGTGCGTGTACTGCCGTGTAGTACTGCGTGAAGTACAGTGCATGTACTGCCGTGTAGTGCCGAGGGGAGTACTGTGTGTGTACTGCCGTGTAGTACTGAGTTTGAGTACAGTGCCTGTTCTGCCGTGTAGTACCGAGTGGAGTAGTGTGTGTATAGTGCCGTGTAGTACCGAGTGGAGTACAGTGCCTGTACTGCCGTGTAGTACTGAGTGGAGTACAGTGCCTGTAATGCCGTGTAGTCCCGAGTGGAGTACAGTGCCTGTACTGCCGTGTAGTACTGATTGGAGTAGAGTGCTTGTACTGCCGTGTAGTACCGAGTGGAGTACAGTGCTTGTACTGCCGTGTAGTACTGAGTGGAGTACAGTGCCTGTACTGCCGTGTAGTGCCCAGTGGAGTACTGTGTGTATAGTGCAGTGTAGTACTGAGTGGAGTACAGTGCATGTACTGCCGTGTAGTCCCGAGTGGAGTACTCTGTGTATAGTGCAGTGTAGTACTGAGTGGAGTACAGTGCCTGTACTGCCGTGTAGTACCGAGTGGAGTAACAGTGCCTGTACTGCCGTGTAGTCCCGAGTGGAGTACTGTGTGCATACTGCCGTGTAGTACTGAGTGGAGTACAGTGCCTGTAATGCCGTGTAGTACCGAGTGGAGTACAGTGCCTGTACTGCCGTGTAGTACTGAGTGGAGTACAGTGCCAGTACTGCCGTGTAGTCCCGAGTGGAGTACTGTGTGTACAGTGCAGTGTAGTACTGAGTGGAGTACAGTGTGTATAGTGCAGTGTAGTACTGAGTGGAGTACTGTGTGTATAGTGCCGTGTACTACTGAGTGGAGTACAGTGCCTGTACTGCCGTGTAGTCCCAGGTGGAGTACTGTGTGCATACTGCCGTGTAGTACTGAATGGAGTACAGTGCCTGTACTGCCGTGTAGTACCGAGTGGAGTACTGTGCCTGTACTGCCGTGTAGTACTGTGTGGAGTACATTGCCTGTACTGCGTGCAGTCCCGAGTGGAGTACTGTGTGTATAGTGCAGTGTACTACTGAGTGGAGTACTGTGTGTATAGTGCCGTGTAGTACTGAGTGGAGTACAGTGCCTGTACTGCCGTGTAATACCGAGTGGAGTACTGTGTGCATACTGCCGTGTAGTACTGAGTGGAGTACAGTGCCTGTACTGCCGTGTAGTCCCCAGTGGAATACAGTTTGTGTAGTGCAGTGTAGTACTGAGTGGAGTACAGTGCATGTACTGCCGTGTAGTACCGAGTGGAGTACTGTGTGTATAGTGCAGTGTAGTACTGAGTAGAGTACTGTGTGTATAGTGCCGTGTAGTACTGAATGGAGTACAGTACCTGTACTGCCGTGTAGTACCGAGTGGAGTACTGTGTGTATAGTGCCGTGTAGTACACAGTGGAGTACAGTGCCTGTGCTGCCGTGTAGAACTGAGTGGAGTACAGTGCCTGTAATGCCGTGTAGTACCGAGTGGAGTACTGTGTGTATAGTGCCGTGTAGTACTGAGTGGAGTACATTGCCTGTACTGCCGTGCAGTCCCGAGTGGAGTACTGTGTGTATAGTGCCGTGTAGTACCGAGTGGAGTACTGTGTGTATAGTGCCGTGTAGTACTGAGTGGGTACAGTGCCTCTACTGCCGTGTAGTACCGAGTGGAGTACTGTGTGTATACTGCCGTGTAGTACTGAGTGGAGTACAGTACCTGTCCTGCCGTGTAGTACCGAGTGGGGGACTGTGTGTATACTGCCGTGTAGTACTGAGTGGAGTACAGTGCCTGTACTGCCGAGTAGTCCCGAGTGGAGTACTGTGTGTATAGTGCAGTGTAGTACTGAGTGGAGTACAGTGCATGTACTGCCGTGTAGTCCCGAGTGGAGTACTGTATGTATAGTGCAGTATAGTACTGAGTGGAGTACAGTGCCTGTACTGCCGTGTATGCCGAGTGGAGTACAGTGTCTTTACTGCCGTGTAGTCCCGAGTGGAGTACTGTGTGCATACTGCCGTGTATTACTGAGTGGAGTACAGTGCCTGTACTGCCGTGTAGTACTGAGTGGACTACAGTGCCTGTACTGCCGTGTAGTCCCGAGTGGAGTACTGAGTGTATAGTGCCGTGTAGTACCGAGTGGAGTACAGTGCCTGTACTGCCGTGTAGTACTGAGTGGAGTACAGTGCCTGTACTGCCGTGTAGTCCCGAATGGAGTACTTTGTGTATAGTGCCGTGTAGTACCGAGTGGAGTACAGTGCCTGTACTGCCGTGTAGTACCGATTGGAGTACTGTGCGTATAGTGCCGTGTAGTACGGAGTGGAGTACAGTGCCTGTACTGCCGTGTAGTACTGAGTGGAGTACAGTGCCTGTACTAACGTGTAGTCCCGAGAGGAGTACTGTGTGTATAGTGCCGTGTAGTACACAGTGGAGTACAGTGCATGTACTGCAGTGTAGTACTGAGTGGAGTACAGTGCCTGTACTGCCGTGTAGTCCCGAGTGGAGTACAATGCCTGTACTGCCGTGTAGTACTGATTGGAGTAATAGTGCCTGTACCGCCGTGTAGTACTGAGTGGAGTACAGTGCCTGTACTGCCGTGTAGTACTGAGTGGAGTACAGTGCCTGTACTGCCGTGTAGTACTGAGTGGAGTACTGTGTGTATAGTGTCGTGTAGTACCGAGTGGAGTACAGTGCCTGTACTGCCGTGTAGTACTGAGTGGAGTACAGTGCCTGTACTGCCGTGTAGTCCCGAGGGGAGTACAGTGCCTGTACTGCCGTGTAGTAGTGAGTGGAGTACTGTGCCTGTACTGCCGTGTGGTACTGAGTGGAGTACTGTGTGTATAGTGCCGTGTAGTACCGAGTGCAGTACAGTGCCTGTATTGCCGTGTAGTACCGAGTGGAGTACTGTGTGTATAGTGCAGTGTAGTACTGAGTGGAGTACTGTGTGTATAGTGCCGTGTAGTACTGAGTGGAGTACAGTGCCTGTACTGCCGTGTAGTCCCAGCTGGAGTACTGTGTGCATACTGCCGTGTAGTACTGAGTGGAGTACAGTGCCTGTACTGCCGTGTAGTACCGAGTGGAGTATTGTGCCTGTACTGCCGTGTAGTACTGAGTGGAGTACATTGCCTGTACTGCCGTGCAGTCCCGAGTGGAGTACTGTGTGTATAGTGCAGTGTAGTACTGAGTGGAGTACTGTGTGTATAGTGCCGTGTAGTACTGAGTGGAGTACAGTGCCTGTACTGCCGTGTAATACCGAGTGGAGTACTGTGTGCATACTGCCGTGTAGTACTGAGTGGAGTACAGTGCCTGTACTGCCGTGTAGTACTGGGTGGAGTACAGTGCCTGTACTGCCGTGTAGTCCCCAGTGGAATACAGTTTGTGTAGTGCAGTGTAGTACTGAGTGGAGTACAGTGCATGTACTGCCGTGTAGTACCGAGTGGAGTACTGTGTGTATAGTGCAGTGTAGTACTGAGTGGAGTACTGTGTGTATAGTGCCGTGTAGTACTGAGTGGAATACAGTACCTGTACTGCCGTGTAGTACCGAGTGTAGTACTGTGTGTATAGTGCCGTGTAGTACACAGTGGAGTACAGTGCCTGTGCTGCCGTGTAGAACTGAGTGGAGTACAGTGCCTGTAATGCCGTGTAGTACCGAGTGGAGTACTGTGTGTATAGTGCCGTGTAGTACCGAGTGGAGTACCGTGCCTGTACTGCCGTGTAGTACTGAGTGGCGTACAGTGCCTGTACTGCCGTGTAGTACTGAGTGGTGTACAGTGCCTGTACTGCCGTGTAGTCCCGAGTGGAGTACGGTGCCTGTACTGCCGTGTAGTGCCCAGTGGAGTACTGTGTGTATAGTGCAGTGTAGTACTGAGTGGAGTACAGTGCATGTACTGCCGTGTAGTCCCGAGTGGAGTACTCTGTGTATAGTGCAGTGTAGTACTGAGTGGAGTACAGTGCCTGTACTGCCGTGTAGTACCGAGTGGAGTACAGTGCCTGTACTGCCGTGTAGTCCCGAGTGGAGTACTGTGTGCATACTGCCGTGAAGTACTGAGTGGAGTACAGTGCCTGTACTGCCGTATAGTACTGAGTGGAGTACTGTGTGTATAGTGCCGTGTAGTACCGATTGGAGTACCGTGCCTGTACTGCCGTGTAGTACTGAGTGGCGTACAGTGCCTGTACTGCCGTGTAGTACTGAGTGGTGTACAGTGCCTGTACTGCCGTGTAGTCCCGAGTGGAGTACGGTGCCTGTACTGCCGTGTAGTACTGAGTGGAGTACTGTGTGTATAGTGCCGTGTAGTACCGAGTGGAGTACCGTGCCTGTATTGCCGTGTAGTACTGAGTGGAGTACAGTGCCTGTACTGCCGTGTAGTACTGAGTGGAGTACAGTGCCTGTACTGCCGTGTAGTCCCGACTGGAGTACAGTTCCTGTACTGCCGTGTAGTACAGAGTGGAGTACTGTGTGTATAGTACCGTGTAGTACCGAGTGGAGTAAAGTGCCTGTACTGCCGTGTAGTACTGAGTGGAGTATAGTGCCTGTACTGCCGTGTAGTACTGAGTGGAGTACAGTGCCTGTACTGCCGTGTAGTACTGAGTGGAGTACAGTGCCTGTACTGCCGTGTAGTACTGAGTGGAGTACTGTGTGTATAGTGTCGTGTAGTACCGAGTGGAGTACCGTGCCTGTACTGCCGTGTAGTCCCGAGTGGAGTACAGTGCCTGTACTGCCGTGTAGCACTGAGTGGAGTACTGTGTGTATAGTGCCGTGTAGTACCGAGTGGAGGACAGTGCCTGTACTGCCGTGTAGTACTGAGTGGAGAACAGTGCCTGTACTGCCGTGTATTACTGAGTGCAGTACAGTGCATCTACTGCCGTGTAGTCCCGATTGGAGTACTGTGCGTATAGTGCCGTGTAGTACGGAGTGGAGTACAGTGCCTGTACTGCCGTGTAGTACTGAGTGGAGTACAGTGCCTGTACTAACGTGTAGTCCCGAGAGGAGTACTGTGTGTTTAGTGCAGTGTAGTACTGAGTGGTGTACAATGCCTGTACTGCCGTGTAGTACTGAGTGGAGTACAGTGCCTGTACTCCCGTGTAGTCCCGAGTGGAGTACTCTGTGTATAGTGCCGTGTAGTACTGAGTATAGTACAGTGCCTGTACTGCTGTGTAGTCCGGAGTGGAGTACAGTGCCTGTACTTCCGTGTAGTCCTGAGTGGAGTACTGTGTGTATAGTGCCGTGTAGTACCGAGGGGAGTACAGTGCCTGTACTGCCGTGTAGTACTAAGTGGAGTACAGTGGCTGTAGTGCCGTGTAGTCCCGAGTGTAGTACTGTGTGTATAGTGCAGTGTAGTGCTGAGTGGTGTACAGTGCTTGTACTGCCGTGTAGTGCTGAGTGGAGTACAGTGCCTGTACTGCCGTGTAGTACTGGGTGGAGTACAGTGCCTGTACTGCCGTGTAGTACCGAGTGGGGGACTGTGTGTATAGTGCCGTGTAGTACCGAGTGGAGTACAGTGCCTGTACTGTCGTCTAGTACCGAGTGGAGTACTGTGTGTATAGTGCCGTGTAGTACCGAGTGGAGTACAGTGCCTGTACTGCTGTGTAGTACCGAGTGGAGTACTGTGTGCATACTGCCGTGTAGTACTGTGTGGAGTATAGTGCCTGTACTGCCGTGTAGTACCGGGTGGAGTAGTGTTTATATAGTGCCGTGTAGTACCGAGTGGAGTACACTGCATGTACTGCCGTGTAGTACCGAGTGGAGTACTGTGTGTATCGTGCGGTGTAGTACCGAGTGGAGTACATTGCATGTACTGCGGTGTAGTACCTAGTGGAGTACTGTGTGTATAGTGCCGTGTAGTACCGAGTGGAGTACAGTGCTTCTACTGCCGTGTAGTACTGAGTGGAGTACAGTGCCTGTACTGCCGTGTAGTCCCGAGTGGAGTACAGTGCCTGTACTGCCGTGTAGTAGTGAGTGGAGTACTGTGCCTGTATTGCCGTGTGGTACTGAGTGGATTACTGTGTGTATAGTGCCGTGTAGTACCGAGTGGAGTACAGTGCCTGTATTGCCGTGTAGTACCGAGTGGAGTACTGTGTATATAGTGCCGTGTATTACCGAGTGGAGTACTGTGTGCATACTGCCGTGTAGTAATGAGTGGAGTACAGTACCTGTACTGCCGTGTAGTACCGAGTGGAGTACTGTGTGTATAGTGGCGTGTAGTACCGAGTGGAGTACAGTGCCTGTACTGCCGTGTAGTACTGAGTGGAGTACAGTGCCTGTACTGCCGTGTAGTCCCGAGTGGATTACAGTGCCTGTACTGCCGTGTAGTACTGAGTGGAGTACTGTGCCTGTACTGCCGTGTGGTACTGAGTGGAGTACTGTGTGTATAGTGCCGTGCAGTACTGCGTGGAGTACAGTGGGTGTAGTGCCGTGTAGTACTGAGTGGAGTAGAGTGCCTGTACTGCCGTGTAGTACTGAGTGGAGTACAGTGCCTGTACTGCCGTGTAGTCCCGAGTGGAGTACATTGCCTGTACTGCCGTGTAGTACTGAGTGGAGTACTCTGTGTATAGTGCCGTGTAGTACCGAGTGGAGTACAGTGCCTGTATTGCCGTGTAGTACTGAGTGGAGTACAGTGCCTGTACTGCCGTGTAGTACTGAGTGGAGTACAGTGCCTGTACTGCCGTGTAGTCCCGAGTGGAGTACAGTGCCTGTACTGCCGTGTAGTACTGAGTGGAGTACTGTGTGTATAGTGCCGTGTAGTACCGAGTGGAATACAGTGCCTGCACTGCCGTGTAGTACTGAGTGGAGTACAGTGCCTGTACTGCCGTGTAGTACTGAGTGGAGTACAGTGCCTGTACTGCCGTGTAGTCCCGAATGTAGTACTGTGTGTATAGTGCCGTGTAGTACCGAGTGGAGTACAGTGCCTGTACTGCCGTGTTGTACCGAGTGGAGTACAGTGTATAGTGCCGTGTAGTACACAGTGGAGTACTCTGCCTGTACTGCCGTGTAGTACTGAGTGAAGTACAGTGCCTGTAATGCCGTGTAGTACCGAGTGGAGTACTGCGTGTATAGCGCCGTGTAGTACCGAGTGGAGGACAGTGCCTGTACTGCCGTGTAGTCCTGAGTGGAGTACAGTGCCTGTACTGCCGTGTAGTACCGAGTGGAGTACAGTGCGTGTACTGCCGTGTAGTACTGCGTGAAGTACAGTGCATGTACTGCCGTGTAGTGCCGAGGGGAGTACTGTGTGTGTACTGCCGTGTAGTACTGAGTTGAGTACAGTGCCTGTTCTGCCGTGTAGTACCGAGTGGAGTAGTGTGTGTATAGTGCCGTGTAGTACCGAGTGGAGTACAGTGCCTGTACTGCCGTGTAGTACTGAGTGGAGTACAGTGCCTGTAATGCCGTGTAGTCCCGAGTGGAGTACAGTGCCTGTACTGCCGTGTAGTACTGATTGGAGTAGAGTGCTTGTACTGCCGTGTAGTACCGAGTGGAGTACAGTGCTTGTACTGCCGTGTAGTACTGAGTGGAGTACAGTGCCTGTACTGCCGTGTAGTGCCCAGTGGAGTAC
Organism: Anabrus simplex; assembly: GCF_040414725.1. Lineage (NCBI taxonomy): Eukaryota > Metazoa > Arthropoda > Insecta > Orthoptera > Tettigoniidae > Anabrus > Anabrus simplex. The sequence continues at coordinate 915,968,329 of NC_090266.1, read as the reverse complement.
TGTGTGTATAGTGCAGTGTAGTACTGAGTGGAGTACAGTGCATGTACTGCCGTGTAGTCCCGAGTGGAGTACTCTGTGTATAGTGCAGTGTAGTACTGAGTGGAGTACAGTGCCTGTACTGCCGTGTAGTACCGAGTGGAGTACAGTGCCTGTACTGCCGTGTAGTCCCGAGTGGAGTACTGTGTGCATACTGCCGTGTAGTACTGAGTGGAGTACAGTGCCTGTAATGCCGTGTAGTACCGAGTGGAGTACAGTGCCTGTACTGCCGTGTAGTCCCGAGTGGAGTACTGTGTGTATAGTGCAGTGTAGTACTGAGTGGAGTACTGTGTGTATAGTGCAGTGTAGTACTGAGTGGAGTACAGTGTGTATAGTGCAGTGTAGTACTGAGTGGAGTACTGTGTGTATAGTGCCGTGTACTACTGAGTGGAGTACAGTGCCTGTACTGCCGTGTAGTCCCAGGTGGAGTACTGTGTGCATACTGCCGTGTAGTACTGAATGGAGTACAGTGCCTGTACTGCCGTGTAGTACCGAGTGGAGTACTGTGCCTGTACTGCCGTGTAGTACTGTGTGGAGTACATTGCCTGTACTGCGTGCAGTCCCGAGTGGAGTACTGTGTGTATAGTGCAGTGTACTACTGAGTGGAGTACTGTGTGTATAGTGCCGTGTAGTACTGAGTGGAGTACAGTGCCTGTACTGCCGTGTAATACCGAGTGGAGTACTGTGTGCATACTGCCGTGTAGTACTGAGTGGAGTACAGTGCCTGTACTGCCGTGTAGTCCCCAGTGGAATACAGTTTGTGTAGTGCAGTGTAGTACTGAGTGGAGTACAGTGCATGTACTGCCGTGTAGTACCGAGTGGAGTACTGTGTGTATAGTGCAGTGTAGTACTGAGTAGAGTACTGTGTGTATAGTGCCGTGTAGTACTGAATGGAGTACAGTACCTGTACTGCCGTGTAGTACCGAGTGGAGTACTGTGTGTATAGTGCCGTGTAGTACACAGTGGAGTACAGTGCCTGTGCTGCCGTGTAGAACTGAGTGGAGTACAGTGCCTGTAATGCCGTGTAGTACCGAGTGGAGTACTGTGTGTATAGTGCCGTGTAGTACTGAGTGGAGTACATTGCCTGTACTGCCGTGCAGTCCCGAGTGGAGTACTGTGTGTATAGTGCCGTGTAGTACCGAGTGGAGTACTGTGTGTATAGTGCCGTGTAGTACTGAGTGGGTACAGTGCCTCTACTGCCGTGTAGTACCGAGTGGAGTACTGTGTGTATACTGCCGTGTAGTACTGAGTGGAGTACAGTACCTGTCCTGCCGTGTAGTACCGAGTGGGGGACTGTGTGTATACTGCCGTGTAGTACTGAGTGGAGTACAGTGCCTGTACTGCCGAGTAGTCCCGAGTGGAGTACTGTGTGTATAGTGCAGTGTAGTACTGAGTGGAGTACAGTGCATGTACTGCCGTGTAGTCCCGAGTGGAGTACTGTATGTATAGTGCAGTATAGTACTGAGTGGAGTACAGTGCCTGTACTGCCGTGTATGCCGAGTGGAGTACAGTGTCTTTACTGCCGTGTAGTCCCGAGTGGAGTACTGTGTGCATACTGCCGTGTATTACTGAGTGGAGTACAGTGCCTGTACTGCCGTGTAGTACTGAGTGGACTACAGTGCCTGTACTGCCGTGTAGTCCCGAGTGGAGTACTGAGTGTATAGTGCCGTGTAGTACCGAGTGGAGTACAGTGCCTGTACTGCCGTGTAGTACTGAGTGGAGTACAGTGCCTGTACTGCCGTGTAGTCCCGAATGGAGTACTTTGTGTATAGTGCCGTGTAGTACCGAGTGGAGTACAGTGCCTGTACTGCCGTGTAGTACCGATTGGAGTACTGTGCGTATAGTGCCGTGTAGTACGGAGTGGAGTACAGTGCCTGTACTGCCGTGTAGTACTGAGTGGAGTACAGTGCCTGTACTAACGTGTAGTCCCGAGAGGAGTACTGTGTGTATAGTGCCGTGTAGTACACAGTGGAGTACAGTGCATGTACTGCAGTGTAGTACTGAGTGGAGTACAGTGCCTGTACTGCCGTGTAGTCCCGAGTGGAGTACAATGCCTGTACTGCCGTGTAGTACTGATTGGAGTAATAGTGCCTGTACCGCCGTGTAGTACTGAGTGGAGTACAGTGCCTGTACTGCCGTGTAGTACTGAGTGGAGTACAGTGCCTGTACTGCCGTGTAGTACTGAGTGGAGTACTGTGTGTATAGTGTCGTGTAGTACCGAGTGGAGTACAGTGCCTGTACTGCCGTGTAGTACTGAGTGGAGTACAGTGCCTGTACTGCCGTGTAGTCCCGAGGGGAGTACAGTGCCTGTACTGCCGTGTAGTAGTGAGTGGAGTACTGTGCCTGTACTGCCGTGTGGTACTGAGTGGAGTACTGTGTGTATAGTGCCGTGTAGTACCGAGTGCAGTACAGTGCCTGTATTGCCGTGTAGTACCGAGTGGAGTACTGTGTGTATAGTGCAGTGTAGTACTGAGTGGAGTACTGTGTGTATAGTGCCGTGTAGTACTGAGTGGAGTACAGTGCCTGTACTGCCGTGTAGTCCCAGGTGGAGTACTGTGTGCATACTGCCGTGTAGTACTGAGTGGAGTACAGTGCCTGTACTGCCGTGTAGTACCGAGTGGAGTATTGTGCCTGTACTGCCGTGTAGTACTGAGTGGAGTACATTGCCTGTACTGCCGTGCAGTCCCGAGTGGAGTACTGTGTGCATACTGCCGTGTAGTACTGAGTGGAGTACAGTGCCTGTACTGCCGTGTAGTACTGGGTGGAGTACAGTGCCTGTACTGCCGTGTAGTCCCCAGTGGAATACAGTTTGTGTAGTGCAGTGTAGTACTGAGTGGAGTACAGTGCATGTACTGCCGTGTAGTACCGAGTGGAGTACTGTGTGTATAGTGCAGTGTAGTACTGAGTGGAGTACTGTGTGTATAGTGCCGTGTAGTACTGAGTGGAGTACAGTACCTGTACTGCCGTGTAGTACCGAGTGGAGTACTCTGTGTATAGTGCCGTGTAGTACACAGTGGAGTACAGTGCCTGTGCTGCCGTGTAGAACTGAGTGGAGTACAGTGCCTGTAATGCCGTGTAGTACCGAGTGGAGTACTGTGTGTATAGTGCCGTGTAGTACCGAGTGGAGTACCGTGCCTGTACTGCCGTGTAGTACTGAGTGGCGTACAGTGCCTGTACTGCCGTGTAGTACTGAGTGGTGTACAGTGCCTGTACTGCCGTGTAGTCCCGAGTGGAGTACGGTGCCTGTACAGCCGTGTAGTGCCCAGTGGAGTACTGTGTGTATAGTGCAGTGTAGTACTGAGTGGAGTACAGTGCATGTACTGCCGTGTAGTCCCGAGTGGAGTACTCTGTGTATAGTGCAGTGTAGTACTGAGTGGAGTACAGTGCCTGTACTGCCGTGTAGTACCGAGTGGAGTACAGTGCCTGTACTGCCGTGTAGTCCCGAGTGGAGTACTGTGTGCATACTGCCGTGAAGTACTGAGTGGAGTACAGTGCCTGTACTGCCGTATAGTACTGAGTGGAGTACTGTGTGTATAGTGCCGAGTAGTACCGAGGGGAGTACCGTGCCTGTACTGCCGTGTAGTACTGAGTGGCGTACAGTGCCTGTACTGCCGTGTAGGACTGAGTGGTGTACAGTGCCTGTACTGCCGTGTAGTCCCGAGTGGAGTACGGTGCCTGTACTGCCGTGTAGTACTGAGTGGAGTACTGTGTGTATAGTGCCGTGTAGTACCGAGTGGAGTACCGTGCCTGTATTGCCGTGTAGTACTGAGTGGAGTACAGTGCCTGTACTGCCGTGTAGTACTGAGTGGAGTACAGTGCCTGTACTGCCGTGTAGTCCCGACTGGAGTACAGTGCCTGTACTGCCGTGTAGTACAGAGTGGAGTACTGTGTGTATAGTACCGTGTAGTACCGAGTGGAGTAAAGTGCCTGTACTGCCGTGTAGTACTGAGTGGAGTATAGTGCCTGTACTGCCGTGTAGTACTGAGTGGAGTACAGTGCCTGTACTGCCGTGTAGTACTGAGTGGAGTACAGTGCCTGTACTGCCGTGTAGTACTGAGTGGAGTACTGTGTGTATAGTGTCGTGTAGTACCGAGTGGTGTACCGTGCCTGTACTGCCGTGTAGTCCCAAGTGGAGTACAGTGCCTGTACTGCCGTGTAGCACTGAGTGGAGTACTGTGTGTATAGTGCCGTGTAGTACCGAGTGGAGTACAGTGCCTGTACTGCCGTGTAGTACTGAGTGGAGAACAGTGCCTGTACTGCCGTGTATTACTGAGTGCAGTACAGTGCCTGTACTGCCGTGTAGTCCCGATTGGAGTACTGTGCGTATAGTGCCGTGTAGTGCGGAGTGGAGTACAGTGCCTGTACTGCCGTGTAGTACTGAGTGGAGTACAGTGCCTGTACTAACGTGTAGTCCCGAGAGGAGTACTGTGTGTTTAGTGCAGTGTAGTACTGAGTGGTGTACAATGCCTGTACTGCCGTGTAGTACTGAGTGGAGTACAGTGCCTGTGCTGCCGTGTAGTACTGGGTGGAGTACAGTGCCTGTACTGCCGTGTAGTACCGAGTGGGGGACTGTGTGTATAGTGCCGTGTAGTACCGAGCGGAGTACAGTGCCTGTACTGTCGTCTAGTACCGGGTGGAGTAGTGTTTATATAGTGCCGTGTAGTACCGAGTGGAGTACAGTGCCTGTACTGCCGTGTAGTACTAAGTGGAGTACAGTGGCTGTAGTGCCGTGTAGTCCCGAGTGTAGTACTGTGTGTATAGTGCAGTGTAGTGCTGAGTGGTGTACAGTGCTTGTACTGCCGTGTAGTACTGAGTGGAGTACAGTGCCTGTGCTGCCGTGTAGTACTGGGTGGAGTACAGTGCCTGTACTGCCGTGTAGTACCGAGTGGGGGACTGTGTGTATAGTGCCGTGTAGTACCGAGTGGAGTACAGTGCCTGTACTGTCGTCTAGTACCGGGTGGAGTAGTGTTTATATAGTGCCGTGTAGTACCGAGTGGAGTACACTGCATTTACTGCCGTGTAGTACCGACTGGAGTACTGTGTGTATCGTGCGTGTAGTACCGAGTGGAGTACATTGCATGTACTGCGGTGTAGTACCTAGTGGAGTACTGTGTGTATAGTGCCGTGTAGTACTGAGTGGAGTACAGTGCTTCTACTGCCGCGTAGTACTGAGTGGAGTACAGTGCCTGTACTGCCGTGTAGTCCCGAGTGTAGTACATTGCCTGTACTGCCGTGTAGTAGTGAGTGGAGTACTGTGCCTGTACTGCCGTGTGGTACTGAGTGGAGTACTGTGTGTATAGTGCCGTGTAGTACCGAGTGGAGTACAGTGCCTGGATTGCCGTGTAGTACCGAGTGGAGTACTGTGTATATAGTGCCGTGTAGTACCGAGTGGAGTACTGTGTGCATACTGCCGTGTAGTAATGAGTGGAGTACAGTTCCTGTACTGCCGTGTAGTACCGAGTGGAGTACTGTGTGTATAGTGGCGTGTAGTACCGAGTGGAGTACAGTGCCTGTACTGCCGTGTAGTACTGAGTGGAGTACAGTGCCTGTACTGCCGTGTAGTCCCGAGTGGAGTACAGTGCCTGTACTGCCGTGTAGTACTGAGTGGAGTACTGTGCCTGTACTGCCGTGTGGTACTGAGTGGAGTACTGTGTGTATAGTGCCGTGTAGTACCGCGTGGAGTACAGTGGGTGTAGTGCCGTGTAGTACTGAGTGGAGTAGAGTGCCTGTACTGCCGTGTAGTACTGAGTGGAGTACAGTGCCTGTACTGCCGTGTAGTCCCGAGTGGAGTACATTGCCTGTACTGCCGTGTAGTACTGAGTGGAGTACTCTGTGTATAGTGCCGTGTAGTACCGAGTGGAGTACAGTGCCTGTATTGCCGTGTAGTACTGAGTGGAGTACAGTGCCTGTACTGCCGTGTAGTACTGAGTGGAGTACAGTGCCTGTACTGCCGTGTAGTCCCGAGTGGAGTACAGTGCCTGTACTGCCGTGTAGTACTGAGTGGAGTACAGTGTGTATAGTGCCGTGTAGTACCGAGTGGAATACAGTGCCTGCACTGCCGTTTAGTACTGAGTGGAGTACAGTGCCTGTACTGCCGTGTAGTACTGAGTGGAGTACAGTGCCTGTACTGCCGTGTAGTCCCGAATGTAGTACTGTGTGTATAGTGCCGTGTAGTACCGAGTGGAGTACAGTGCCTGTACTGCCGTGTTGTACCGAGTGGAGTACAGTGTATAGTGCCGTGTAGTACACAGTGGAGTACAGTGCCTGTACTACCGTGTAGTACTGAGTGAAGTACAGTGCCTGTAATGCCGTGTAGTACCGAGTGGAGTACTGTGTGTATAGCGCCGTGTAGTACCGAGTGGAGGACAGTGCCTGTACTGCCGTGTAGTACTGAGTGGAGTACAGTGCCTGTACTGCCGTGTAGTACCGAGTGGAGTACAGTGCTTGTACTGCCGTGTAGTACTGCGTGAAGTACAGTGCATGTACTGCCGTGTAGTGCCGAGTGGAGTACTGTGTGTGTACTGCCGTGTAGTACTGAGTAGAGTACAGTGCCTGTTCTGCCGTGTAGTACCGAGTGGAGTAGTGTGTGTATAGTGCCGTGTAGTACCGAGTGGAGTACAGTGCCTGTACTGCCGTGTAGTACTGAGTGGAGTACAGTGCCTGTAATGCCGTGTAGTCCCGAGTGGAGTACAGTGCCTGTACTGCCGTGTAGTACTGATTGGAGTAGAGTGCCTGTACTGCCGTGTAGTACCGAGTGGAGTACAGTGCTTGTACTGCCGTGTAGTACTGAGTGGAGTACAGTGCCTGTACTGCCGTGTAGTGCCCAGTGGAGTACTGTGTGTATAGTGCAGTGTAGTACTGAGTGGGGCACAGTGCATGTACTGCCGTGTAGTCCCGAGTGGAGTACTCTGTGTATAGTGCAGTTTAGTACTGAGTGGGGTACAGTGCCTGTACTGCCGTGTAGTACCGAGTGGAGTACAGTGCCTGTACTGCCGTGTAGTCCCGAGTGGAGTACTGTGTGCATACTGCCGTGTAGTACTGAGTGGAGTACAGTGCCTGTAATGCCGTGTAGTACCGAGTGGAGTACAGTGCCTGTACTGCCGTGTAGTACTGAGTGGAGTACAGTGCCTGTACTGCCGTGTAGTCCCGAGTGGAGTACTGTGTGTATAGTGCAGTGTAGTACTGAGTGGAGTACTGTGTGTATAGTGCAGTGTAGTACTGAGTGGAGTACTGTGTGTATAGTGCCGTGTACTACTGAGTGGAGTACAGTGCCTGTACTGCCGTGTAGTCCCAGATGGAGTACTGTGTGCATACTGCCGTGTAGTACTGTGTGGAGTACAGTGCCTGTACTGCCGTGTAGTACCGTGTGGAGTACTGTGCCTGTACTGCCGTGTAGTACTGTGTGGAGTATATTGCCTGTACTGCGTGCAGTCCCGAGTGGAGTACTGTGTGTATAGTGCAGTGTAGTACTGAGTGGAGTACTGTGTGTATAGTGCCGTGTAGTACTGAGTGGAGTACAGTGCCTGTACTGCCGTGTAATACCGAGCGGAGTACTGTGTGCATACTGCCGTGTAGTACTGAGTGGAGTACAGTGCCTGTACTGCCGTGTAGTACTGGGTGGAGTACAGTGCCTGTACTGCCGTGTAGTCCCCAGTGGAGTACAGTTTGTGTAGTGCAGTGTAGTACTGAGTGGAGTACAGTGCATGTACTGCCGTGTAGTACCGAGTGGAGTACTGTGTGTATAGTGCAGTGTAGTACTGAGTAGCGTACTGTGTGTATAGTGCCGTGTAGTACTGAGTGGAGTACAGTACCTGTACTGCCGTGTAGTACCGAGTGGAGTACTGTGTGTATAGTGCCGTGTAGTACACAGTGGAGTACAGTGCCTGTGCTGCCGTGTAGAACTGAGTGGAGTACAGTGCCTGTAATGCCGTGTTGTACCGAGTGGAGTACTGTGTGTATAGTGCCGTGTAGTACTGAGTGGAGTACATTGCCTGTACTGCCGTGCAGTCCCGAGTGGAGTACTGTGTGTATAGTGCCGTGTAGTACCGAGTGGAGTACTGTGTGTATAGTGCCGTGTAGTACTGAGTGGGTACAGTGCCTGTACTGCCGTGTAGTACCGAGTGGAGTACTGTGTGTATACTGCCGTGTAGTACTGAGTGGAGTACAGTACCTGTCCTGCCGTGTAGTACCGGGTGGGGGACTGTGTGTATACTGCCGTGTAGTACTGAGTGGAGTACAGTGCATGTACTGCCGTGTAGTCCCGAGTGGAGTACTGTATGTATAGTGCAATATAGTACTGAGTGGAGTACAGTGCCTGTACTGCCGTGTATACCGAGTGGAGTACAGTGCCTTTACTGCCGTGTAGTCCCGAGTGGAGTACTGTGTGCATACTGCCGTGTATTACTGAGTGGAGTACAGTGCCTGTACTGCCGTGTAGTACTGAGTGGACTACAGTGCCTGTACTGCCGTGTAGTCCCGAGTGGAGTACTGAGTGTATAGTGCCGTGTAGTACCGAGTGGAGTACAGTGCCTGTACTGCCGTGTAGTACTGAGTGGAGTACAGTGCCTGTACTGCCGTGTAGTCCCGAATGGATTACTTTGTGTATAGTGCCGTGTAGTACCGAGTGGAGTACAGTGCCTGTACTGCCGTGTAGTACCGAGTGGAATAGTGGGTGTATAGTGCCGTGTAGTACACAGTGGAGTACAGTGCCTGTACTGCCGTGTAGTACTGAGTGAAGTACAGTGCCTGTAATGCTGTGTAGTAACGAGTGGAGTATTGTGTGTATAGTGCCGTGTAGTACCGAGTGGAGTACAGTGCCTGTACTGCCGTGTAGTACCGAGTGGAGTACTGTGTGTATAGTGCCGTGTAGTACACAGTGGAGTACAGTGCCTGTACTGCAGTGTAGTACTGAGTGGAGTACAGTGCCTGTACTGCCGTGTAGTCCGAGTGGAGTACAATGCCTGTACTGCCGTGTAGTACTGATTGGAGTAATAGTGCCTGTACTGCCGTGTAGTACCGAGTGGAGTACAGTGCTTTTACTGCCGTGTAGTACTGAGTGAAGTACAGTGCCTGTACTGCCGTGTAGTCCCGGGTGGAGTACAATGCCTGTACTGCCGTGTAGTACTGATTGGAGTACAGTGCCTGTACTGCCGTGTAGTACCGAGTGGAGTACAGTGCATGTACTGCCGTGTAGTCCCGAGTGGAGTACTCTGTGTATAGTGCAGTGTAGTACTGAGTGGAGTACAGTGCCTGTACTGCCGTGTAGTACCGAGTGGAGTACAGTGCCTGTACTGCCGTGTAGTCCCGAGTGGAGTACTGTGTGCATACTGCCGTGTAGTACTGAGTGGAGTACAGTGCCTGTAATGCCGTGTAGTACCGAGTGGAGTACAGTGCCTGTACTGCCGTGTAGTACTGAGTGGAGTACAGTGCCTGTACTGCCGTGTAGTCCCGAGTGGAGTACTGTGTGTATAGTGCAGTGTAGTACTGAGTGGAGTACTGTGTGTATAGTGCAGTGTAGTACTGAGTGGAGTACTGTGTGTATAGTGCCGTGTAACACTGCGTGGAGTACAGTGCCTGTACTGCCGTGTAGTCCCAGGTGGAGTACTGTGTGCATACTGCCGTGTAGTACTGAATGGAGTACAGTGCCTGTACTGCCGTGTAGTACCGAGTGGAGTACTGTGCCTGTACTGCCGTGTAGTACTGTGTGGAGTACATTGCCTGTACTGCGTGCAGTCCCGAGTGGGGTACTGTGTGTATAGTGCAGTGTAGTACTGAGTGGAGTACAGTGCATGTACTGCCGTGTAGTCCCGAGTGGAGTACTGTATGTATAGTGCAGTATAGTGCTGAGTGGAGTACAGTGCCTTTATTGCCGTGTATACCGAGTGGAGTACAGTGCCTATACTGCCGTGTAGTCCCGAGTGGAGTACGGTGTGCATACTGCCGTGTATTACTGAGTGGAGTACAGTGCCTGTACTGCCGTGTAGTAGCGAGTGGGGGACTGTGTGTGTACTGCCGTGTAGTACTGAGTAGAGTACAGTGCCTGTTCTGCCGTGTAGTACCGAGTGGAGTACTGTGTGTATAGTGCCGTGTAGTACCGAGTGGAGTACAGTGCCTGTACTGCCGTGTACTACTGAGTGGAGTACAGTGCCTGTAATGCCGTGTAGTACCGAGTGGCGTACTGTGTGTATTGTGCCGTGTAGTACCGAGTGGAGTACAGTGCCTGTATTGCCGTGTAGTACTGAGTGGAGTACAGTGCCTGTACTGCCGTGTAGTCCCGAGTGGAGTACAATGCCTGTACTGCCGTGTAGTACTGATTGGAGTACAGTGCCTGTACTGCCGTGTAGTACCGAGTGGAGTACAGTGCTTGTATTGCCGTGTAGTACTGAGTGGAGTACAGTGCCTGTACTGCCGTGTAGTGCCCAGTGGAGTACTGTGTGTATAGTGCAGTGTAGTACTGAGTGGAGTACAGTTCATGTACTGCCGTGTAGTCCCGAGCGGAGTACACTGTGTATAGTGCAGTGTAGTACTGAGTGGAGTACAGTGCCTGTACTGCCGTGTAGTACCGAGTGGGGGACTGTGTGTATACTGCTGTGTAGTACCGAGTGGAGTACAGTGCCTGTACTGCCGTGTAGTACCGAGTGGAGTACTGTGTGTATAGTGCCGTGTAGTACCGAGTGGAGTACAGTTCCTGTACTGCCGTGTAGTACTGAGTGAAGTACAGTGCCTGTAATGCCGTGTAGTACCGAGTGGAGTATTGTGTGTATAGCGCCGTGTAGTACCGAGTGGAGGACAGTGCCTGTCCTGCCGTGTAGTCCCGAGTGGAGTACTGTGTGTATAGTGCCGTGTAGTACTGAGTGGAGTACAGTGCCTGTACTCCCGTGTAGTCCCGAGTGGAGTACTGTGTGTATAGTGCCGTGTAGTACTGAGTGGAGTACAGTGCCTGTACTGCTGTGTAGTCCGGAGTGGAGTACAGTGCCTGTACTGCCGTGTAGTCCTGGGTGGAGTACTGTGTGTATAGTGCCGTGTAGTACCGAGGGGAGTACAGTGCCTGTACTGCCGTGTAGTACTAAGTGGAGTACAGTGGCTGTACTGCCGTGTAGTCCCGAGTGTAGTACTGTGTGTATAGTGCAGTGTAGTGCTGAGTGGTGTACAGTGCTTGTACTGCCGTGTAGTACTGAGTGGAGTACAGTGCCTGTACTGCCGTGTAGTACTGGGTGGAGAACAGTGCCTGTACTGCCGTGTAGTACCGAGTGGGGGACTGTGTGTATACTGCTGTGTAGTACCGAGTGGAGTACAGTGCCTGTACTGCCGTGTAGTACCGAGTGGAGTACTGTGTGTATAGTGCCGTGTAGTACCGAGTGGAGTACAGTGCCTCTACTGCCGTGTAGTACTGAGTGGAGTACAGTGCCTGTACTGCCGTGTAGCCCCGAGTGGAGTTCGGTGCCTGTACTGCCGTGTAGTAGTGAGTGGAGTACTGTGCCTGTACTGCCGTGTGGTACTGAGTGGAGTACTGTGTGTATAGTGCCGTGTAGTACCGAGTGCAGTACAGTGCATGTATTGCCGTGTAGTACCGAGTGGAGTACTGTGTGTATAGTGCAGTGTAGTACCGAGTGGAGTACTGTGTGCATACTGCCGTGTAGTAATGAGTGGAGTACAGTACCTGTACTGCCGTGTAGTACCGAGTGGGGTACTGTGTGTATAGTGCCGTGTAGTACCGAGTGGAGTACAGTGCCTGTCCTGCCGTGTAGTACTGAGTGGAGTACAGTGCCTGTACTGCCGTGTAGTCCCGAGTGGAGTACAGTGCCTGTACTGCCGTTAGTAGTGAGTGGAGTACTGTGCCTGTACTGCCGTGTGGTACTGAGTGGAGTACTGTGTGTATAGTGCCGTGTAGTACCGCGTGGAGTACAGTGGGTGTAGTGCCGTGTAGTACTGAGTGGAGTAGAGTGCCTGTACTGCCGTGTAGTACTGAGTGGAGTACAGTGCCTGTACTGCCGTGTAGTCCCGAGTGGAGTACATTCCCTGTACTGCCGTGTAGTACTGAGTGGAGTACTGTATGTATAGTGCCGTGTAGTACCGAGTGGAGTACAGTGCCTGTATTGCCGTGTAGTACTGAGTGGAGTACAGTGCCTGTACTGCCGTGAAGTACTGAGTGGAGTACAGTGCCTGTACTGCCGTGTAGTCCCGAGTGGAGTACAGTGCCTGTACTGCCGTGTAGTACTGAGTGGAGTACTGTGTGTATAGTGCCGTGTAGTACCGAGTGGAATACAGTGCCTGCACTGCCGTGTAGTACTGAGTGGAGTACAGTGCCTGTACTGCCGTGTAGTACTGAGTGGAGTACAGTGCCTGTACTGCCGTGTAGTCCCGAATGTAGTACTGTGTGTATAGTGCCGTGTAGTACCGAGTGGAGTACAGTGCCTGTAATGCCGTGTAGTACCGAGTGGAGTACTGTGTGTATAGCGCCGTGTAGTACTGAGTGGAGTTCTGTGCCTGTACTGCCGTGTAGTACCGAGTGGAGTACAGTGCTTGTACTGCCGTGTAGTACTGCGTGAAGTACAGTGCATGTACTGCCGTGTAGTGCCGAGTGGAGTACTGTGTGTATAGTGCAGTGTAGTACTGAGTGGAGTACAGTGCATGTACTGCCGTGTAGTGCCGAGTGGAGTACTGTATGTATAGTGCAGTGTAGTACTGTGTGGAGTACAGTGCCTGTACTGCCGTGTAGTACCGAGTGGAGTACTGTGTGTATAGCGCCGTGTAGTACTGAGTGGAGTACAGTGCCTGTACTGCCGTGTAGTACCGAGTGGAGTACAGTGCTTGTACTGACGTGTAGTACTGCGTGAAGTACAGTGCCTGTACTGCCGTGTAGTGCCGAGTGGAGTACTGTGTGTATAGTGCAGTGTAGTACTGAGTGGAGTACAGTGCATGTACTGCCGTGTAGTGCCGAGTGGAGTACTGTATGTATAGTGCAGTGTAGTACTGTGTGGAGTACAGTGCCTGTTCTGCCGTGTAGTACCGAGTGGAGTACAGTGCATTTACTGTCGTGTAGTCCCGAGTGGAGTACTGTGTGCATACTGCCGTGTATTACTGAGTGGAGTACAGTGCCTGTACTGCCGTGTAGTAGCGAGTGGGGGACTGTGTGTGTACTGCCGTGTAGTACTGAGTAGAGTACAGTGCCTGTTCTGCCGTGTTGTACCGAGTGGAGTACAGTGTATAGTGCCGTGTAGTACACAGTGGAGTACAGTGCCTGTACTGCCGTGTAGTACTGAGTGAAGTACAGTGCCTGTAATGCCGTGTAGTACCGAGTGGAGTACTGTGTGTATAGCGCCGTGTAGTACTGAGTGGAGTACAGTGCCTGTACTGCCGTGTAGTACCGAGTGGAGTACAGTGCTTGTACTGCCGTGTAGTACTGCGTGAAGTACAGTGCCTGTACTGCCGTGTAGTGCCGAGTGGAGTACTGTGTGTATAGTGCAGTGTAGTACTGAGTGGAGTACAGTGCATGTACTGCCGTGTAGTGCCGAGTGGAGTACTGTATGTATAGTGCAGTGTAGTACTGTGTGGAGTACAGTGCCTGTACTGCCGTGTAGTACCGAGTGGAGTACAGTGCATTTACTGTCGTGTAGTCCCGAGTGGAGTACTGTGTGCATACTGCCGTGTATTACTGAGCGGAGTACAGTGCCTGTACTGCCGTGTAGTAGCGAGTGGGGGACTGTGTGTGTACTGCCGTGTAGTACTGAGTAGAGTACAGTGCCTGTTCTGCCGTGTAGTACCGAGTGGAGTACTGTGTGTATAGTGCCGTGTAGTACCGAGTGGAGTACATTGCCTGTACTGCCGTGTAGTACTGAGTGGAGTACACTGCCTGTAATGCCGTGTAGTACCGAGTGGAGTACTGTGTGTATAGTGCCGTGTAGTACCGAGTGGAGTACACTGCGTGTACTGCCGTGTAGTACTGAGTGGAGTACAGTGCCTGTAATGCCGTGTAGTCCCGAGTGGAGTACAGTGCCTGTACTGCCGTGTAGTACTGATTGGAGTAGAGTGCCTGTACTGCCGTGTAGTACCGAGTGGAGTACAGTGCTTGTACTGCCGTGTAGTACTGAGTGGAGTACAGTGCCTGTACTGCCGTGTAGTGCCCAGTGGAGTACTGTGTGTATAGTGCAGTGTAGTACTGAGTGGAGTACAGTGCATGTACTGCCGTGTAGTCCCGAGTGGAGTACTCTGTGTATAGTGCAGTGTAGTACTGAGTGGAGTACAGTGCCTGTACTGCCGTGTAGTACCGAGTGGAGTACAGTGCCTGTACTGCCGTGTAGTCCCGAGTGGAGTACTGTGTGCATACTGCCGTGTAGTACTGAGTGGAGTACATTGCCTGTAATGCCGTGTAGTACCGAGTGGAGTACAGTGCCTGTACTGCCGTGTAGTACTGAGTGGAGTACAGTGCCTGTACTGCCGTGTAGTCCCGAGTGGAGTACTGTGTGTATAGTGCAGTGTAGTACTGAGTGGACTACTGTGTGTATAGTGCCGTGTAGTACTGAGTGGAGTACAGTGCCTGTACTGCCGTGTAGTCCCAGGTGGAGTACTGTGTGCATACTGCCGTGTAGTACTGAGTGGAGTACAGTGCCTGTACTGCCGTGTAGTACCGAGTGGAGTATTGTGCCTGTACTGCCGTGTAGTACTGAGTGGAGTACATTGCCTGTACTGCCGTGCAGTCCCGAGTGGAGTACTGTGTGTATAGTGCAGTGTAGTACTGAGTGGAGTACTGTGTGTATAGTGCCGTGTAGTACTGAGTGGAGTACAGTGCCTGTACTGCCGTGTAATACCGAGTGGAGTACTGTGTGCATACTGCCGTGTAGTACTGAGTGGAGTACAGTGCCTGTACTCCCGTGTAGTACTGGGTGGAGTACAGTGCCTGTACTGCCGTGTAGTCCCCAGTGGAATACAGTTTGTGTAGTGCAGTGTAGTACTGAGTGGAGTACAGTGCATGTACTGCCGTGTAGTACCGAGTGGAGTACTGTGTGTATAGTGCAGTGTAGTACTGAGTGGAGTACTGTGTGTATAGTGCCGTGTAGTACTGAGTGGAGTACAGTACCTGTACTGCCGTGTAGTACCGAGTGGAGTACTGTGTGTATAGTGCCGTGTAGTACACAGTGGAGTACAGTGCCTGTGCTGCCGTGTAGAACTGAGTGGAGTACAGTGCCTGTAATGCCGTGTAGTACCGAGTGGAGTACTGTGTGTATAGTGCCGTGTAGTACTGAGTGGAGTACATTGCCTGTACTGCCGTGCAGTCCCGAGTGGAGTACTGTGTGTATAGTGCCGTGTAGTACTGAGTGGATTACAGTGCCTGTACTGCCGTGTAGTACTGAGTGGATTACAGTGCCTGTACTGCCGTGTAGTCCCGAGTGGAGTACTGAGTGTATAGTGCCGTGTAGTACCGAGTGGAGTACAGTGCCTGTACTGCCGTGTAGTACTGAGTGGAGTACAGTGCCTGTACTGCCGTGTAGTCCCGAATGGAGTACTTTGTGTATAGTGCCGTGTAGTAAAGAGTGGAGTACAGTGCCTGTACTGCCGTGTAGTACCGAGTGGAGTAGTGTGTGTATAGTGCCGTGTAGTACACAGTGGAGTACAGTGCCTGTACTGCCGTGTAGTACTGAGTGGTGTACAGTGCCTGTAATGCTGTGTAGTAACGAGTGGATTATTGTGTGTATAGTGCCGTGTAGTACCGAGTGGAGTACAGTGCCTGTACTGCCGTGTAGTACCGAGTGGAGTACTGTGTGTATAGTGCCGTGTAGTACACAGTGGAGTACAGTGCATGTACTGCAGTGTAGTACTGAGTGGAGTACAGTGCCTGTACTGCCGTGTAGTCCCGAGTGGAGTACAATGCCTGTACTGCCGTGTAGTACTGATTGGAGTAATAGTGCCTGTACCGCCGTGTAGTACCGAGTGGAGTACAGTGCTTTTACTGCCGTGTAGTACTGAGTGAAGTACAGCGCCTGTACTGCCGTGTTATGCCGAGTGGAGTACTGTGTGTATAGTGCAGTGTAGTACTGAGTGGAGTACAGTGCATGTACTGCCGTGTAGTCCCGAGTGGAGTACTGTATGTATAGTGCAGTATAGTACTGAGTGGAGTACAGTGCCTTTACTGCCGTGTATACCGAGTGGAGTACAGTGCCTATACTGCCGTGTAGTCCCGAGTGGAGTACTGTGTGCATACTGCCGTGTATTACTGAGTGGAGTACAGTGCCTGTACTGCCGTGTAGTAGCGAGTGGAGTACTGTGTGTGTACTGCCGTGTAGTACTGAGTAGAGTACAGTGCCTGTTCTGCCGTGTAGTACCGAGTGGAGTACTGTGTGTATAGTGCCGTGTAGTACCGAGTGGAGTACAGTGCCTGTACTGCCGTGTACTACTGAGTGGAGTACAGTGCCTGTAATTCCGTGTAGTACCGAGTGGAGTACTGTGTGTATAGTGCCGTGTAGTACCGAGTGGAGTACAGTGCCTGTACTGCCGTGTAGTACTGAGTGGAGTACAGTGCCTGTACTGGCGTGTAGTCCCGAGTGGAGTACAATGCTTGTACTGCCGTGTAGTACTGATTGGAGTACAGTGCCTGTACTGCCGTGCAGTACCGAGTGGAGTACAGTGCTTGTATTGCCGTGTAGTACTGAGTGGAGTACAGTGCCTGTACTGCCGTGTAGTGCCCAGTGGAGTACTGTGTGTATAGTGCAGTGTAGTACTGAGTAGAGTACAGTGCATGTACTGCCGTGTAGTCCCGAGTGGAGTACTCTGTGTATAGTGCAGTGTAGTACTGAGTGGAGTACAGTGCCTGTACTGCCGTGTAGTCCCGAGTGGAGTACTGTGTGCATACTGCCGTGTAGTACTGAGTGGAGTACAGTGCCTGTACTGCCGTGTAGTACCGAGTGGAGTACAGTGCCTGTACTGCCGTGTAGTACTGAGTGGAGTACAGTGCCTGTACTGCCGTGTAGTCCCGTGTGGAGTACTGTGTGTATAGTGCAGTGTAGTACTGAGTGGAGTACAGTGCATGTACTGCCGTGTAGTACCGAGTGGATTACTGTGTGTATAGTGCCGTGTAGTACCGAGTGGAGTACAGTGCCTGTACTGCCGTGTAGTACTGAGTGGTGTACAGTGTGTATAGTGCCGTGTAGTACCGAGTGGAGTACAGTGTGTATAGTACCGTGTAGTACTGAGTGGAGTACAGTGCATGTACTGCCGTGTAGTACA
Organism: Anabrus simplex; assembly: GCF_040414725.1. Taxonomy (NCBI): domain Eukaryota; kingdom Metazoa; phylum Arthropoda; class Insecta; order Orthoptera; family Tettigoniidae; genus Anabrus; species Anabrus simplex. The sequence continues at coordinate 915,951,073 of NC_090266.1, read as the reverse complement.
GAGTGGAGTACAGTGCAAGTACTGCCGTGTAGTACTGAGTGGAGTACAGTGCATGTACTCCCGTGTAGTACCAAGTGGAGTGCAGTACCTGTACTGCCGTGTAGTACAGAGTGGAGTACAGTGCCTGTACTGACGTGTAGTACGGAGTGGAATACAGTGCCTGTACTGGAGTGTATTACCTAGTGGAGTACAGTGTGTATAGTGCCGTCTAGTACCGAGTGGAGTACAGTGTGTATAGTGCCGTGTAGTACTGAGTGGAGTACAGTGCCTGTACTGCCGTGTAGTACGGAGTGGAGTACAGTGCCTGTACTGCCGTGTAGTACTGAGTGGAATACAGTGCCTGTACTGCCGTGTAGTACCGAGTGGAGTACAGTGTGCATAGTGCCGTGTAGTACTGAGTGGAGTACAGTGCCTGTACTGCCGTGTAGTACTGAGTGGGTACAGTGCCTGTACTGCCGTGTAGTACCGTGTGGAGTACTGTGTGTATACTGCCGTGTAGTACTGAGTGTAGTACAGTACCTGTACTGCCGTGTAGTACCGAGTGGAGTACTGTGTGTATAGTGCGGTGTAGTACCGAGTGGAGTACAGTGCATGTACTGCCGTGTAGTCCCGAGTGGAGTACTGTGTGTATAGTGCCGTGTAGTACCGAGTGGAGTATAGTGCCTGTATTGCCGTGTAGTACCGAGTGGAGTACTGTGTGTATAGTGCCGTGTAGTACCGAGTGGAGTACAGTGTGCATACTGCCGTGTAGTACTGAGTGGAGTACAGTGCCTGAACTGCCGTGTAGTACCGAGTGGAGTACTGTGTGTATAGTGCCGTGTAGTACCGAGTGGAGTAAAGTGCATGTACTGCCGTGTAGTACCGAGTGGAGTACTGTGTGTATAGTGCGGTGTAGTACCGAGTGGAGTACAGTGCATGTACTGCCGTGTAGTCCCGAGTGGAGTACTGTGTGTATAGTGCCGTGTAGTACCGAGTGGAGTACAGTGCCTGTATTGCCGTGTAGTACCGAGTGGAGTACTGTGTGTATAGTGCCGTGTAGTACCGAGTGGAGTGCTGTGTCCATACTGCCGTGTAGTACAGAGTGGAGTACAGTACCTGTACTGCCGTGTAGTACCGAGTGGAGTACTGTGTGTATAGTGCCGTGTAGTACCGAGTGGAGTACAATCCCTGTATTTTCGTGTAGTACTGAGTGGAATAGAGTGCCTGAAGTGCCGTGTAGTCCCGAGTGGAGTACAGTGCCTGTACTGCCGTGTAGTTGTGAGTGGAGTACTGTGCCTGTACTGCCGTGTAGTACTGAGTGGAGTACTCTGTGTATAGTGCCGTCTAGTACCGAGTGGAGTACAGTGGGTGTACTGTCGTGTATTACTGTGTGGAGTACAGTGCCTGTACTGCCGTGTAGTACTGAGTGGAGTACAGTGCCTGTACTGCCGTGTAGTACTGAGTGGAGTACAGTGCCTGTACTGCCGTGTAGTACTGAGTGGAGTACAGTGCATGTACTGCCGTATAGTACTGAGTGGAGTACTGTGTGTATAGTGCCGTGTAGTACCGAGTGGAGTACCGTGCCTGTACTGCCGTGTAGTACTGAGTGGCGTACAGTGCCTGTACTGCCGTGTAGTACTGAGTGGTGTACAGTGCCTGTACTGCCGTGTAGTCCCGAGTGGAGTACGGTGCCTGTACTGCCGTGTAGTACTGAGTGGAGTACTGTGTGTATAGGGCCGTGTAGTACCGAGTGGAGTACCGTGCCTGTACTGCCGTGTAGTACTGAGTGGAGTACAGTGCCTGTACTGCCGTGTAGTACTGAGTGGAGTACAGTGCCTGTACTGCCGTGTAGTCCCGACTGGAGTACAGTGCCTGTACTGCCGTGTAGTACAGAGTGGAGTACTGTGTGTATAGTGCCGTGTAGTACCGAGTGGAGTAAAGTGCCTGTACTGCCGTGTAGTACTGAGTGGAGTACAGTGCCTGTACTGCCGTGTAGTACTGAGTGGAGTACAGTGCCTGTACTGCTGTGTAGTACTGAGTGGAGTACAGTGCCTGTACTGCCGTGTAGTACTGAGTGGAGTACTGTGTGTATAGTGCCGTGTAGTACCGAGTGGAGTACCGTGCCTGTACTGCCGTGTAGTCCCGAGTGGAGTACAGTGCCTGTACTGCCGTGTAGTACTGAGTGGAGTACTGTGTGTATAGTGCCGTGTAGTACCGAGTGGAGTACAGTGCCTGTACTGCCGTGTAGTACTGAGTGGAGAACAGTGCCTGTACTGCCGTGTATTACTGAGTGCAGTACAGTGCCTGTACTGCCGTGTAGTCCCGAATGGAGTACTGTGTGTATAGTGCCGTGTAGTATGGAGTGGAATACAGTGCCTGTACTGCCGTGTAGTACTGAGTGGAGTACAGTGCCTGTACTAACGTGTATTCCCGAGAGGAGTACTGTGTGTTTAGTGCAGTGTAGTACTGAGTGGTGTACAATGCCTGTACTGCCGTGTAGTACTGAGTGGAGTACAGTGCCTGTACTCCCGTGTAGTCCCGAGTGGAGTACTGTGTGTATAGTGCCGTGTAGTACTGAGTGGAGTACAGTGCCTGTACTGCCGTGTAGTACTGGGTGGAGTACAATGCCTGTACTGCCGTGTAGTACCGAGTGGGGGACTGTGTGTATACTGCTGTGTAGTACCGAGTGGAGTACAGTGCCTGTACTGCCGTGTAGTACCGAGCGGAGTACTGTGTGTATAGTGCCGTGTAGTACCGAGTGGAGTACAGTGCCTGTACTGTCGTGTAGTACCGAGTGGAGTACTGTGTGTATAGTGCCGTGTAGTACCGAGTGGAGTACAGTGCCTGTACTGCTGTGTAGTACCGAGTGGAGTACTGTGTGCATACTGCCGTGTAGTACTGTGTGGAGTATAGTGCCTGTACTGCCGTGTAGTACCGGGTGGAGTACTGTTTGTATAGTGCCGTGTAGTACCGAGTGGAGTACACTGCATGTACAGCCGTGTTGTACCGAGTGGAGTACTGTGTGTATCGTGCGGTGTAGTACCGAGTGGAGTACATTGCATGTAATGCGGTGTAGTACCGAGTTTAGTACTGTGTGTATAGTGCCGTGTAGTACCGAGTGGAGTACAGTGCCTCTACTGCCGTGTAGTACTGAGTGGAATACAGTGCCTGAACTGCCGTGTAGTCCCGAGTGGAGTACAGTGCCTGTACTGCCGTGTAGTAGTGAGTGGAGTACTGTGCCTGTACTGCGTGTGGTACTGAGTGGAGTACTGTGTGTATAGTGCCGTGTAGTACCGAGTGGAGTACAGTGCCTGTATTGCCGTGTAGTACCGAGTGGAGTACTGTGTATATAGTGCCGTGTAGTACCGAGTGGAGAACTGTGTGCATACTGCCGTGTAGTAATGAGTGGAGTACAGTACCTGTACTGCCGTGTAGTACCGAGTGAAGTACTGTGTGTATAGTGCCGTGTAGTACCGAGTGGAGTACAGTGCCTGTACTGTCGTCTAGTACCGAGTGGAGTACTGTGTGTATAGTGCCGTGTAGTACCGAGTGGAGTACAGTGCCTGTACTGCTGTGTAGTACCGAGTGGAGTACTGTGTGCATACTGCCGTGTAGTACTGTGTGGAGTATAGTGCCTGTACTGCCGTGTAGTACCGGGTGGAGTAGTGTTTATATAGTGCCGTGTAGTACCGAGTGGAGTACACTGCATGTACTGCCGTGTAGTACCGAGTGGAGTACTGTGTGTATCGTGCGGTGTAGTACCGAGTGGAGTACATTGCATGTACTGCGGTGTAGTACCTAGTGGAGTACTGTGTGTATAGTGCCGTGTAGTACCGAGTGGAGTACAGTGCCTCTACTGCCGTGTAGTACTGAGTGGAGTACAGTGCCTGTACTGCCGTGTAGTCCCGAGTGGAGTACAGTGCCTGTACTGTCGTGTAGTAGTGAGTGGGGTACTGTGCCTGTACATCCGTGTGGTACTGAGTGGAGTACTGTGTGTATAGTACCGTGTAGTACCGAGTGGAGTACAGTGCCTGTAATGCCGTGTAGTACCGAGTGGAGTACAGTGCCTGTACTGCCGTGTAGTACTGAGTGGAGTACAGTGCCTGTACTGCCGTGTAGTCCCGAGTGGAGTACTGTGTGTATAGTGCAGTGTAGTACTGAGTGGAGTACTGTGTGTATAGTGCAGTGTAGTACTGAGTGGAGTACTGTGTGTATAGTGCCGTGTACTACTGAGTGGAGTACAGTGCCTGTACTGCCGTGTAGTCCCGAGTGGAGTACAGTGCCTGTACTGCCGTGTAGTAGTGAGTGGAGTACTGTGCCTCTACTGCCGTGTGGTACTGAGTGGAGTACTGTGTGTATAGTGCCGTGTAGTACCGCGTGGAGTACAGTGCCTGTACTGCCGTGTAGTACTGAGTGGTGTACAGTGCCTGTAATGCTGTGTAGTAACGAGTGGAGTATTGTGTGTATAGTGCCGTGTAGTACCGAGTGGAGTACAGTGCCTGTACTGCCGTGTAGTACCGAGTGGAGTACAGTGCCTGTACTGCCGTGTAGTAGTGAGTGGAGTACTGTGCCTGTACTGCCGTGTGGTACTGAGTGGAGTACTGTGTGTATAGTGCCGTGTAGTACCGCGTGGAGTACAGTGGGTGTAGTGCCGTGTAGTACTGAGTGGAGTAGAGTGCCTGTACTGCCGTGTAGTACTGAGTGGAGTACAGTGCCTGTACTGCCGTGTAGTCCCGAGTGGAGTACATTGCCTGTACTGCCGTGTAGTACTGAGTGGAGTACTGTGTGTATAGTGCCGTGTAGTACCGAGTGGAGTACAGTGCCTGTACTGCCGTGTTGTACCGAGTGGAGTACAGTGTATAGTGCCGTGTAGTACACAGTGGAGTACAGTGCCTGTACTGCCGTGTAGTACTGAGTGAAGTACAGTGCCTGTAATGCCGTGTAGTACCGAGTGGAGTACTGTGTGTATAGCGCCGTGTAGTACCGAGTGGAGGACAGTGCCTGTACTGCCGTGTAGTACTGAGTGGAGTACAGTGCCTGTACTGCCGTGTAGTACCGACTGGAGTACAGTGCTTGTACTGCCGTGTAGTACTGCGTGAAATACAGTGCCTGTACTGCCGTGTAGTGCCGAGTGGAGTACTGTGTGTATAGTGCAGTGTAGTACTGAGTGGAGTACAGTGCATGTACTGCCGTGTAGTGCCGAGTGGAGTACTGTATGTATAGTGCAGTGTAGTACTGAGTGGAGTACAGTGCCCGTACTGCCGTGTAGTACCGAGTGGAGTACAGTGCATTTACTGTCGTGTAGTCCCGAGTGGAGTACTGTGTGCATACTGCCGTGTATTACTGAGTGGAGTACAGTGCCTGTACTGCCGTGTAGTAGCGATTGGGGGACTGTGTGTGTACTGCCGTGTAGTACTGAGTAGAGTACAGTGCCTGTTCTGCCGTGTAGTACCGAGTGGAGTACTGTGTGTATAGTGCCGTGTAGTACCGAGTGGAGTACAGTGCCTGTACTGCCGTGTAGTACTGAGTGGAGTACAGTGCCTGTAATGCCGTGTAGTACTGATTGGAGTACAGTGCCTGTACTGCCGTGTAGTACCGAGTGGAGTACAGTGCATGTACTGCCGTGTAGTCCCGAGTGGAGTACTCTGTGTATAGTGCAGTGTAGTACTGAGTGGAGTACAGTGCCTGTACTGCCGTGTAGTACCGAGTGGAGTACAGTGCCTGTACTGCCGTGTAGTCCCGAGTGGAGTACTGTGTGCATACTGCCGTGTAGTACTGAGTGGAGTACAGTGCCTGTAATGCCGTGTAGTACCGAGTGGAGTACAGTGCCTGTACTGCCGTGTAGTACTGAGTGGAGTACAGTGCCTGTACTGCCGTGTAGTCCCGAGTGGAGTACTGTGTGTATAGTGCAGTGTAGTACTGAGTGGAGTACTGTGTGTATAGTGCAGTGTAGTACTGAGTGGAGTACTGTGTGTATAGTGCCGTGTACTACTGCGTGGAGTACAGTGCCTGTACTGCCGTGTAGTCCCAGGTGGAGTACTGTGTGCATACTGCCGTGTAGTACTGAATGGAGTACAGTGCCTGTACTGCCGTGTAGTACCGAGTGGAGTACTGTGCCTGTACTGCCGTGTAGTACTGTGTGGAGTACATTGCCTGTACTGCGTGCAGTCCCGAGTGGGGTACTGTGTGTATAGTGCAGTGTAGTACTGAGTGGAGTACAGTGCATGTACTGCCGTGTAGTCCCGAGTGGAGTACTGTATGTATAGTGCAGTATAGTACTGAGTGGAGTACAGTGCCTTTATTGCCGTGTATACCGAGTGGAGTACAGTGCCTATACTGCCGTGTAGTCCCGAGTGGAGTACTGTGTGCATACTGCCGTGTATTACTGAGTGGAGTACAGTGCCTGTACTGCCGTGTAGTAGCGAGTGGGGGACTGTGTGTGTACTGCCGTGTAGTACTGAGTAGAGTACAGTGCCTGTTCTGCCGTGTAGTACCGAGTGGAGTACTGTGTGTATAGTGCCGTGTAGTACCGAGTGGAGTACAGTGCCTGTACTGCCGTGTACTACTGAGTGGAGTACAGTGCCTGTAATGCCGTGTAGTACCGAGTGGCGTACTGTGTGTATTGTGCCGTGTAGTACCGAGTGGAGTACAGTGCCTGTACTGCCGTGTAGTACTGAGTGGAGTACAGTGCCTGTACTGCCGTGTAGTCCCGAGTGGAGTACAATGCCTGTACTGCCGTGTAGTACTGAGTGGAGTACAGTGCCTGTACTGCCGTGTAGTCCCGAGTGGAGTACAGTGCTTGTATTGCCGTGTAGTACTGAGTGGAGTACAGTGCCTGTACTGCCGTGTAGTGCCCAGTGGAGTACTGTGTGTATAGTGCAGTGTAGTACTGAGTGGAGTACAGTTCATGTACTGCCGTGTAGTCCCGAGCGGAGTACACTGTGTATAGTGCAGTGTAGTACTGAGTGGAGTACAGTGCCTGTACTGCCGTGTAGTACCGAGTGGGGGACTGTGTGTATACTGCTGTGTAGTACCGAGTGGAGTACAGTGCCTGTACTGCCGTGTAGTACCGAGTGGAGTACTGTGTGTATAGTGCCGTGTAGTACCGAGTGGAGTACAGTTCCTGTACTGCCGTGTAGTACTGAGTGAAGTACAGTGCCTGTAATGCCGTGTAGTACCGAGTGGAGTATTGTGTGTATAGCGCCGTGTAGTACCGAGTGGAGGACAGTGCCTGTCCTGCCGTGTAGTCCCGAGTGGAGTACTGTGTGTATAGTGCCGTGTAGTACTGAGTGGAGTACAGTGCCTGTACTCCCGTGTAGTCCCGAGTGGAGTACTGTGTGTATAGTGCCGTGTAGTACTGAGTGGAGTACAGTGCCTGTACTGCTGTGTAGTCCGGAGTGGAGTACAGTGCCTGTACTGCCGTGTAGTCCTGGGTGGAGTACTGTGTGTATAGTGCCGTGTAGTACCGAGGGGAGTACAGTGCCTGTACTGCCGTGTAGTACTAAGTGGAGTACAGTGGCTGTACTGCCGTGTAGTCCCGAGGGTAGTACTGTGTGTATAGTGCAGTGTAGTGCTGAGTGGTGTACAGTGCTTGTACTGCCGTGTAGTACTGAGTGGAGTACAGTGCCTGTACTGCCGTGTAGTACTGGGTGGAGTACAGTGCCTGTACTGCCGTGTAGTACCGAGTGGGGGACTGTGTGTATACTGCTGTGTAGTACCGAGTGGAGTACAGTGCCTGTACTGCCGTGTAGTACCGAGTGGAGTACTGTGTGTATAGTGCCGTGTAGTACCGAGTGGAGTACAGTGCCTGTACTGTCGTGTAGTACCGAGTGGAGTACTGTGTGTATAGTGCCGTGTAGTACCGAGTGGAGTACAGTGCCTGTACTGCTGTGTAGTACCGAGTGGAGTACTGTGTGTATCGTGCGGTGTAGTACCGAGTGGAGTACATTGCATGTACTGCGGTGTAGTACCGAGTGGAGTACTGTGTGTATAGTGCCGTGTAGTACCGAGTGGAGTACAGTGCCTCTACTGCCGTGTAGTACTGAGTGGAGTACAGTGCCTGTACTGCCGTGTAGTCCCGAGTGGAGTTCAGTGCCTGTACTGCCGTGTAGTAGTGAGTGGAGTACTGTGCCTGTACTGCCGTGTGGTACTGAGTGGAGTACTGTGTGTATAGTGCCGTGTAGTACCGAGTGCAGTACAGTGCATGTATTGCCGTGTAGTACCGAGTGGAGTACTGTGTGTATAGTGCCGTGTAGTACCGAGTGGAGTACTGTGTGCATACTGCCGTGTAGTAATGAGTGGAGTACAGTACCTGTACTGCCGTGTAGTACCGAGTGGGGTACTGTGTGTATAGTGCCGTGTAGTACCGAGTGGAGTACAGTGCCTGTCCTGCCGTGTAGTACTGAGTGGAGTACAGTGCCTGTACTGCCGTGTAGTCCCGAGTGGAGTACAGTGCCTGTACTGCCGTGTAGTAGTGAGTGGAGTACTGTGCCTGTACTGCCGTGTGGTACTGAGTGGAGTACTGTGTGTATAGTGCCGTGTAGTACCGCGTGGAGTACAGTGGGTGTAGTGCCGTGTAGTACTGAGTGGAGTAGAGTGCCTGTACTGCCGTGTAGTACTGAGTGGAGTACAGTGCCTGTACTGCCGTGTAGTCCCGAGTGGAGTACATTCCCTGTACTGCCGTGTAGTACTGAGTGGAGTACTGTATGTATAGTGCCGTGTAGTACCGAGTGGAGTACAGTGCCTGTATTGCCGTGTAGTACTGAGTGGAGTACAGTGCCTGTACTGCCGTGAAGTACTGAGTGGAGTACAGTGCCTGTACTGCCGTGTAGTCCCGAGTGGAGTACAGTGCCTGTACTGCCGTGTAGTACTGAGTGGAGTACTGTGTGTATAGTGCCGTGTAGTACCGAGTGGAATACAGTGCCTGCACTGCCGTGTAGTACTGAGTGGAGTACAGTGCCTGTACTGCCGTGTAGTACTGAGTGGAGTACAGTGCCTGTACTGCCGTGTAGTCCCGAATGTAGTACTGTGTGTATAGTGCCGTGTAGTACCGAGTGGAGTACAGTGCCTGTAATGCCGTGTAGTACCGAGTGGAGTACTGTGTGTATAGCGCCGTGTAGTACTGAGTGGAGTACTGTGCCTGTACTGCCGTGTAGTACCGAGTGGAGTACAGTGCTTGTACTGCCGTGTAGTACTGCGTGAAGTACAGTGCATGTACTGCCGTGTAGTGCCGAGTGGAGTACTGTGTGTATAGTGCAGTGTAGTACTGAGTGGAGTACAGTGCATGTACTGCCGTGTAGTGCCGAGTGGAGTACTGTATGTATAGTGCAGTGTAGTACTGTGTGGAGTACAGTGCCTGTACTGCCGTGTAGTACCGAGTGGAGTACTGTGTGTATAGCGCCGTGTAGTACTGAGTGGAGTACAGTGCCTGTACTGCCGTGTAGTACCGAGTGGAGTACAGTGCTTGTACTGACGTGTAGTACTGCGTGAAGTACAGTGCCTGTACTGCCGTGTAGTGCCGAGTGGAGTACTGTGTGTATAGTGCAGTGTAGTACTGAGTGGAGTACAGTGCATGTACTGCCGTGTAGTGCCGAGTGGAGTACTGTATGTATAGTGCAGTGTAGTACTGTGTGGAGTACAGTGCCTGTTCTGCCGTGTAGTACCGAGTGGAGTACAGTGCATTTACTGTCGTGTAGTCCCGAGTGGAGTACTGTGTGCATACTGCCGTGTATTACTGAGTGGAGTACAGTGCCTGTACTGCCGTGTAGTAGCGAGTGGGGGACTGTGTGTGTACTGCCGTGTAGTACTGAGTAGAGTACAGTGCCTGTTCTGCCGTGTTGTACCGAGTGGAGTACAGTGTATAGTGCCGTGTAGTACACAGTGGAGTACAGTGCCTGTACTGCCGTGTAGTACTGAGTGAAGTACAGTGCCTGTAATGCCGTGTAGTACCGAGTGGAGTACTGTGTGTATAGCGCCGTGTAGTACTGAGTGGAGTACAGTGCCTGTACTGCCGTGTAGTACCGAGTGGAGTACAGTGCTTGTACTGCCGTGTAGTACTGCGTGAAGTACAGTGCCTGTACTGCCGTGTAGTGCCGAGTGGAGTACTGTGTGTATAGTGCAGTGTAGTACTGAGTGGAGTACAGTGCATGTACTGCCGTGTAGTGCCGAGTGGAGTACTGTATGTATAGTGCAGTGTAGTACTGTGTGGAGTACAGTGCCTGTACTGCCGTGTAGTACCGAGTGGAGTACAGTGCATTTACTGTCGTGTAGTCCCGAGTGGAGTACTGTGTGCATACTGCCGTGTATTACTGAGTGGAGTACAGTGCCTGTACTGCCGTGTAGTAGCGAGTGGGGGACTGTGTGTGTACTGCCGTGTAGTACTGAGTAGAGTACAGTGCCTGTTCTGCCGTGTAGTACCGAGTGGAGTACTGTGTGTATAGTGCCGTGTAGTACCGAGTGGAGTACATTGCCTGTACTGCCGTGTAGTACTGAGTGGAGTACACTGCCTGTAATGCCGTGTAGTACCGAGTGGAGTACTGTGTGTATAGTGCCGTGTAGTACCGAGTGGAGTACAGTGCGTGTACTGCCGTGTAGTACTGAGTGGAGTACAGTGCCTGTAATGCCGTGTAGTCCCGAGTGGAGTACAGTGCCTGTACTGCCGTGTAGTACTGATTGGAGTAGAGTGCCTGTACTGCCGTGTAGTACCGAGTGGAGTACAGTGCTTGTACTGCCGTGTAGTACTGAGTGGAGTACAGTGCCTGTACTGCCGTGTAGTGCCCAGTGGAGTACTGTGTGTATAGTGCAGTGTAGTACTGAGTGGAGTACAGTGCATGTACTGCCGTGTAGTCCCGAGTGGAGTACTCTGTGTATAGTGCAGTGTAGTACTGAGTGGAGTACAGTGCCTGTACTGCCGTGTAGTACCGAGTGGAGTACAGTGCCTGTACTGCCGTGTAGTCCCGAGTGGAGTACTGTGTGCATACTGCCGTGTAGTACTGAGTGGAGTACAGTGCCTGTAATGCCGTGTAGTACCGAGTGGAGTACAGTGCCTGTACTGCCGTGTAGTACTGAGTGGAGTACAGTGCCTGTACTGCCGTGTAGTCCCGAGTGGAGTACTGTGTGTATAGTGCAGTGTAGTACTGAGTGGACTACTGTGTGTATAGTGCCGTGTAGTACTGAGTGGAGTACAGTGCCTGTACTGCCGTGTAGTCCCAGGTGGAGTACTGTGTGCATACTGCCGTGTAGTACTGAGTGGAGTACAGTGCCTGTACTGCCGTGTAGTACCGAGTGGAGTATTGTGCCTGTACTGCCGTGTAGTACTGAGTGGAGTACATTGCCTGTACTGCCGTGCAGTCCCGAGTGGAGTACTGTGTGTATAGTGCAGTGTAGTACTGAGTGGAGTACTGTGTGTATAGTGCCGTGTAGTACTGAGTGGAGTACAGTGCCTGTACTGCCGTGTAATACCGAGTGGAGTACTGTGTGCATACTGCCGTGTAGTACTGAGTGGAGTACAGTGCCTGTACTCCCGTGTAGTACTGGGTGGAGTACAGTGCCTGTAATGCCGTGTAGTCCCCAGTGGAATACAGTTTGTGTAGTGCAGTGTAGTACTGAGTGGAGTACAGTGCATGTACTGCCGTGTAGTACCGAGTGGAGTACTGTGTGTATAGTGCAGTGTAGTACTGAGTGGAGTACTGTGTGTATAGTGCCGTGTAGTACTGAGTGGAGTACAGTACCTGTACTGCCGTGTAGTACCGAGTGGAGTACTGTGTGTATAGTGCCGTGTAGTACACAGTGGAGTACAGTGCCTGTGCTGCCGTGTAGAACTGAGTGGAGTACAGTGCCTGTAATGCCGTGTAGTACCGAGTGGAGTACTGTGTGTATAGTGCCGTGTAGTACTGAGTGGAGTACATTGCCTGTACTGCCGTGCAGTCCCGAGTGGAGTACTGTGTGTATAGTGCCGTGTAGTACTGAGTGGATTACAGTGCCTGTACTGCCGTGTAGTACTGAGTGGATTACAGTGCCTGTACTGCCGTGTAGTCCCGAGTGGAGTACTGAGTGTATAGTGCCGTGTAGTACCGAGTGGAGTACAGTGCCTGTACTACCGTGTAGTACTGAGTGGAGTACAGTGCCTGTACTGCCGTGTAGTCCCGAATGGAGTACTTTGTGTATAGTGCCGTGTAGTAAAGAGTGGAGTACAGTGCCTGTACTGCCGTGTAGTACCGAGTGGAGTAGTGTGTGTATAGTGCCGTGTAGTACACAGTGGAGTACAGTGCCTGTACTGCCGTGTAGTACTGAGTGGTGTACAGTGCCTGTAATGCTGTGTAGTAACGAGTGGAGTATTGTGTGTATAGTGCCGTGTAGTACCGAGTGGAGTACAGTGCCTGTACTGCCGTGTAGTACCGAGTGGAGTACTGTGTGTATAGTGCCGTGTAGTACACAGTGGAGTACAGTGCATGTACTGCAGTGTAGTACTGAGTGGAGTACAGTGCCTGTACTGCCGTGTAGTCCCGAGTGGAGTACAATGCCTGTACTGCCGTGTAGTACTGATTGGAGTAATAGTGCCTGTACCGCCGTGTAGTACCGAGTGGAGTACAGTGCTTTTACTGCCGTGTAGTACTGAGTGAAGTACAGCGCCTGTACTGCCGTGTTATGCCGAGTGGAGTACTGTGTGTATAGTGCAGTGTAGTACTGAGTGGAGTACAGTGCATGTACTGCCGTGTAGTCCCGAGTGGAGTACTGTATGTATAGTGCAGTATAGTACTGAGTGGAGTACAGTGCCGTTACTGCCGTGTATACCGAGTGGAGTACAGTGCCTATACTGCCGTGTAGTCCCGAGTGGAGTACTGTGTGCATACTGCCGTGTATTACTGAGTGGAGTACAGTGCCTGTACTGCCGTGTAGTAGCGAGTGGGGGACTGTGTGTGTACTGCCGTGTAGTACTGAGTAGAGTACAGTGCCTGTTCTGCCGTGTAGTACCGAGTGGAGTACTGTGTGTATAGTGCCGTGTAGTACCGAGTGGAGTACAGTGCCTGTACTGCCGTGTACTACTGAGTGGAGTACAGTGCCTGTAATTCCGTGTAGTACCGAGTGGAGTACTGTGTGTATAGTGCCGTGTAGTACCGAGTGGAGTACAGTGCCTGTACTGCCGTGTAGTACTGAGTGGAGTACAGTGCCTGTACTGCCGTGTAGTCCCGAGTGGAGTACAATGCCTGTACTGCCGTGTAGTACTGATTGGAGTACAGTGCCTGTACTGCCGTGTAGTACCGAGTGGAGTACAGTGCTTGTATTGCCGTGTAGTACTGAGTGGAGTACAGTGCCTGTACTGCCGTGTAGTGCCCAGTGGAGTACTGTGTGTATAGTGCAGTGTAGTACTGAGTAGAGTACAGTGCATGTACTGCCGTGTAGTCCCGAGTGGAGTACTCTGTGTATAGTGCAGTGTAGTACTGAGTGGAGTACAGTGCCTGTACTGCCGTGTAGTCCCGAGTGGAGTACTGTGTGCATACTGCCGTGTAGTACTGAGTGGAGTACAGTGCCTGTACTGCCGTGTAGTACCGAGTGGAGTACAGTGCCTGTACTGCCGTGTAGTACTGAGTGGAGTACAGTGCCTGTACTGCCGTGTAGTCCCGAGTGGATTACTGTGTGTATAGTGCCGTGTAGTACCGAGTGGAGTACAGTGCCTGTACTGCCGTGTAGTACTGAGTGGTGTACAGTGTGTATAGTGCCGTGTAGTACCGAGTGGAGTACAGTGTGTATAGTACCGTGTAGTACTGAGTGGAGTACAGTGCATGTACTGCCGTGTAGTACAGAGTGGAGTACAGTGCAAGTACTGCCGTGTAGTACTGAGTGGAGTACAGTGCATGTACTCCCGTGTAGTACCAAGTGGAGTGCAGTACCTGTACTGCCGTGTAGTACTGAGTGGAGTACAGTGCCTGTACTGACGTGTAGTACGGAGTGGAATACAGTGCCTGTACTGGAGTGTATTACCTAGTGGAGTACAGTGTGTATAGTGCCGTCTAGTACCGAGTGGAGTACAGTGTGTATAGTGCCGTGTAGTACTGAGTGGAGTACAGTGCCTGTACTGCCGTGTAGTACCGAGTGGAGTACAGTGCCTGTACTGCCGTGTAGTACTGAGTGGAATACAGTGCCTGTACTGCCGTGTAGTACCGAGTGGAGTACAGTGTGCATAGTGCCGTGTAGTACTGAGTGGAGTACAGTGCCTGTACTGCCGTGTAGTACTGAGTGGGTACAGTGCCTGTACTGCCGTGTAGTACCGAGTGGAGTACTGTGTGTATACTGCCGTGTAGTACTGAGTGTAGTACAGTACCTGTACTGCCGTGTAGTACCGAGTGGAGTACTGTGTGTATAGTGCGGTGTAGTACCGAGTGGAGTACAGTGCATGTACTGCCGTGTAGTCCCGAGTGGAGTACTGTGTGTATAGTGCCGTGTAGTACCGAGTGGAGTATAGTGCCTGTATTGCCGTGTAGTACCGAGTGGAGTACTGTGTGTATAGTGCCGTGTAGTACCGAGTGGAGTACAGTGTGCATACTGCCGTGTAGTACTGAGTGGAGTACAGTGCCTGAACTGCCGTGTAGTACCGAGTGGAGTACTGTGTGTATAGTGCCGTGTAGTACCGAGTGGAGTAAAGTGCATGTACTGCCGTGTAGTACCGAGTGGAGTACTGTGTGTATAGTGCGGTGTAGTACCGAGTGGAGTACAGTGCATGTACTGCCGTGTAGTCCCGAGTGGAGTACTGTGTGTATAGTGCCGTGTAGTACCGAGTGGAGTACAGTGCCTGTATTGCCGTGTAGTACCGAGTGGAGTACTGTGTGTATAGTGCCGTGTAGTACCGAGTGGAGTGCTGTGTCCATACTGCCGTGTAGTACAGAGTGGAGTACAGTACCTGTACTGCCGTGTAGTACCGAGTGGAGTACTGTGTGTATAGTGCCGTGTAGTACCGAGTGGAGTACAATCCCTGTATTTTCGTGTAGTACTGAGTGGAATAGAGTGCCTGAAGTGCCGTGTAGTCCCGAGTGGAGTACAGTGCCTGTACTGCCGTGTAGTTGTGAGTGGAGTACTGTGCCTATACTGCCGTGTAGTACTGAGTGGAGTACTCTGTGTATAGTGCCGTCTAGTACCGAGTGGAGTACAGTGGGTGTACTGTCGTGTATTACTGTGTGGAGTACAGTGCCTGTACTGCCGTGTAGTACTGAGTGGAGTACAGTGCCTGTACTGCCGTGTAGTACTGAGTGGAGTACAGTGCCTGTACTGCCGTGTAGTACTGAGTGGAGTACAGTGCATGTACTGCCGTATAGTACTGAGTGGAGTACTGTGTGTATAGTGCCGTGTAGTACCGAGTGGAGTACCGTGCCTGTACTGCCGTGTAGTACTGAGTGGCGTACAGTGCCTGTACTGCCGTGTAGTACTGAGTGGTGTACAGTGCCTGTACTGCCGTGTAGTCCCGAGTGGAGTACGGTGCCTGTACTGCCGTGTAGTACTGAGTGGAGTACTGTGTGTATAGGGCCGTGTAGTACCGAGTGGAGTACCGTGCCTGTACTGCCGTGTAGTACTGAGTGGAGTACAGTGCCTGTACTGCCGTGTAGTACTGAGTGGAGTACAGTGCCTGTACTGCCGTGTAGTCCCGACTGGAGTACAGTGCCTGTACTGCCGTGTAGTACAGAGTGGAGTACTGTGTGTATAGTGCCGTGTAGTACCGAGTGGAGTAAAGTGCCTGTACTGCCGTGTAGTACTGAGTGGAGTACAGTGCCTGTACTGCCGTGTAGTCCCGAGTGGAGTACGGTGCCTGTACTGCCGTGTAGTACTGAGTGGAGTACTGTGTGTATAGGGCCGTGTAGTACCGAGTGGAGTACCGTGCCTGTACTGCCGTGTAGTACTGAGTGGAGTACAGTGCCTGTACTGCCGTGTAGTACTGAGTGGAGTACAGTGCCTGTACTGCCGTGTAGTCCCGACTGGAGTACAGTGCCTGTACTGCCGTGTAGTACAGAGTGGAGTACTGTGTGTATAGTGCCGTGTAGTACCGAGTGGAGTACAGTGCCTGTACTGCCGTGTAGTACTGAGTGGAGTACTGTGTGTATAGTGCCGTGTAGTACCGAGTGGAGTACCGTGCCTGTACTGCCGTGTAGTCCCGAGTGGAGTACAGTGCCTGTACTGCCGTGTAGTACTGAGTGGAGTACTGTGTGTATAGTGCCGTGTAGTACCGAGTGGAGTACAGTGCCTGTACTGCCGTGTAGTACTGAGTGGAGAACAGTGCCTGTACTGCCGTGTATTACTGAGTGCAGTACAGTGCCTGTACTGCCGTGTAGTCCCGAATGGAGTACTGTGTGTATAGTGCCGTGTAGTATGGAGTGGAATACAGTGCCTGTACTGCCGTGTAGTACTGAGTGGAGTACAGTGCCTGTACTAACGTGTATTCCCGAGAGGATTACTGTGTGTTTAGTGCAGTGTAGTACTGAGTGGTGTACAATGCCTGTACTGCCGTGTAGTACTGAGTGGAGTACAGTGCCTGTACTCCCGTGTAGTCCCGAGTGGAGTACTGTGTGTATAGTGCCGTGTAGTACTGAGTGGAGTACAGTGCCTGTACTGCCGTGTAGTACTGGGTGGAGTACAATGCCTGTACTGCCGTGTAGTACCGAGTGGGGGACTGTGTGTATACTGCTGTGTAGTACCGAGTGGAGTACAGTGCCTGTACTGCCGTGTAGTACCGAGCGGAGTACTGTGTGTATAGTGCCGTGTAGTACCGAGTGGAGTACAGTGCCTGTACTGTCGTGTAGTACCGAGTGGAGTACTGTGTGTATAGTGCCGTGTAGTACCGAGTGGAGTACAGTGCCTGTACTGCTGTGTAGTACCGAGTGGAGTACTGTGTGCATACTGCCGTGTAGTACTGTGTGGAGTATAGTGCATGTACTGCCGTGTAGTACCGGGTGGAGTACTGTTTGTATAGTGCCGTGTAGTACCGAGTGGAGTACACTGCATGTACTGCCGTGTTGTACCGAGTGGAGTACTGTGTGTATCGTGCGGTGTAGTACCGAGTGGAGTACATTGCATGTAATGCGGTGTAGTACCGAGTTTAGTACTGTGTGTATAGTGCCGTGTAGTACCGAGTGGAGTACAGTGCCTCTACTGCCGTGTAGTACTGAGTGGAATACAGTGCCTGAACTGCCGTGTAGTCCCGAGTGGAGTACAGTGCCTGTACTGCCGTGTAGTAGTGAGTGGAGTACTGTGCCTGTACTGCGTGTGGTACTGAGTGGAGTACTGTGTGTATAGTGCCGTGTAGTACCGAGTGGAGTACAGTGCCTGTATTGCCGTGTAGTACCGAGTGGAGTACTGTGTATATAGTGCCGTGTAGTACCGAGTGGAGAACTGTGTGCATACTGCCGTGTAGTAATGAGTGGAGTACAGTACCTGTACTGCCGTGTAGTACCGAGTGAAGTACTGTGTGTATAGTGCCGTGTAGTACCGAGTGGAGTACAGTGCCTGTACTGTCGTCTAGTACCGAGTGGAGTACTGTGTGTATAGTGCCGTGTAGTACCGAGTGGAGTACAGTGCCTGTACTGCTGTGTAGTACCGAGTGGAGTACTGTGTGCATACTGCCGTGTAGTACTGTGTGGAGTATAGTGCCTGTACTGCCGTGTAGTACCGGGTGGAGTAGTGTTTATATAGTGCCGTGTAGTACCGAGTGGAGTACACTGCATGTACTGCCGTGTAGTACCGAGTGGAGTACTGTGTGTATCGTGCGGTGTAGTACCGAGTGGAGTACATTGCATGTACTGCGGTGTAGTACCTAGTGGAGTACTGTGTGTATAGTGCCGTGTAGTACCGAGTGGAGTACAGTGCCTCTACTGCCGTGTAGTACTGAGTGGAGTACAGTGCCTGTACTGCCGTGTAGTCCCGAGTGGAGTACAGTGCCTGTACTGTCGTGTAGTAGTGAGTGGGGTACTGTGCCTGTACTGCCGTGTGGTACTGAGTGGAGTACTGTGTGTATAGTACCGTGTAGTACCGAGTGGAGTACAGTGCCTGTAATGCCGTGTAGTACCGAGTGGAGTACAGTGCCTGTACTGCCGTGTAGTACTGAGTGGAGTACAGTGCCTGTACTGCCGTGTAGTCCCGAGTGGAGTACTGTGTGTATAGTGCAGTGTAGTACTGAGTGGAGTACTGTGTGTATAGTGCAGTGTAGTACTGAGTGGAGTACTGTGTGTATAGTGCCGTGTACTACTGAGTGGAGTACAGTGCCTGTACTGCCGTGTAGTCCCGAGTGGAGTACAGTGCCTGTACTGCCGTGTAGTAGTGAGTGGAGTACTGTGCCTCTACTGCCGTGTGGTACTGAGTGGAGTACTGTGTGTATAGTGCCGTGTAGTACCGCGTGGAGTACAGTGCCTGTACTGCCGTGTAGTACTGAGTGGTGTACAGTGCCTGTAATGCTGTGTAGTAACGAGTGGAGTATTGTGTGTATAGTGCCGTGTAGTACCGAGTGGAGTACAGTGCCTGTACTGCCGTGTAGTACCGAGTGGAGTACAGTGCCTGTACTGCCGTGTAGTAGTGAGTGGAGTACTGTGCCTGTACTGCCGTGTGGTACTGAGTGGAGTACTGTGTGTATAGTGCCGTGTAGTACCGCGTGGAGTACAGTGGGTGTAGTGCCGTGTAGTACTGAGTGGAGTAGAGTGCCTGTACTGCCGTGTAGTACTGAGTGGAGTACAGTGCCTGTACTGCCGTGTAGTCCCGAGTGGAGTACATTGCCTGTACTGCCGTGTAGTACTGAGTGGAGTACTGTGTGTATAGTGCCGTGTAGTACCGAGTGGAGTACAGTGCCTGTACTGCCGTGTTGTACCGAGTGGAGTACAGTGTATAGTGCCGTGTAGTACACAGTGGAGTACAGTGCCTGTACTGCCGTGTAGTACTGAGTGGAGTACAGTGCCTGTACTGCCGTGTAGTACCGACTGGAGTACAGTGCTTGTACTGCCGTGTAGTACTGCGTGAAATACAGTGCCTGTACTGCCGTGTAGTGCCGAGTGGAGTACTGTGTGTATAGTGCAGTGTAGTACTGAGTGGAGTACAGTGCATGTACTGCAGTGTAGTGCCGAGTGGAGTACTGTATGTATAGTGCAGTGTAGTACTGAGTGGAGTACAGTGCCCGTACTGCCGTGTAGTACCGAGTGGAGTACAGTGCATTTACTGTCGTGTAGTCCCGAGTGGAGTACTGTGTGCATACTGCCGTGTATTACTGAGTGGAGTACAGTGCCTGTACTGCCGTGTAGTAGCGATTGGGGGACTGTGTGTGTACTGCCGTGTAGTACTGAGTAGAGTACAGTGCCTGTTCTGCCGTGTAGTACCGAGTGGAGTACGGTGTGTATAGTGCCGTGTAGTACCGAGTGGAGTACAGTGCCTGTACTGCCGTGTAGTACTGAGTGGAGTACAGTGCCTGTAATGCCGTGTAGTACTGATTGGAGTACAATGCCTGTACTGCCGTGTAGTACCGAGTGGAGTACAGTGCATGTACTGCCGTGTAGTCCCGAGTGGAGTACTCTGTGTATAGTGCAGTGTAGTACTGAGTGGAGTACAGTGCCTGTACTGCCGTGTAGTACCGAGTGGAGTACAGTGCCTGTACTGCCGTGTAGTCCCGAGTGGAGTACTGTGTGCATACTGCCGTGTAGTACTGAGTGGAGTACAGTGCCTGTAATGCCGTGTAGTACCGAGTGGAGTACAGTGCGTGTACTGCCGTGTAGTACTGAGTGGAGTACAGTGCCTGTACTGCCGTGTAGTCCCGAGTGGAGTACTGTGTGTATAGTGCAGTGTAGTACTGAGTGGAGTACTGTGTGTATAGTGCAGTGTAGTACTGAGTGGAGTACTGTGTGTATAGTGCCGTGTACTACTGCGTGGAGTACAGTGCCTGTACTGCCGTGTAGTCCCAGGTGGAGTACTGTGTGCATACTGCCGTGTAGTACTGAATGGAGTACAGTGCCTGTACTGCCGTGTAGTACCGAGTGGAGTACTGTGCCTGTACTGCCGTGTAGTACTGTGTGGAGTACATTGCCTGTACTGCGTGCAGTCCCGAGTGGGGTACTGTGTGTATAGTGCAGTGTAGTACTGAGTGGAGTACAGTGCATGTACTGCCGTGTAGTCCCGAGTGGAGTACTGTATGTATAGTGCAGTATAGTACTGAGTGGAGTACAGTGCCTTTATTGCCGTGTATACCGAGTGGAGTACAGTGCCTATACTGCCGTGTAGTCCCGAGTGGAGTACTGTGTGCATACTGCCGTGTATTACTGAGTGGAGTACAGTGCCTGTACTGCCGTGTAGTAGCGAGTGGGGGACTGTGTGTGTACTGCCGTGTAGTACTGACTAGAGTACAGTGCCTGTTCTGCCGTGTAGTACCGAGTGGAGTACTGTGTGTATAGTGCCGTGTAGTACCGAGTGGAGTACAGTGCCTGTACTGCCGTGTACTACTGAGTGGAGTACAGTGCCTGTAATGCCGTGTAGTACCGAGTGGCGTACTGTGTGTATTGTGCCGTGTAGTACCGAGTGGAGTACAGTGCCTGTACTGCCGTGTAGTACTGAGTGGAGTACAGTGCCTGTACTGCCGTGTAGTCCCGAGTGGAGTACAATGCCTGTACTGCCGTGTAGTACTGATTGGAGTACAGTGCCTGTACTGCCGTGTAGTACCGAGTGGAGTACAGTGCTTGTATTGCCGTGTAGTACTGAGTGGAGTACAGTGCCTGTACTGCCGTGTAGTGCCCAGTGGAGTACTGTGTGTATAGTGCAGTGTAGTACTGAGTGGAGTACAGTTCATGTACTGCCGTGTAGTCCCGAGCGGAGTACACTGTGTATAGTGCAGTGTAGTACTGAGTGGAGTACAGTGCCTGTACTGCCGTGTAGTACCGAGTGGGGGACTGTGTGTATACTGCTGTGTAGTACCGAGTGGAGTACAGTGCCTGTACTGCCGTGTAGTACCGAGTGGAGTACTGTGTGTATAGTGCCGTGTAGTACCGAGTGGAGTACAGTTCCTGTACTGCCGTGTAGTACTGAGTGAAGTACAGTGCCTGTAATGCCGTGTAGTACCGAGTGGAGTATTGTGTGTATAGCGCCGTGTAGTACCGAGTGGAGGACAGTGCCTGTCCTGCCGTGTAGTCCCGAGTGGAGTACTGTGTGTATAGTGCCGTGTAGTACTGAGTGGAGTACAGTGCCTGTACTCCCGTGTAGTCCCGAGTGGAGTACTGTGTGTATAGTGCCGTGTAGTACTGAGTGGAGTACAGTGCCTGTACTGCTGTGTAGTCCGGAGTGGAGTACAGTGCCTGTACTGCCGTGTAGTCCTGGGTGGAGTACTGTGTGTATAGTGCCGTGTAGTACCGAGGGGAGTACAGTGCCTGTACTGCCGTGTAGTACTAAGTGGAGTACAGTGGCTGTACTGCCGTGTAGTCCCGAGTGTAGTACTGTGTGTATAGTGCAGTGTAGTGCTGAGTGGTGTACGGTGCTTGTACTGCCGTGTAGTACTGAGTGGAGTACAGTGCCTGTACTGCCGTGTAGTACTGGGTGGAGTACAGTGCCTGTACTGCCGTGTAGTACCGAGTGGGGGACTGTGTGTATACTGCTGTGTAGTACCGAGTGGAGTACAGTGCCTGTACTGCCGTGTAGTACCGAGTGGAGTACTGTGTGTATAGTGCCGTGTAGTACCGAGTGGAGTACAGTGCCTGTACTGTCGTGTAGTACCGAGTGGAGTACTGTGTGTATAGTGCCGTGTAGTACCGAGTGGAGTACAGTGCCTGTACTGCTGTGTAGTACCGAGTGGAGTACTGTGTGTATCGTGCGGTGTAGTACCGAGTGGAGTACATTGCATGTACTGCGGTGTAGTACCGAGTGGAGTACTGTGTGTATAGTGCCGTGTAGTACCGAGTGGAGTACAGTGCCTCTACTGCCGTGTAGTACTGAGTGGAGTACAGTGCCTGTACTGCCGTGTAGTCCCGAGTGGAGTTCAGTGCCTGTACTGCCGTGTAGTAGTGAGTGGAGTACTGTGCCTGTACTGCCGTGTGGTACTGAGTGGAGTACTGTGTGTATAGTGCCGTGTAGTACCGAGTGCAGTACAGTGCATGTATTGCCGTGTAGTACCGAGTGGAGTACTGTGTGTATAGTGCCGTGTAGTACCGAGTGGAGTACTGTGTGCATACTGCCGTGTAGTAATGAGTGGAGTACAGTACCTGTACTGCCGTGTAGTACCGAGTGGGGTACTGTGTGTATAGTGCCGTGTAGTACCGAGTGGAGTACAGTGCCTGTCCTGCCGTGTAGTACTGAGTGGAGTACAGTGCCTGTACTGCCGTGTAGTCCCGAGTGGAGTACAGTGCCTGTACTGCCGTGTAGTAGTGAGTGGAGTACTGTGCCTGTACTGCCGTGTGGTACTGAGTGGAGTACTGTGTGTATAGTGCCGTGTAGTACCGCGTGGAGTACAGTGGGTGTAGTGCCGTGTAGTACTGAGTGGAGTAGAGTGCCTGTACTGCCGTGTAGTACTGAGTGGAGTACAGTGCCTGTACTGCCGTGTAGTCCCGAGTGGAGTACATTACCTGTACTGCCGTGTAGTACTGAGTGGAGTACTGTATGTATAGTGCCGTGTAGTCCCGAGTGGAGTACAGTGCCTGTACTGCCGTGTAGTAGTGAGTGGAGTACTGTGCCTGTACTGCCGTGTGGTACTGAGTGGAGTACTGTGTGTATAGTGCCGTGTAGTACCGCGTGGAGTACAGTGGGTGTAGTGCCGTGTAGTACTGAGTGGAGTAGAGTGCCTGTACTGCCGTGTAGTACTGAGTGGAGTACAGTGCCTGTACTGCCGTGTAGTCCCGAATGTAGTACTGTGTGTATAGTGCCGTGTAGTACCGAGTGGAGTACAGTGCCTGTAATGCCGTGTAGTACCGAGTGGAGTACTGTGTGTATAGCGCCGTGTAGTACTGAGTGGAGTACTGTGCCTGTACTGCCGTGTAGTACCGAGTGGAGTACAGTGCTTGTACTGCCGTGTAGTACTGCGTGAAGTACAGTGCATGTACTGCCGTGTAGTGCCGAGTGGAGTACTGTGTGTATAGTGCAGTGTAGTACTGAGTGGAGTACAGTGCATGTACTGCCGTGTAGTGCCGAGTGGAGTACTGTATGTATAGTGCAGTGTAGTACTGTGTGGAGTACAGTGCCTGTACTGCCGTGTAGTACCGAGTGGAGTACTGTGTGTATAGCGCCGTGTAGTACTGAGTGGAGTACAGTGCCTGTACTGCCGTGTAGTACCGAGTGGAGTACAGTGCTTGTACTGACGTGTAGTACTGCGTGAAGTACAGTGCCTGTACTGCCGTGTAGTGCCGAGTGGAGTACTGTGTGTATAGTGCAGTGTAGTACTGAGTGGAGTACAGTGCATGTACTGCCGTGTAGTGCCGAGTGGAGTACTGTATGTATAGTGCAGTGTAGTACTGTGTGGAGTACAGTGCCTGTTCTGCCGTGTAGTACCGAGTGGAGTACAGTGCATTTACTGTCGTGTAGTCCCGAGTGGAGTACTGTGTGCATACTGCCGTGTATTACTGAGTGGAGTACAGTGCCTGTACTGCCGTGTAGTAGCGAGTGGGGGACTGTGTGTGTACTGCCGTGTAGTACTGAGTAGAGTACAGTGCCTGTTCTGCCGTGTTGTACCGAGTGGAGTACAGTGTATAGTGCCGTGTAGTACACAGTGGAGTACAGTGCCTGTACTGCCGTGTAGTACTGAGTGAAGTACAGTGCCTGTAATGCCGTGTAGTACCGAGTGGAGTACTGTGTGTATAGCGCCGTGTAGTACTGAGTGGAGTACAGTGCCTGTACTGCCGTGTAGTACCGAGTGGAGTACAGTGCTTGTACTGCCGTGTAGTACTGCGTGAAGTACAGTGCCTGTACTGCCGTGTAGTGCCGAGTGGAGTACTGTGTGTATAGTGCAGTGTAGTACTGAGTGGAGTACTGTGCATGTACTGCCGTGTAGTCCCGAGTGGAGTACTGTGTGCATACTGCCGTGTAGTACTGAGTGGAGTACAGTGCCTGTAATGCCGTGTAGTACCGAGTGGAGTACAGTGCCTGTACTGCCGTGTAGTACTGAGTGGAGTACAGTGCCTGTACTGCCGTGTAGTCCCGAGTGGAGTACTGTGTGTATAGTGCAGTGTAGTACTGAGTGGACTACTGTGTGTATAGTGCCGTGTAGTACTGAGTGGAGTACAGTGCCTGTACTGCCGTGTAGTCCCAGGTGGAGTACTGTGTGCATACTGCCGTGTAGTACTGAGTGGAGTACAGTGCCTGTACTGCCGTGTAGTACCGAGTGGAGTATTGTGCCTGTACTGCCGTGTAGTACTGAGTGGAGTACATTGCCTGTACTGCCGTGCAGTCCCGAGTGGAGTACTGTGTGTATAGTGCAGTGTAGTACTGAGTGGAGTACTGTGTGTATAGTGCCGTGTAGTACTGAGTGGAGTACAGTGCCTGTACTGCCGTGTAATACCGAGTGGAGTACTGTGTGCATACTGCCGTGTAGTACTGAGTGGAGTACAGTGCCTGTACTCCCGTGTAGTACTGGGTGGAGTACAGTGCCTGTAATGCCGTGTAGTCCCCAGTGGAATACAGTTTGTGTAGTGCAGTGTAGTACTGAGTGGAGTACAGTGCATGTACTGCCGTGTAGTACCGAGTGGAGTACTGTGTGTATAGTGCAGTGTAGTACTGAGTGGAGTACTGTGTGTATAGTGCCGTGTAGTACTGAGTGGAGTACAGTACCTGTACTGCCGTGTAGTACCGAGTGGAGTACTGTGTGTATAGTGCCGTGTAGTACACAGTGGAGTACAGTGCCTGTGCTGCCGTGTAGAACTGAGTGGAGTACAGTGCCTGTAATGCCGTGTAGTACCGAGTGGAGTACTGTGTGTATAGTGCCGTGTAGTACTGAGTGGAGTACATTGCCTGTACTGCCGTGCAGTCCCGAGTGGAGTACTGTGTGTATAGTGCCGTGTAGTACTGAGTGGATTACAGTGCCTGTACTGCCGTGTAGTACTGAGTGGATTACAGTGCCTGTACTGCCGTGTAGTCCCGAGTGGAGTACTGAGTGTATAGTGCCGTGTAGTACCGAGTGGAGTACAGTGCCTGTACTGCCGTGTAGTACTGAGTGGAGTACAGTGCCTGTACTGCCGTGTAGTCCCGAATGGAGTACTTTGTGTATAGTGCCGTGTAGTAAAGAGTGGAGTACAGTGCCTGTACTGCCGTGTAGTACCGAGTGGAGTAGTGTGTGTATAGTGCCGTGTAGTACACAGTGGAGTACAGTGCCTGTACTGCCGTGTAGTACTGAGTGGTGTACAGTGCCTGTAATGCTGTGTAGTAACGAGTGGAGTATTGTGTGTATAGTGCCGTGTAGTACCGAGTGGAGTACAGTGCCTGTACTGCCGTGTAGTACCGAGTGGAGTACTGTGTGTATAGTGCCGTGTAGTACACAGTGGAGTACAGTGCATGTACTGCAGTGTAGTACTGAGTGGAGTACAGTGCCTGTACTGCCGTGTAGTCCCGAGTGGAGTACAATGCCTGTACTGCCGTGTAGTACTGATTGGAGTAATAGTGCCTGTACCGCCGTGTAGTACCGAGTGGAGTACAGTGCTTTTACTGCCGTGTAGTACTGAGTGAAGTACAGCGCCTGTACTGCCGTGTTATGCCGAGTGGAGTACTGTGTGTATAGTGCAGTGTAGTACTGAGTGGAGTACAGTGCATGTACTGCCGTGTAGTCCCGAGTGGAGTACTGTATGTATAGTGCAGTATAGTACTGAGTGGAGTACAGTGCCTTTACTGCCGTGTATACCGAGTGGAGTACAGTGCCTATACTGCCGTGTAGTCCCGAGTGGAGTACTGTGTGCATACTGCCGTGTATTACTGAGTGGAGTACAGTGCCTGTACTGCCGTGTAGTAGCGAGTGGGGGACTGTGTGTGTACTGCCGTGTAGTACTGAGTAGAGTACAGTGCCTGTTCTGCCGTGTAGTACCGAGTGGAGTACTGTGTGTATAGTGCCGTGTAGTACCGAGTGGAGTACAGTGCCTGTACTGCCGTGTACTACTGAGTGGAGTACAGTGCCTGTAATTCCGTGTAGTACCGAGTGGAGTACTGTGTGTATAGTGCCGTGTAGTACCGAGTGGAGTACAGTGCCTGTACTGCCGTGTAGTACTGAGTGGAGTACAGTGCCTGTACTGCCGTGTAGTCCCGAGTGGAGTACAATGCCTGTACTGCCGTGTAGTACTGATTGGAGTACAGTGCCTGTACTGCCGTGTAGTACCGAGTGGAGTACAGTGCTTGTATTGCCGTGTAGTACTGAGTGGAGTACAGTGCCTGTACTGCCGTGTAGTGCCCAGTGGAGTACTGTGTGTATAGTGCAGTGTAGTACTGAGTAGAGTACAGTGCATGTACTGCCGTGTAGTCCCGAGTGGAGTACTCTGTGTATAGTGCAGTGTAGTACTGAGTGGAGTACAGTGCCTGTACTGCCGTGTAGTCCCGAGTGGAGTACTGTGTGCATACTGCCGTGTAGTACTGAGTGGAGTACAGTGCCTGTACTGCCGTGTAGTACCGAGTGGAGTACAGTGCCTGTACTGCCGTGTAGTACTGAGTGGAGTACAGTGCCTGTACTGCCGTGTAGTCCCGTGTGGAGTACTGTGTGTATAGTGCAGTGTAGTACTGAGTGGAGTACAGTGCATGTACTGCCGTGTAGTACCGAGTGGATTACTGTGTGTATAGTGCCGTGTAGTACCGAGTGGAGTACAGTGCCTGTACTGCCGTGTAGTACTGAGTGGTGTACAGTGTGTATAGTGCCGTGTAGTACCGAGTGGAGTACAGTGTGTATAGTACCGTGTAGTACTGAGTGGAGTACAGTGCATGTACTGCCGTGTAGTACAGAGTGGAGTACAGTGCAAGTACTGCCGTGTAGTACTGAGTGGAGTACAGTGCATGTACTCCCGTGTAGTACCAAGTGGAGTGCAGTACCTGTACTGCCGTGTAGTACTGAGTGGAGTACAGTGCCTGTACTGACGTGTAGTACGGAGTGGAATACAGTGCCTGTACTGGAGTGTATTACCTAGTGGAGTACAGTGTGTATAGTGCCGTCTAGTACCGAGTGGAGTACAGTGTGTATAGTGCCGTGTAGTACTGAGTGGAGTACAGTGCCTGTACTGCCGTGTAGTACCGAGTGGAGTACAGTGCCTGTACTGCCGTGTAGTACTGAGTGGAATACAGTGCCTGTACTGCCGTGTAGTACCGAGTGGAGTACAGTGTGCATAGTGCCGTGTAGTACTGAGTGGAGTACAGTGCCTGTACTGCCGTGTAGTACTGAGTGGGTACAGTGCCTGTACTGCCGTGTAGTACCGAGTGGAGTACTGTGTGTATACTGCCGTGTAGTACTGAGTGTAGTACAGTACCTGTACTGCCGTGTAGTACCGAGTGGAGTACTGTGTGTATAGTGCGGTGTAGTACCGAGTGGAGTACAGTGCATGTACTGCCGTGTAGTCCCGAGTGGAGTACTGTGTGTATAGTGCCGTGTAGTACCGAGTGGAGTATAGTGCCTGTATTGCCGTGTAGTACCGAGTGGAGTACTGTGTGTATAGTGCCGTGTAGTACCGAGTGGAGTACAGTGTGCATACTGCCGTGTAGTACTGAGTGGAGTACAGTGCCTGAACTGCCGTGTAGTACCGAGTGGAGTACTGTGTGTATAGTGCCGTGTAGTACCGAGTGGAGTAAAGTGCATGTACTGCCGTGTAGTACCGAGTGGAGTACTGTGTGTATAGTGCGGTGTAGTACCGAGTGGAGTACAGTGCATGTACTGCCGTGTAGTCCCGAGTGGAGTACTGTGTGTATAGTGCCGTGTAGTACCGAGTGGAGTACAGTGCCTGTATTGCCGTGTAGTACCGAGTGGAGTACTGTGTGTATAGTGCCGTGTAGTACCGAGTGGAGTGCTGTGTCCATACTGCCGTGTAGTACAGAGTGGAGTACAGTACCTGTACTGCCGTGTAGTACCGAGTGGAGTACTGTGTGTATAGTGCCGTGTAGTACCGAGTGGAGTACAATCCCTGTATTTTCGTGTAGTACTGAGTGGAATAGAGTGCCTGAAGTGCCGTGTAGTCCCGAGTGGAGTACAGTGCCTGTACTGCCGTGTAGTTGTGAGTGGAGTACTGTGCCTGTACTGCCGTGTAGTACTGAGTGGAGTACTCTGTGTATAGTGCCGTCTAGTACCGAGTGGAGTACAGTGGGTGTACTGTCGTGTATTACTGTGTGGAGTACAGTGCCTGTACTGCCGTGTAGTACTGAGTGGAGTACAGTGCCTGTACTGCCGTGTAGTACTGAGTGGAGTACAGTGCCTGTACTGCCGTGTAGTACTGAGTGGAGTACAGTGCATGTACTGCCGTATAGTACTGAGTGGAGTACTGTGTGTATAGTGCCGTGTAGTACCGAGTGGAGTACCGTGCCTGTACTGCCGTGTAGTACTGAGTGGCGTACAGTGCCTGTACTGCCGTGTAGTACTGAGTGGTGTACAGTGCCTGTACTGCCGTGTAGTCCCGAGTGGAGTACGGTGCCTGTACTGCCGTGTAGTACTGAGTGGAGTACTGTGTGTATAGGGCCGTGTAGTACCGAGTGGAGTACCGTGCCTGTACTGCCGTGTAGTACTGAGTGGAGTACAGTGCCTGTACTGCCGTGTAGTACTGAGTGGAGTACAGTGCCTGTACTGCCGTGTAGTCCCGACTGGAGTACAGTGCCTGTACTGCCGTGTAGTACAGAGTGGAGTACTGTGTGTATAGTGCCGTGTAGTACCGAGTGGAGTAAAGTGCCTGTACTGCCGTGTAGTACTGAGTGGAGTACAGTGCCTGTACTGCCGTGTAGTACTGAGTGGAGTACAGTGCCTGTACTGCTGTGTAGTACTGAGTGGAGTACAGTGCCTGTACTGCCGTGTAGTACTGAGTGGAGTACTGTGTGTATAGTGCCGTGTAGTACCGAGTGGAGTACCGTGCCTGTACTGCCGTGTAGTCCCGAGTGGAGTACAGTGCCTGTACTGCCGTGTAGTACTGAGTGGAGTACTGTGTGTATAGTGCCGTGTAGTACCGAGTGGAGTACAGTTCCTGTACTGCCGTGTAGTACTGAGTGGAGAACAGTGCCTGTACTGCCGTGTATTACTGAGTGCAGTACAGTGCCTGTACTGCCGTGTAGTCCCGAATGGAGTACTGTGTGTATAGTGCCGTGTAGTATGGAGTGGAATACAGTGCCTGTACTGCCGTGTAGTACTGAGTGGAGTACAGTGCCTGTACTAACGTGTATTCCCGAGAGGATTACTGTGTGTTTAGTGCAGTGTAGTACTGAGTGGTGTACAATGCCTGTACTGCCGTGTAGTACTGAGTGGAGTACAGTGCCTGTACTCCCGTGTAGTCCCGAGTGGAGTACTGTGTGTATAGTGCCGTGTAGTACTGAGTGGAGTACAGTGCCTGTACTGCCGTGTAGTACTGGGTGGAGTACAATGCCTGTACTGCCGTGTAGTACCGAGTGGGGGACTGTGTGTATACTGCTGTGTAGTACCGAGTGGAGTACAGTGCCTGTACTGCCGTGTAGTACCGAGCGGAGTACTGTGTGTATAGTGCCGTGTAGTACCGAGTGGAGTACAGTGCCTGTACTGTCGTGTAGTACCGAGTGGAGTACTGTGTGTATAGTGCCGTGTAGTACCGAGTGGAGTACAGTGCCTGTACTGCTGTGTAGTACCGAGTGGAGTACTGTGTGCATACTGCCGTGTAGTACTGTGTGGAGTATAGTGCATGTACTGCCGTGTAGTACCGGGTGGAGTACTGTTTGTATAGTGCCGTGTAGTACCGAGTGGAGTACACTGCATGTACTGCCGTGTTGTACCGAGTGGAGTACTGTGTGTATCGTGCGGTGTAGTACCGAGTGGAGTACATTGCATGTAATGCGGTGTAGTACCGAGTTTAGTACTGTGTGTATAGTGCCGTGTAGTACCGAGTGGAGTACAGTGCCTCTACTGCCGTGTAGTACTGAGTGGAATACAGTGCCTGAACTGCCGTGTAGTCCCGAGTGGAGTACAGTGCCTGTACTGCCGTGTAGTAGTGAGTGGAGTACTGTGCCTGTACTGCGTGTGGTACTGAGTGGAGTACTGTGTGTATAGTGCCGTGTAGTACCGAGTGGAGTACAGTGCCTGTATTGCCGTGTAGTACCGAGTGGAGTACTGTGTATATAGTGCCGTGTAGTACCGAGTGGAGAACTGTGTGCATACTGCCGTGTAGTAATGAGTGGAGTACAGTACCTGTACTGCCGTGTAGTACCGAGTGAAGTACTGTGTGTATAGTGCCGTGTAGTACCGAGTGGAGTACAGTGCCTGTACTGTCGTCTAGTACCGAGTGGAGTACTGTGTGTATAGTGCCGTGTAGTACCGAGTGGAGTACAGTGCCTGTA
The DNA here is from genome assembly GCF_040414725.1 of Anabrus simplex. NCBI lineage: Eukaryota > Metazoa > Arthropoda > Insecta > Orthoptera > Tettigoniidae > Anabrus > Anabrus simplex. The sequence continues at coordinate 915,920,650 of NC_090266.1, read as the reverse complement.
CTGCTGTGTAGTACCGAGTGGAGTACTGTGTGCATACTGCCGTGTAGTACTGTGTGGAGTATAGTGCCTGTACTGCCGTGTAGTACCGGGTGGAGTAGTGTTTATATAGTGCCGTGTAGTACCGAGTGGAGTACACTGCATGTACTGCCGTGTAGTACCGAGTGGAGTACTGTGTGTATCGTGCGGTGTAGTACCGAGTGGAGTACATTGCATGTACTGCGGTGTAGTACCTAGTGGAGTACTGTGTGTATAGTGCCGTGTAGAACCGAGTGGAGTACAGTGCCTCTACTGCCGTGTAGTACTGAGTGGAGTACAGTGCCTGTACTGCCGTGTAGTCCCGAGTGGAGTACAGTGCCTGTACTGTCGTGTAGTAGTGAGTGGGGTACTGTGCCTGTACTGCCGTGTGGTACTGAGTGGAGTACTGTGTGTATAGTACCGTGTAGTACCGAGTGGAGTACAGTGCCTGTAATGCCGTGTAGTACCGAGTGGAGTACAGTGCCTGTACTGCCGTGTAGTACTGAGTGGAGTACAGTGCCTGTACTGCCGTGTAGTCCCGAGTGGAGTACTGTGTGTATAGTGCAGTGTAGTACTGAGTGGAGTACTGTGTGTATAGTGCAGTGTAGTACTGAGTGGAGTACTGTGTGTATAGTGCCGTGTACTACTGAGTGGAGTACAGTGCCTGTACTGCCGTGTAGTCCCGAGTGGAGTACAGTGCCTGTACTGCCGTGTAGTAGTGAGTGGAGTACTGTGCCTCTACTGCCGTGTGGTACTGAGTGGAGTACTGTGTGTATAGTGCCGTGTAGTACCGCGTGGAGTACAGTGCCTGTACTGCCGTGTAGTACTGAGTGGTGTACAGTGCCTGTAATGCTGTGTAGTAACGAGTGGAGTATTGTGTGTATAGTGCCGTGTAGTACCGAGTGGAGTACAGTGCCTGTACTGCCGTGTAGTACCGAGTGGAGTACAGTGCCTGTACTGCCGTGTAGTAGTGAGTGGAGTACTGTGCCTGTACTGCCGTGTGGTACTGAGTGGAGTACTGTGTGTATAGTGCCGTGTAGTACCGCGTGGAGTACAGTGGGTGTAGTGCCGTGTAGTACTGAGTGGAGTAGAGTGCCTGTACTGCCGTGTAGTACTGAGTGGAGTACAGTGCCTGTACTGCCGTGTAGTCCCGAGTGGAGTACATTGCCTGTACTGCCGTGTAGTACTGAGTGGAGTACTGTGTGTATAGTGCCGTGTAGTACCGAGTGGAGTACAGTGCCTGTACTGCCGTGTTGTACCGAGTGGAGTACAGTGTATAGTGCCGTGTAGTACACAGTGGAGTACAGTGCCTGTACTGCCGTGTAGTACTGAGTGAAGTACAGTGCCTGTAATGCCGTGTAGTACCGAGTGGAGTACTGTGTGTATAGCGCCGTGTAGTACCGAGTGGAGGACAGTGCCTGTACTGCCGTGTAGTACTGAGTGGAGTACAGTGCCTGTACTGCCGTGTAGTACCGACTGGAGTACAGTGCTTGTACTGCCGTGTAGTACTGCGTGAAATACAGTGCCTGTACTGCCGTGTAGTGCCGAGTGGAGTACTGTGTGTATAGTGCAGTGTAGTACTGAGTGGAGTACAGTGCATGTACTGCAGTGTAGTGCCGAGTGGAGTACTGTATGTATAGTGCAGTGTAGTACTGAGTGGAGTACAGTGCCCGTACTGCCGTGTAGTACCGAGTGGAGTACAGTGCATTTACTGTCGTGTAGTCCCGAGTGGAGTACTGTGTGCATACTGCCGTGTATTACTGAGTGGAGTACAGTGCCTGTACTGCCGTGTAGTAGCGATTGGGGGACTGTGTGTGTACTGCCGTGTAGTACTGAGTAGAGTACAGTGCCTGTTCTGCCGTGTAGTACCGAGTGGAGTACTGTGTGTATAGTGCCGTGTAGTACCGAGTGGAGTACAGTGCCTGTACTGCCGTGTAGTACTGAGTGGAGTACAGTGCCTGTAATGCCGTGTAGTACTGATTGGAGTACAGTGCCTGTACTGCCGTGTAGTACCGAGTGGAGTACAGTGCATGTACTGCCGTGTAGTCCCGAGTGGAGTACTCTGTGTATAGTGCAGTGTAGTACTGAGTGGAGTACAGTGCCTGTACTGCCGTGTAGTACCGAGTGGAGTACAGTGCCTGTACTGCCGTGTAGTCCCGAGTGGAGTACTGTGTGCATACTGCCGTGTAGTACTGAGTGGAGTACAGTGCCTGTAATGCCGTGTAGTACCGAGTGGAGTACAGTGCGTGTACTGCCGTGTAGTACTGAGTGGAGTACAGTGCCTGTACTGCCGTGTAGTCCCGAGTGGAGTACTGTGTGTATAGTGCAGTGTAGTACTGAGTGGAGTACTGTGTGTATAGTGCAGTGTAGTACTGAGTGGAGTACTGTGTGTATAGTGCCGTGTACTACTGCGTGGAGTACAGTGCCTGTACTGCCGTGTAGTCCCAGGTGGAGTACTGTGTGCATACTGCCGTGTAGTACTGAATGGAGTACAGTGCCTGTACTGCCGTGTAGTACCGAGTGGAGTACTGTGCCTGTACTGCCGTGTAGTACTGTGTGGAGTACATTGCCTGTACTGCGTGCAGTCCCGAGTGGGGTACTGTGTGTATAGTGCAGTGTAGTACTGAGTGGAGTACAGTGCATGTACTGCCGTGTAGTCCCGAGTGGAGTACTGTATGTATAGTGCAGTATAGTACTGAGTGGAGTACAGTGCCTTTATTGCCGTGTATACCGAGTGGAGTACAGTGCCTATACTGCCGTGTAGTCCCGAGTGGAGTACTGTGTGCATACTGCCGTGTATTACTGAGTGGAGTACAGTGCCTGTACTGCCGTGTAGTAGCGAGTGGGGGACTGTGTGTGTACTGCCGTGTAGTACTGAGTAGAGTACAGTGCCTGTTCTGCCGTGTAGTACCGAGTGGAGTACTGTGTGTATAGTGCCGTGTAGTACCGAGTGGAGTACAGTGCCTGTACTGCCGTGTACTACTGAGTGGAGTACAGTGCCTGTAATGCCGTGTAGTACCGAGTGGCGTACTGTGTGTATTGTGCCGTGTAGTACCGAGTGGAGTACAGTGCCTGTACTGCCGTGTAGTACTGAGTGGAGTACAGTGCCTGTACTGCCGTGTAGTCCCGAGTGGAGTACAATGCCTGTACTGCCGTGTAGTACTGATTGGAGTACAGTGCCTGTACTGCCGTGTAGTACCGAGTGGAGTACAGTGCTTGTATTGCCGTGTAGTACTGAGTGGAGTACAGTGCCTGTACTGCCGTGTAGTGCCCAGTGGAGTACTGTGTGTATAGTGCAGTGTAGTACTGAGTGGAGTACAGTTCATGTACTGCCGTGTAGTCCCGAGCGGAGTACACTGTGTATAGTGCAGTGTAGTACTGAGTGGAGTACAGTGCCTGTACTGCCGTGTAGTACCGAGTGGGGGACTGTGTGTATACTGCTGTGTAGTACCGAGTGGAGTACAGTGCCTGTACTGCCGTGTAGTACCGAGTGGAGTACTGTGTGTATAGTGCCGTGTAGTACCGAGTGGAGTACAGTTCCTGTACTGCCGTGTAGTACTGAGTGAAGTACAGTGCCTGTAATGCCGTGTAGTACCGAGTGGAGTATTGTGTGTATAGCGCCGTGTAGTACCGAGTGGAGGACAGTGCCTGTCCTGCCGTGTAGTCCCGAGTGGAGTACTGTGTGTATAGTGCCGTGTAGTACTGAGTGGAGTACAGTGCCTGTACTCCCGTGTAGTCCCGAGTGGAGTACTGTGTGTATAGTGCCGTGTAGTACTGAGTGGAGTACAGTGCCTGTACTGCTGTGTAGTCCGGAGTGGAGTACAGTGCCTGTACTGCCGTGTAGTCCTGGGTGGAGTACTGTGTGTATAGTGCCGTGTAGTACCGAGGGGAGTACAGTGCCTGTACTGCCGTGTAGTACTAAGTGGAGTACAGTGGCTGTACTGCCGTGTAGTCCCGAGTGTAGTACTGTGTGTATAGTGCAGTGTAGTGCTGAGTGGTGTACAGTGCTTGTACTGCCGTGTAGTACTGAGTGGAGTACAGTGCCTGTACTGCCGTGTAGTACTGGGTGGAGTACAGTGCCTGTACTGCCGTGTAGTACCGAGTGGGGGACTGTGTGTATACTGCTGTGTAGTACCGAGTGGAGTACAGTGCCTGTACTGCCGTGTAGTACCGAGTGGAGTACTGTGTGTATAGTGCCGTGTAGTACCGAGTGGAGTACAGTGCCTGTACTGTCGTGTAGTACCGAGTGGAGTACTGTGTGTATAGTGCCGTGTAGTACCGAGTGGAGTACAGTGCCTGTACTGCTGTGTAGTACCGAGTGGAGTACTGTGTGTATCGTGCGGTGTAGTACCGAGTGGAGTACATTGCATGTACTGCGGTGTAGTACCGAGTGGAGTACTGTGTGTATAGTGCCGTGTAGTACCGAGTGGAGTACAGTGCCTCTACTGCCGTGTAGTACTGAGTGGAGTACAGTGCCTGTACTGCCGTGTAGTCCCGAGTGGAGTTCAGTGCCTGTACTGCCGTGTAGTAGTGAGTGGAGTACTGTGCCTGTACTGCCGTGTGGTACTGAGTGGAGTACTGTGTGTATAGTGCCGTGTAGTACCGAGTGCAGTACAGTGCATGTATTGCCGTGTAGTACCGAGTGGAGTACTGTGTGTATAGTGCCGTGTAGTACCGAGTGGAGTACTGTGTGCATACTGCCGTGTAGTAATGAGTGGAGTACAGTACCTGTACTGCCGTGTAGTACCGAGTGGGGTACTGTGTGTATAGTGCCGTGTAGTACCGAGTGGAGTACAGTGCCTGTCCTGCCGTGTAGTACTGAGTGGAGTACAGTGCCTGTACTGCCGTGTAGTCCCGAGTGGAGTACAGTGCCTGTACTGCCGTGTAGTAGTGAGTGGAGTACTGTGCCTGTACTGCCGTGTGGTACTGAGTGGAGTACTGTGTGTATAGTGCCGTGTAGTACCGCGTGGAGTACAGTGGGTGTAGTGCCGTGTAGTACTGAGTGGAGTAGAGTGCCTGTACTGCCGTGTAGTACTGAGTGGAGTACAGTGCCTGTACTGCCGTGTAGTCCCGAGTGGAGTACATTCCCTGTACTGCCGTGTAGTACTGAGTGGAGTACTGTATGTATAGTGCCGTGTAGTCCCGAGTGGAGTACAGTGCCTGTACTGCCGTGTAGTAGTGAGTGGAGTACTGTGCCTGTACTGCCGTGTGGTACTGAGTGGAGTACTGTGTGTATAGTGCCGTGTAGTACCGCGTGGAGTACAGTGGGTGTAGTGCCGTGTAGTACTGAGTGGAGTAGAGTGCCTGTACTGCCGTGTAGTACTGAGTGGAGTACAGTGCCTGTACTGCCGTGTAGTCCCGAATGTAGTACTGTGTGTATAGTGCCGTGTAGTACCGAGTGGAGTACAGTGCCTGTAATGCCGTGTAGTACCGAGTGGAGTACTGTGTGTATAGCGCCGTGTAGTACTGAGTGGAGTACTGTGCCTGTACTGCCGTGTAGTACCGAGTGGAGTACATTGCTTGTACTGCCGTGTAGTACTGCGTGAAGTACAGTGCATGTACTGCCGTGTAGTGCCGAGTGGAGTACTGTGTGTATAGTGCAGTGTAGTACTGAGTGGAGTACAGTGCATGTACTGCCGTGTAGTGCCGAGTGGAGTACTGTATGTATAGTGCAGTGTAGTACTGTGTGGAGTACAGTGCCTGTACTGCCGTGTAGTACCGAGTGGAGTACTGTGTGTATAGCGCCGTGTAGTACTGAGTGGAGTACAGTGCCTGTACTGCCGTGTAGTACCGAGTGGAGTACATTGCTTGTACTGACGTGTAGTACTGCGTGAAGTACAGTGCCTGTACTGCCGTGTAGTGCCGAGTGGAGTACTGTGTGTATAGTGCAGTGTAGTACTGAGTGGAGTACAGTGCATGTACTGCCGTGTAGTGCCGAGTGGAGTACTGTATGTATAGTGCAGTGTAGTACTGTGTGGAGTACAGTGCCTGTTCTGCCGTGTAGTACCGAGTGGAGTACAGTGCATTTACTGTCGTGTAGTCCCGAGTGGAGTACTGTGTGCATACTGCCGTGTATTACTGAGTGGAGTACAGTGCCTGTACTGCCGTGTAGTAGCGAGTGGGGGACTGTGTGTGTACTGCCGTGTAGTACTGAGTAGAGTACAGTGCCTGTTCTGCCGTGTTGTACCGAGTGGAGTACAGTGTATAGTGCCGTGTAGTACACAGTGGAGTACAGTGCCTGTACTGCCGTGTAGTACCGAGTGGAGTACTGTGTGTATAGTGCCGTGTAGTACACAGTGGAGTACAGTGCATGTACTGCAGTGTAGTACTGAGTGGAGTACAGTGCCTGTACTGCCGTGTAGTCCCGAGTGGAGTACAATGCCTGTACTGCCGTGTAGTACTGATTGGAGTAATAGTGCCTGTACCGCCGTGTAGTACCGAGTGGAGTACAGTGCTTTTACTGCCGTGTAGTACTGAGTGAAGTACAGCGCCTGTACTGCCGTGTTATGCCGAGTGGAGTACTGTGTGTATAGTGCAGTGTAGTACTGAGTGGAGTACAGTGCATGTACTGCCGTGTAGTCCCGAGTGGAGTACTGTATGTATAGTGCAGTATAGTACTGAGTGGAGTACAGTGCCTTTACTGCCGTGTATACCGAGTGGAGTACAGTGCCTATACTGCCGCGTAGTCCCGAGTGGAGTACTGTGTGCATACTGCCGTGTATTACTGAGTGGAGTACAGTGCCTGTACTGCCGTGTAGTAGCGAGTGGGGGACTGTGTGTGTACTGCCGTGTAGTACTGAGTAGAGTACAGTGCCTGTTCTGCCGTGTAGTACCGAGTGGAGTACTGTGTGTATAGTGCCGTGTAGTACCGAGTGGAGTACAGTGCCTGTACTGCCGTGTACTACTGAGTGGAGTACAGTGCCTGTAATTCCGTGTAGTACCGAGTGGAGTACTGTGTGTATAGTGCCGTGTAGTACCGAGTGGAGTACAGTGCCTGTACTGCCGTGTAGTACTGAGTGGAGTACAGTGCCTGTACTGCCGTGTAGTCCCGAGTGGAGTACAATGCCTGTACTGCCGTGTAGTACTGATTGGAGTACAGTGCCTGTACTGCCGTGTAGTACCGAGTGGAGTACAGTGCTTGTATTGCCGTGTAGTACTGAGTGGAGTACAGTGCCTGTACTGCCGTGTAGTGCCCAGTGGAGTACTGTGTGTATAGTGCAGTGTAGTACTGAGTAGAGTACAGTGCATGTAATGCCGTGTAGTCCCGAGTGGAGTACTCTGTGTATAGTGCAGTGTAGTACTGAGTGGAGTACAGTGCTTGTACTGCCGTGTAGTCCCGAGTGGAGTACTGTGTGCATACTGCCGTGTAGTACTGAGTGGAGTACAGTGCCTGTACTGCCGTGTAGTACCGAGTGGAGTACAGTGCCTGTACTGCCGTGTAGTACTGAGTGGAGTACAGTGCCTGTACTGCCGTGTAGTCCCGTGTGGAGTACTGTGTGTATAGTGCAGTGTAGTACTGAGTGGAGTACAGTGCATGTACTGCCGTGTAGTACCGAGTGGATTACTGTGTGTATAGTGCCGTGTAGTACCGAGTGGAGTACAGTGCCTGTACTGCCGTGTAGTACTGAGTGGTGTACAGTGTGTATAGTGCCGTGTAGTACCGAGTAGAGTACAGTGTGTATAGTACCGTGTAGTACTGAGTGGAGTACAGTGCATGTACTGCCGTGTAGTACAGAGTGGAGTACAGTGCAAGTACTGCCGTGTAGTACTGAGTGGAGTACAGTGCATGTACTCCCGTGTAGTACCAAGTGGAGTGCAGTACCTGTACTGCCGTGTAGTACTGAGTGGAGTACAGTGCCTGTACTGACGTGTAGTACGGAGTGGAATACAGTGCCTGTACTGGAGTGTATTACCTAGTGGAGTACAGTGTGTATAGTGCCGTCTAGTACCGAGTGGAGTACAGTGTGTATAGTGCCGTGTAGTACTGAGTGGAGTACAGTGCCTGTACTGCCGTGTAGTACCGAGTGGAGTACAGTGCCTGTACTGCCGTGTAGTACTGAGTGGAATACAGTGCCTGTACTGCCGTGTAGTACCGAGTGGAGTACAGTGTGCATAGTGCCGTGTAGTACTGAGTGGAGTACAGTGCCTGTACTGCCGTGTAGTACTGAGTGGGTACAGTGCCTGTACTGCCGTGTAGTACCGAGTGGAGTACTGTGTGTATACTGCCGTGTAGTACTGAGTGTAGTACAGTACCTGTACTGCCGTGTAGTACCGAGTGGAGTACTGTGTGTATAGTGCGGTGTAGTACCGAGTGGAGTACAGTGCATGTACTGCCGTGTAGTCCCGAGTGGAGTACTGTGTGTATAGTGCCGTGTAGTACCGAGTGGAGTATAGTGCCTGTATTGCCGTGTAGTACCGAGTGGAGTACTGTGTGTATAGTGCCGTGTAGTACCGAGTGGAGTACAGTGTGCATACTGCCGTGTAGTACTGAGTGGAGTACAGTGCCTGAACTGCCGTGTAGTACCGAGTGGAGTACTGTGTGTATAGTGCCGTGTAGTACCGAGTGGAGTAAAGTGCATGTACTGCCGTGTAGTACCGAGTGGAGTACTGTGTGTATAGTGCGGTGTAGTACCGAGTGGAGTACAGTGCATGTACTGCCGTGTAGTCCCGAGTGGAGTACTGTGTGTATAGTGCCGTGTAGTACCGAGTGGAGTACAGTGCCTGTATTGCCGTGTAGTACCGAGTGGAGTACTGTGTGTATAGTGCCGTGTAGTACCGAGTGGAGTGCTGTGTCCATACTGCCGTGTAGTACAGAGTGGAGTACAGTACCTGTACTGCCGTGTAGTACCGAGTGGAGTACTGTGTGTATAGTGCCGTGTAGTACCGAGTGGAGTACAATCCCTGTATTTTCGTGTAGTACTGAGTGGAATAGAGTGCCTGAAGTGCCGTGTAGTCCCGAGTGGAGTACAGTGCCTGTACTGCCGTGTAGTTGTGAGTGGAGTACTGTGCCTGTACTGCCGTGTAGTACTGAGTGGAGTACTCTGTGTATAGTGCCGTCTAGTACCGAGTGGAGTACAGTGGGTGTACTGTCGTGTATTACTGTGTGGAGTACAGTGCCTGTACTGCCGTGTAGTACTGAGTGGAGTACAGTGCCTGTACTGCCGTGTAGTACTGAGTGGAGTACAGTGCCTGTACTGCCGTGTAGTACTGAGTGGAGTACAGTGCATGTACTGCCGTATAGTACTGAGTGGAGTACTGTGTGTATAGTGCCGTGTAGTACCGAGTGGAGTACCGTGCCTGTACTGCCGTGTAGTACTGAGTGGCGTACAGTGCCTGTACTGCCGTGTAGTACTGAGTGGTGTACAGTGCCTGTACTGCCGTGTAGTCCCGAGTGGAGTACGGTGCCTGTACTGCCGTGTAGTACTGAGTGGAGTACTGTGTGTATAGGGCCGTGTAGTACCGAGTGGAGTACCGTGCCTGTACTGCCGTGTAGTACTGAGTGGAGTACAGTGCCTGTACTGCCGTGTAGTACTGAGTGGAGTACAGTGCCTGTACTGCCGTGTAGTCCCGACTGGAGTACAGTGCCTGTTCTGCCGTGTAGTACAGAGTGGAGTACTGTGTGTATAGTGCCGTGTAGTACCGAGTGGAGTAAAGTGCCTGTACTGCCGTGTAGTACTGAGTGGAGTACAGTGCCTGTACTGCCGTGTAGTACTGAGTGGAGTACAGTGCCTGTACTGCTGTGTAGTACTGAGTGGAGTACAGTGCCTGTACTGCCGTGTAGTACTGAGTGGAGTACTGTGTGTATAGTGCCGTGTAGTACCGAGTGGAGTACCGTGCCTGTACTGCCGTGTAGTCCCGAGTGGAGTACAGTGCCTGTACTGCCGTGTAGTACTGAGTGGAGTACTGTGTGTATAGTGCCGTGTAGTACCGAGTGGAGTACAGTGCCTGTACTGCCGTGTAGTACTGAGTGGAGAACAGTGCCTGTACTGCCGTGTATTACTGAGTGCAGTACAGTGCCTGTACTGCCGTGTAGTCCCGAATGGAGTACTGTGTGTATAGTGCCGTGTAGTATGGAGTGGAATACAGTGCCTGTACTGCCGTGTAGTACTGAGTGGAGTACAGTGCCTGTACTAACGTGTATTCCCGAGAGGAGTACTGTGTGTTTAGTGCAGTGTAGTACTGAGTGGTGTACAATGCCTGTACTGCCGTGTAGTACTGAGTGGAGTACAGTGCCTGTACTCCCGTGTAGTCCCGAGTGGAGTACTGTGTGTATAGTGCCGTGTAGTACTGAGTGGAGTACAGTGCCTGTACTGCCGTGTAGTACTGGGTGGAGTACAATGCCTGTACTGCCGTGTAGTACCGAGTGGGGGACTGTGTGTATACTGCTGTGTAGTACCGAGTGGAGTACAGTGCCTGTACTGCCGTGTAGTACCGAGCGGAGTACTGTGTGTATAGTGCCGTGTAGTACCGAGTGGAGTACAGTGCCTGTACTGTCGTGTAGTACCGAGTGGAGTACTGTGTGTATAGTGCCGTGTAGTACCGAGTGGAGTACAGTGCCTGTACTGCTGTGTAGTACCGAGTGGAGTACTGTGTGCATACTGCCGTGTAGTACTGTGTGGAGTATAGTGCCTGTACTGCCGTGTAGTACCGGGTGGAGTACTGTTTGTATAGTGCCGTGTAGTACCGAGTGGAGTACACTGCATGTACTGCCGTGTTGTACCGAGTGGAGTACTGTGTGTATCGTGCGGTGTAGTACCGAGTGGAGTACATTGCATGTAATGCGGTGTAGTACCGAGTTTAGTACTGTGTGTATAGTGCCGTGTAGTACCGAGTGGAGTACAGTGCCTCTACTGCCGTGTAGTACTGAGTGGAATACAGTGCCTGAACTGCCGTGTAGTCCCGAGTGGAGTACAGTGCCTGTACTGCCGTGTAGTAGTGAGTGGAGTACTGTGCCTGTACTGCGTGTGGTACTGAGTGGAGTACTGTGTGTATAGTGCCGTGTAGTACCGAGTGGAGTACAGTGCCTGTATTGCCGTGTAGTACCGAGTGGAGTACTGTGTATATAGTGCCGTGTAGTACCGAGTGGAGAACTGTGTGCATACTGCCGTGTAGTAATGAGTGGAGTACAGTACTTGTACTGCCGTGTAGTACCGAGTGAAGTACTGTGTGTATAGTGCCGTGTAGTACCGAGTGGAGTACAGTGCCTGTACTGTCGTCTAGTACCGAGTGGAGGTCTGTGTGTATAGTGCCGTGTAGTACCGAGTGGAGTACAGTGCCTGTACTGCTGTGTAGTACCGAGTGGAGTACTGTGTGCATACTGCCGTGTAGTACTGTGTGGAGTATAGTGCCTGTACTGCCGTGTAGTACCGGGTGGAGTAGTGTTTATATAGTGCCGTGTAGTACCGAGTGGAGTACACTGCATGTACTGCCGTGTAGTACCGAGTGGAGTACTGTGTGTATCGTGCGGGGTAGTACCGAGTGGAGTACATTGCATGTACTGCGGTGTAGTACCTAGTGGAGTACTGTGTGTATAGTGCCGTGTAGTACCGAGTGGAGTACAGTGCCTCTACTGCCGTGTAGTACTGAGTGGAGTACAGTGCCTGTACTGCCGTGTAGTCCCGAGTGGAGTACAGTGCCTGTACTGTCGTGTAGTAGTGAGTGGGGTACTGTGCCTGTACTGCCGTGTGGTACTGAGTGGAGTACTGTGTGTATAGTACCGTGTAGTACCGAGTGGAGTACAGTGCCTGTAATGCCGTGTAGTACCGAGTGGAGTACAGTGCCTGTACTGCCGTGTAGTACTGAGTGGAGTACAGTGCCTGTACTGCCGTGTAGTCCCGAGTGGAGTACTGTGTGTATAGTGCAGTGTAGTACTGAGTGGAGTACTGTGTGTATAGTGCAGTGTAGTACTGAGTGGAGTACTGTGTGTATAGTGCCGTGTACTACTGAGTGGAGTACAGTGCCTGTACTGCCGTGTAGTCCCGAGTGGAGTACAGTGCCTGTACTGCCGTGTAGTAGTGAGTGGAGTACTGTGCCTCTACTGCCGTGTGGTACTGAGTGGAGTACTGTGTGTATAGTGCCGTGTAGTACCGCGTGGAGTACAGTGCCTGTACTGCCGTGTAGTACTGAGTGGTGTACAGTGCCTGTAATGCTGTGTAGTAACGAGTGGAGTATTGTGTGTATAGTGCCGTGTAGTACCGAGTGGAGTACAGTGCCTGTACTGCCGTGTAGTACCGAGTGGAGTACAGTGCCTGTACTGCCGTGTAGTAGTGAGTGGAGTACTGTGCCTGTACTGCCGTGTGGTACTGAGTGGAGTACTGTGTGTATAGTGCCGTGTAGTACCGCGTGGAGTACAGTGGGTGTAGTGCCGTGTAGTACTGAGTGGAGTAGAGTGCCTGTACTGCCGTGTAGTACTGAGTGGAGTACAGTGCCTGTACTGCCGTGTAGTCCCGAGTGGAGTACATTGCCTGTACTGCCGTGTAGTACTGAGTGGAGTACTGTGTGTATAGTGCCGTGTAGTACCGAGTGGAGTACAGTGCCTGTACTGCCGTGTTGTACCGAGTGGAGTACAGTGTATAGTGCCGTGTAGTACACAGTGGAGTACAGTGCCTGTACTGCCGTGTAGTACTGAGTGAAGTACAGTGCCTGTAATGCCGTGTAGTACTGAGTGGAGTACAGTGCCTGTACTGCCGTGTAGTCCCGAGTGGAGTACAATGCCTGTACTGCCGTGTAGTACTGATTGGAGTACAGTGCCTGTACTGCCGTGTAGTACTGATTGGAGTACAGTGCCTGTACTGCCGTGTAGTACCGAGTGGAGTACAGTGCTTGTATTGCCGTGTAGTACTGAGTGGAGTACAGTGCCTGTACTGCCGTGTAGTGCCCAGTGGAGTACTGTGTGTATAGTGCAGTGTAGTACTGAGTAGAGTACAGTGCATGTACTGCCGTGTAGTCCCGAGTGGAGTACTCTGTGTATAGTGCAGTGTAGTACTGAGTGGAGTACAGTGCTTGTACTGCCGTGTAGTCCCGAGTGGAGTACTGTGTGCATACTGCCGTGTAGTACTGAGTGGAGTACAGTGCCTGTACTGCCGTGTAGTACCGAGTGGAGTACAGTGCCTGTACTGCCGTGTAGTACTGAGTGGAGTACAGTGCCTGTACTGCCGTGTAGTCCCGTGTGGAGTACTGTGTGTATAGTGCAGTGTAGTACTGAGTGGAGTACAGTGCATGTACTGCCGTGTAGTACCGAGTGGATTACTGTGTGTATAGTGCCGTGTAGTACCGAGTGGAGTACAGTGCCTGTACTGCCGTGTAGTACTGAGTGGTGTACAGTGTGTATAGTGCCGTGTAGTACCGAGTGGAGTACAGTGTGTATAGTACCGTGTAGTACTGAGTGGAGTACAGTGCATGTACTGCCGTGTAGTACAGAGTGGAGTACAGTGCAAGTACTGCCGTGTAGTACTGAGTGGAGTACAGTGCATGTACTCCCGTGTAGTACCAAGTGGAGTGCAGTACCTGTACTGCCGTGTAGTACTGAGTGGAGTACAGTGCCTGTACTGACGTGTAGTACGGAGTGGAATACAGTGCCTGTACTGGAGTGTATTACCTAGTGGAGTACAGTGTGTATAGTGCCGTCTAGTACCGAGTGGAGTACAGTGTGTATAGTGCCGTGTAGTACTGAGTGGAGTACAGTGCCTGTACTGCCGTGTAGTACCGAGTGGAGTACAGTGCCTGTACTGCCGTGTAGTACTGAGTGGAATACAGTGCCTGTACTGCCGTGTAGTACCGAGTGGAGTACAGTGTGCATAGTGCCGTGTAGTACTGAGTGGAGTACAGTGCCTGTACTGCCGTGTAGTACTGAGTGGGTACAGTGCCTGTACTGCCGTGTAGTACCGAGTGGAGTACTGTGTGTATACTGCCGTGTAGTACTGAGTGTAGTACAGTACCTGTACTGCCGTGTAGTACCGAGTGGAGTACTGTGTGTATAGTGCGGTGTAGTACCGAGTGGAGTACAGTGCATGTACTGCCGTGTAGTCCCGAGTGGAGTACTGTGTGTATAGTGCCGTGTAGTACCGAGTGGAGTATAGTGCCTGTATTGCCGTGTAGTACCGAGTGGAGTACTGTGTGTATAGTGCCGTGTAGTACCGAGTGGAGTACAGTGTGCATACTGCCGTGTAGTACTGAGTGGAGTACAGTGCCTGAACTGCCGTGTAGTACCGAGTGGAGTACTGTGTGTATAGTGCCGTGTAGTACCGAGTGGAGTAAAGTGCATGTACTGCCGTGTAGTACCGAGTGGAGTACTGTGTGTATAGTGCGGTGTAGTACCGAGTGGAGTACAGTGCATGTACTGCCGTGTAGTCCCGAGTGGAGTACTGTGTGTATAGTGCCGTGTAGTACCGAGTGGAGTACAGTGCCTGTATTGCCGTGTAGTACCGAGTGGAGTACTGTGTGTATAGTGCCGTGTAGTACCGAGTGGAGTGCTGTGTCCATACTGCCGTGTAGTACAGAGTGGAGTACAGTACCTGTACTGCCGTGTAGTACCGAGTGGAGTACTGTGTGTATAGTGCCGTGTAGTACCGAGTGGAGTACAATCCCTGTATTTTCGTGTAGTACTGAGTGGAATAGAGTGCCTGAAGTGCCGTGTAGTCCCGAGTGGAGTACAGTGCCTGTACTGCCGTGTAGTTGTGAGTGGAGTACTGTGCCTGTACTGCCGTGTAGTACTGAGTGGAGTACTCTGTGTATAGTGCCGTCTAGTACCGAGTGGAGTACAGTGGGTGTACTGTCGTGTATTACTGTGTGGAGTACAGTGCCTGTACTGCCGTGTAGTACTGAGTGGAGTACAGTGCCTGTACTGCCGTGTAGTACTGAGTGGAGTACAGTGCCTGTACTGCCGTGTAGTACTGAGTGGAGTACAGTGCATGTACTGCCGTATAGTACTGAGTGGAGTACTGTGTGTATAGTGCCGTGTAGTACCGAGTGGATTACCGTGCCTGTACTGCCGTGTAGTACTGAGTGGCGTACAGTGCCTGTACTGCCGTGTAGTACTGAGTGGTGTACAGTGCTTGTACTGCCGTGTAGTCCCGAGTGGAGTACGGTGCCTGTACTGCCGTGTAGTACTGAGTGGAGTACTGTGTGTATAGGGCCGTGTAGTACCGAGTGGAGTACCGTGCCTGTACTGCCGTGTAGTACTGAGTGGAGTACAGTGCCTGTACTGCCGTGTAGTACTGAGTGGAGTACAGTGCCTGTACTGCCGTGTAGTCCCGACTGGAGTACAGTGCCTGTACTGCCGTGTAGTACAGAGTGGAGTACTGTGTGTATAGTGCCGTGTAGTACCGAGTGGAGTAAAGTGCCTGTACTGCCGTGTAGTACTGAGTGGAGTACAGTGCCTGTACTGCCGTGTAGTACTGAGTGGAGTACAGTGCCTGTACTGCTGTGTAGTACTGAGTGGAGTACAGTGCCTGTACTGCCGTGTAGTACTGAGTGGAGTACTGTGTGTATAGTGCCGTGTAGTACCGAGTGGAGTACCGTGCCTGTACTGCCGTGTAGTCCCGAGTGGAGTACAGTGCCTGTACTGCCGTGTAGTACTGAGTGGAGTACTGTGTGTATAGTGCCGTGTAGTACCGAGTGGAGTACAGTGCCTGTACTGCCGTGTAGTACTGAGTGGAGAACAGTGCCTGTACTGCCGTGTATTACTGAGTGCAGTACAGTGCCTGTACTGCCGTGTAGTCCCGAATGGAGTACTGTGTGTATAGTGCCGTGTAGTATGGAGTGGAATACAGTGCCTGTAATGCCGTGTAGTACTGAGTGGAGTACAGTGCCTGTACTAACGTGTATTCCCGAGAGGAGTACTGTGTGTTTAGTGCAGTGTAGTACTGAGTGGTGTACAATGCCTGTACTGCCGTGTAGTACTGAGTGGAGTACAGTGCCTGTACTCCCGTGTAGTCCCGAGTGGAGTACTGTGTGTATAGTGCCGTGTAGTACTGAGTGGAGTACAGTGCCTGTACTGCCGTGTAGTACTGGGTGGAGTACAATGCCTGTACTGCCGTGTAGCACCGAGTGGGGGACTGTGTGTATACTGCTGTGTAGTACCGAGTGGAGTACAGTGCCTGTACTGCCGTGTAGTACCGAGCGGAGTACTGTGTGTATAGTGCCGTGTAGTACCGAGTGGAGTACAGTGCCTGTACTGTCGTGTAGTACCGAGTGGAGTACTGTGTGTATAGTGCCGTGTAGTACCGAGTGGAGTACAGTGCCTGTACTGCTGTGTAGTACCGAGTGGAGTACTGTGTGCATACTGCCGTGTAGTACTGTGTGGAGTATAGTGCCTGTACTGCCGTGTAGTACCGGGTGGAGTACTGTTTGTATAGTGCCGTGTAGTACCGAGTGGAGTACACTGCATGTACTGCCGTGTTGTACCGAGTGGAGTACTGTGTGTATCGTGCGGTGTAGTACCGAGTGGAGTACATTGCATGTAATGCGGTGTAGTACCGAGTTTAGTACTGTGTGTATAGTGCCGTGTAGTACCGAGTGGAGTACAGTGCCTCTACTGCCGTGTAGTACTGAGTGGAATACAGTGCCTGAACTGCCGTGTAGTCCCGAGTGGAGTACAGTGCCTGTACTGCCGTGTAGTAGTGAGTGGAGTACTGTGCCTGTACTGCGTGTGGTACTGAGTGGAGTACTGTGTGTATAGTGCCGTGTAGTACCGAGTGGAGTACAGTGCCTGTATTGCCGTGTAGTACCGAGTGGAGTACTGTGTATATAGTGCCGTGTAGTACCGAGTGGAGAACTGTGTGCATACTGCCGTGTAGTAATGAGTGGAGTACAGTACCTGTACTGCCGTGTAGTACCGAGTGAAGTACTGTGTGTATAGTGCCGTGTAGTACCGAGTGGAGTACAGTGCCTGTACTGTCGTCTAGTACCGAGTGGAGGTCTGTGTGTATAGTGCCGTGTAGTACCGAGTGGAGTACCGTGCCTGTACTGCTGTGTAGTAACGAGTGGAGTACTTTGTGCATACTGCCGTGTAGTACTGTGTGGAGTATAGTGCCTGTACTGCCGTGTAGTACCGGGTGGAGTAGTGTTTATATAGTGCCGTGTAGTACCGAGTGGAGTACACTGCATGTACTGCCGTGTAGTACCGAGTGGAGTACTGTGTGTATCGTGCGGTGTAGTACCGAGTGGAGTACATTGCATGTACTGCGGTGTAGTACCTAGTGGAGTACTGTGTGTATAGTGCCGTGTAGTACCGAGTGGAGTACAGTGCCTCTACTGCCGTGTAGTACTGAGTGGAGTACAGTGCCTGTACTGCCGTGTAGTCCCGAGTGGAGTACAGTGCCTGTACTGTCGTGTAGTAGTGAGTGGGGTACTGTGCCTGTACTGCCGTGTGGTACTGAGTGGAGTACTGTGTGTATAGTACCGTGTAGTACCGAGTGGAGTACAGTGCCTGTAATGCCGTGTAGTACCGAGTGGAGTACAGTGCCTGTACTGCCGTGTAGTACTGAGTGGAGTACAGTGCCTGTACTGCCGTGTAGTCCCGAGTGGAGTACTGTGTGTATAGTGCAGTGTAGTACTGAGTGGAGTACTGTGTGTATAGTGCAGTGTAGTACTGAGTGGAGTACTGTGTGTATAGTGCCGTGTACTACTGAGTGGAGTACAGTGCCTGTACTGCCGTGTAGTCCCGAGTGGAGTACAGTGCCTGTACTGCCGTGTAGTAGTGAGTGGAGTACTGTGCCTCTACTGCCGTGTGGTACTGAGTGGAGTACTGTGTGTATAGTGCCGTGTAGTACCGCGTGGAGTACAGTGCCTGTACTGCCGTGTAGTACTGAGTGGTGTACAGTGCCTGTAATGCTGTGTAGTAACGAGTGGAGTATTGTGTGTATAGTGCCGTGTAGTACCGAGTGGAGTACAGTGCCTGTACTGCCGTGTAGTACCGAGTGGAGTACAGTGCCTGTACTGCCGTGTAGTAGTGAGTGGAGTACTGTGCCTGTACTGCCGTGTGGTACTGAGTGGAGTACTGTGTGTATAGTGCCGTGTAGTACCGCGTGGAGTACAGTGGGTGTAGTGCCGTGTAGTACTGAGTGGAGTAGAGTGCCTGTACTGCCGTGTAGTACTGAGTGGAGTACAGTGCCTGTACTGCCGTGTAGTCCCGAGTGGAGTACATTGCCTGTACTGCCGTGTAGTACTGAGTGGAGTACTGTGTGTATAGTGCCGTGTAGTACCGAGTGGAGTACAGTGCCTGTACTGCCGTGTTGTACCGAGTGGAGTACAGTGTATAGTGCCGTGTAGTACACAGTGGAGTACAGTGCCTGTACTGCCGTGTAGTACTGAGTGAAGTACAGTGCCTGTAATGCCGTGTAGTACCGAGTGGAGTACTGTGTGTATAGCGCCGTGTAGTACCGAGTGGAGGACAGTGCCTGTACTGCCGTGTAGTACTGAGTGGAGTACAGTGCCTGTACTGCCGTGTAGTACCGACTGGAGTACAGTGCTTGTACTGCCGTGTAGTACTGCGTGAAATACAGTGCCTGTACTGCCGTGTAGTGCCGAGTGGAATACTGTGTGTATAGTGCAGTGTAGTACTGAGTGGAGTACAGTGCATGTACTGCCGTGTAGTGCCGAGTGGAGTACTGTATGTATAGTGCAGTGTAGTACTGAGTGGAGTACAGTGCCCGTACTGCCGTGTAGTACCGAGTGGAGTACAGTGCATTTACTGTCGTGTAGTCCCGAGTGGAGTACTGTGTGCATACTGCCGTGTATTACTGAGTGGAGTACAGTGCCTGTACTGCCGTGTAGTAGCGATTGGGGGACTGTGTGTGTACTGCCGTGTAGTACTGAGTAGAGTACAGTGCCTGTTCTGCCGTGTAGTACCGAGTGGAGTACTGTGTGTATAGTGCCGTGTAGTACCGAGTGGAGTACAGTGCCTGTACTGCCGTGTAGTACTGAGTGGAGTACAGTGCCTGTAATGCCGTGTAGTACCGAGTGGAGTACTGTGTGTATAGTGCCGTGTAGTACCGAGTGGAGTACAGTGCCTGTACTGCCGTGTAGTACTGAGTGGAGTACAGTGCCTGTAATGCCGTGTAGTCCCGAGTGGAGTACAGTGCCTGTACTGCCGTGTAGTACTGATTGGAGTAGAGTGCCTGTACTGCCGTGTAGTACCGAGTGGAGTACAGTGCTTGTTCCACCGTGTAGTACTGAGTGGAGTACAGTGCCTGTACTGCCGTGTAGTGCCCAGTGGAGTACTGTGTGTATAGTGCAGTGTAGTACTGAGTGGAGTACAGTGCATGTACTGCCGTGTAGTACCGAGTGGAGTACAGTGCCTGTACTGCCGTGTAGTCCCGAGTGGAGTACTGTGTGCATACTGCCGTGTAGTACTGAGTGGAGTACAGTGCCTGTAATGCCGTGTAGTACCGAGTGGAGTACAATGCCTCTACTGCCGTGTAGTACTGAGTGGAGTACAGTGCCTGTACTGCCGTGTAGTCCCGAGTGGAGTACTGTGTGTATAGTGCAGTGTAGTACTGAGTGGAGTACTGTGTGTATAGTGCAGTGTAGTACTGAGTGGAGTACTGTGTGTATAGTGCCGTGTAGTACTGAGTGGAGTACAGTGCCTGTACTGCCGTGTAGTCCCAGGTGGAGTACTGTGTGCTTACTGCCGTGTAGTACTGAGTGGAGTACAGTGCCTGTACTGCCGTGTAGTACCGAGTGGAGTACTGTGCCTGTACTGCCGTGTAGTACTGAGTGGAGTACAGTGCTTGTACTGCCGTGTAGTCCCGAGTGGAGTACTGTGTGTATAGTGCAGTGTAGTACTGAGTGGAGTACTGTGTGTATAGTGCAGTGTAGTACTGAGTGGAGTACTGTGTGTATAGTGCCGTGTAGTACTGAGTGGAGTACAGTGCCTGTACTGCCGTGTAGTCCCAGGTGGAGTACTGTGTGCTTACTGCCGTGTAGTACTGAGTGGAGTACAGTGCCTGTACTGCCGTGTAGTACTGAGTGGAGTACTGTGCCTGTACTGCCGTGTAGTACCGAGTGGAGTACAGTGCTTGTACTGCCGTGTAGTACTGCGTGAAGTACAGTGCATGTACTGCCGTGTAGTGCCGAGTGGAGTACTGTGTGTATAGTGCAGTGTAGTACTGAGTGGAGTACAGTGCATGTACTGCCGTGTAGTGCCGAGTGGAGTACTGTATGTATAGTGCAGTGTAGTACTGTGTGGAGTACAGTGCCTGTACTGCCGTGTAGTACCGAGTGGAGTACTGTGTGTATAGCGCCGTGTAGTACTGAGTGGAGTACAGTGCCTGTACTGCCGTGTAGTACCGAGTGGAGTACAGTGCTTGTACTGACGTGTAGTACTGCGTGAAGTACAGTGCCTGTACTGCCGTGTAGTGCCGAGTGGAGTACTGTGTGTATAGTGCAGTGTAGTACTGAGTGGAGTACAGTGCATGTACTGCCGTGTAGTGCCGAGTGGAGTACTGTATGTATAGTGCAGTGTAGTACTGTGTGGAGTACAGTGCCTGTTCTGCCGTGTAGTACCGAGTGGAGTACAGTGCATTTACTGTCGTGTAGTCCCGAGTGGAGTACTGTGTGCATACTGCCGTGTATTACTGAGTGGAGTACAGTGCCTGTACTGCCGTGTAGTAGCGAGTGGGGGACTGTGTGTGTACTGCCGTGTAGTACTGAGTAGAGTACAGTGCCTGTTCTGCCGTGTTGTACCGAGTGGAGTACAGTGTATAGTGCCGTGTAGTACACAGTGGAGTACAGTGCCTGTACTGCCGTGTAGTACTGAGTGAAGTACAGTGCCTGTAATGACGTGTAGTACCGAGTGGAGTACTGTGTGTATAGCGCCGTGTAGTACTGAGTGGAGTACAGTGCCTGTACTGCCGTGTAGTACCGAGTGGAGTACAGTGCTTGTACTGCCGTGTAGTACTGCGTGAAGTACAGTGCCTGTACTGCCGTGTAGTGCCGAGTGGAGTACTGTGTGTATAGTGCAGTGTAGTACTGAGTGGAGCACAGTGCATGTACTGCCGTGTAGTGCCGAGTGGAGTACTGTATGTATAGTGCAGTGTAGTACTGTGTGGAGTACAGTGCCTGTACTGCCGTGTAGTACCGAGTGGAGTACAGTGCATTTACTGTCGTGTAGTCCCGAGTGGAGTACTGTGTGCATACTGCCGTGTATTACTGAGTGGAGTACAGTGCCTGTACTGCCGTGTAGTAGCGAGTGGGGGACTGTGTGTGTACTGCCGTGTAGTACTGAGTAGAGTACAGTGCCTGTTCTGCCGTGTAGTACCGAGTGGAGTACTGTGTGTATAGTGCCGTGTAGTACCGAGTGGAGTACATTGCCTGTACTGCCGTGTAGTACTGAGTGGAGTACACTGCCTGTAATGCCGTGTAGTACCGAGTGGAGTACTGTGTGTATAGTGCCGTGTAGTACCGAGTGGAGTACAGTGCGTGTACTGCCGTGTAGTACTGAGTGGAGTACAGTGCCTGTAATGCCGTGTAGTCCCGAGTGGAGTACAGTGCCTGTACTGCCGTGTAGTACTGATTGGAGTAGAGTGCCTGTACTGCCGTGTAGTACCGAGTGGAGTACAGTGCTTGTACTGCCGTGTAGTACTGAGTGGAGTACAGTGCCTGTACTGCCGTGTAGTGCCCAGTGGAGTACTGTGTGTATAGTGCAGTGTAGTACTGAGTGGAGTACAGTGCATGTACTGCCGTGTAGTCCCGAGTGGAGTACTCTGTGTATAGTGCAGTGTAGTACTGAGTGGAGTACAGTGCCTGTACTGCCGTGTAGTACCGAGTGGAGTACAGTGCCTGTACTGCCGTGTAGTCCCGAGTGGAGTACTGTGTGCATACTGCCGTGTAGTACTGAGTGGAGTACAGTGCCTGTAATGCCGTGTAGTACCGAGTGGAGTACAGTGCCTGTACTGCCGTGTAGTACTGAGTGGAGTACAGTGCCTGTACTGCCGTGTAGTCCCGAGTGGAGTACTGTGTGTATAGTGCAGTGTAGTACTGAGTGGACTACTGTGTGTATAGTGCCGTGTAGTACTGAGTGGAGTACAGTGCCTGTACTGCCGTGTAGTCCCAGGTGGAGTACTGTGTGCATACTGCCGTGTAGTACTGAGTGGAGTACAGTGCCTGTACTGCCGTGTAGTACCGAGTGGAGTATTGTGCCTGTACTGCCGTGTAGTACTGAGTGGAGTACATTGCCTGTACTGCCGTGCAGTCCCGAGTGGAGTACTGTGTGTATAGTGCAGTGTAGTACTGAGTGGAGTACTGTGTGTATAGTGCCGTGTAGTACTGAGTGGAGTACAGTGCCTGTACTGCCGTGTAATACCGAGTGGAGTACTGTGTGCATACTGCCGTGTAGTACTGAGTGGAGTACAGTGCCTGTACTCCCGTGTAGTACTGGGTGGAGTAGAGTGCCTGTACTGCCGTGTAGTCCCCAGTGGAATACAGTTTGTGTAGTGCAGTGTAGTACTGAGTGGAGTACAGTGCATGTACTGCCGTGTAGTACCGAGTGGAGTACTGTGTGTATAGTGCAGTGTAGTACTGAGTGGAGTACTGTGTGTATAGTGCCGTGTAGTACTGAGTGGAGTACAGAACCTGTACTGCCGTGTAGTACCGAGTGGAGTACTGTGTGTATAGTGCCGTGTAGTACACAGTGGAGTACAGTGCCTGTGCTGCCGTGTAGAACTGAGTGGAGTACAGTGCCTGTAATGCCGTGTAGTACCGAGTGGAGTACTGTGTGTATAGTGCCGTGTAGTACTGAGTGGAGTACATTGCCTGTACTGCCGTGCAGTCCCGAGTGGAGTACTGTGTGTATAGTGCCGTGTAGTACTGAGTGGATTACAGTGCCTGTACTGCCGTGTAGTACTGAGTGGATTACAGTGCCTGTACTGCCGTGTAGTCCCGAGTGGAGTACTGAGTGTATAGTGCCGTGTAGTACCGAGTGGAGTACAGTGCCTGTACTGCCGTGTAGTACTGAGTGGAGTACAGTGCCTGTACTGCCGTGTAGTCCCGAATGGAGTACTTTGTGTATAGTGCCGTGTAGTAAAGAGTGGAGTACAGTGCCTGTACTGCCGTGTAGTACCGAGTGGAGTAGTGTGTGTATAGTGCCGTGTAGTACACAGTGGAGTACAGTGCCTGTACTGCCGTGTAGTACTGAGTGGTGTACAGTGCCTGTAATGCTGTGTAGTAACGAGTGGAGTATTGTGTGTATAGTGCCGTGTAGTACCGAGTGGAGTACAGTGCCTGTACTGCCGTGTAGTACCGAGTGGAGTACTGTGTGTATAGTGCCGTGTAGTACACAGTGGAGTACAGTGCATGTACTGCAGTGTAGTACTGAGTGGAGTACAGTGCCTGTACTGCCGTGTAGTCCCGAGTGGAGTACAATGCCTGTACTGCCGTGTAGTACTGATTGGAGTAATAGTGCCTGTACCGCCGTGTAGTACCGAGTGGAGTACAGTGCTTTTACTGCCGTGTAGTACTGAGTGAAGTACAGCGCCTGTACTGCCGTGTTATGCCGAGTGGAGTACTGTGTGTATAGTGCAGTGTAGTACTGAGTGGAGTACAGTGCATGTACTGCCGTGTAGTCCCGAGTGGAGTACTGTATGTATAGTGCAGTATAGTACTGAGTGGAGTACAGTGCCTTTACTGCCGTGTATACCGAGTGGAGTACAGTGCCTATACTGCCGCGTAGTCCCGAGTGGAGTACTGTGTGCATACTGCCGTGTATTACTGAGTGGAGTACAGTGCCTGTACTGCCGTGTAGTAGCGAGTGGGGGACTGTGTGTGTACTGCCGTGTAGTACTGAGTAGAGTACAGTGCCTGTTCTGCCGTGTAGTACCGAGTGGAGTACTGTGTGTATAGTGCCGTGTAGTACCGAGTGGAGTACAGTGCCTGTACTGCCGTGTACTACTGAGTGGAGTACAGTGCCTGTAATTCCGTGTAGTACCGAGTGGAGTACTGTGTGTATAGTGCCGTGTAGTACCGAGTGGAGTACAGTGCCTGTACTGCCGTGTAGTACTGAGTGGAGTACAGTGCCTGTACTGCCGTGTAGTCCCGAGTGGAGTACAATGCCTGTACTGCCGTGTAGTACTGATTGGAGTACAGTGCCTGTACTGCCGTGTAGTACCGAGTGGAGTACAGTGCTTGTATTGCCGTGTAGTACTGAGTGGAGTACAGTGCCTGTACTGCCGTGTAGTGCCCAGTGGAGTACTGTGTGTATAGTGCAGTGTAGTACTGAGTAGAGTACAGTGCATGTACTGCCGTGTAGTCCCGAGTGGAGTACTCTGTGTATAGTGCAGTGTAGTACTGAGTGGAGTACAGTGCTTGTACTGCCGTGTAGTCCCGAGTGGAGTACTGTGTGCATACTGCCGTGTAGTACTGAGTGGAGTACAGTGCCTGTACTGCCGTGTAGTACCGAGTGGAGTACAGTGCCTGTACTGCCGTGTAGTACTGAGTGGAGTACAGTGCCTGTACTGCCGTGTAGTCCCGTGTGGAGTACTGTGTGTATAGTGCAGTGTAGTACTGAGTGGAGTACAGTGCATGTACTGCCGTGTAGTACCGAGTGGATTACTGTGTGTATAGTGCCGTGTAGTACCGAGTGGAGTACAGTGCCTGTACTGCCGTGTAGTACTGAGTGGTGTACAGTGTGTATAGTGCCGTGTAGTACCGAGTGGAGTACAGTGTGTATAGTACCGTGTAGTACTGAGTGGAGTACAGTGCATGTACTGCCGTGTAGTACAGAGTGGAGTACAGTGCAAGTACTGCCGTGTAGTACTGAGTGGAGTACAGTGCATGTACTCCCGTGTAGTACCAAGTGGAGTGCAGTACCTGTACTGCCGTGTAGTACTGAGTGGAGTACAGTGCCTGTACTGACGTGTAGTACGGAGTGGAATACAGTGCCTGTACTGGAGTGTATTACCTAGTGGAGTACAGTGTGTATAGTGCCGTCTAGTACCGAGTGGAGTACAGTGTGTATAGTGCCGTGTAGTACTGAGTGGAGTACAGTGCCTGTACTGCCGTGTAGTACCGAGTGGAGTACAGTGCCTGTACTGCCGTGTAGTACTGAGTGGAATACAGTGCCTGTACTGCCGTGTAGTACCGAGTGGAGTACAGTGTGCATAGTGCCGTGTAGTACTGAGTGGAGTACAGTGCCTGTACTGCCGTGTAGTACTGAGTGGGTACAGTGCCTGTACTGCCGTGTAGTACCGAGTGGAGTACTGTGTGTATACTGCCGTGTAGTACTGAGTGTAGTACAGTACCTGTACTGCCGTGTAGTACCGAGTGGAGTACTGTGTGTATAGTGCGGTGTAGTACCGAGTGGAGTACAGTGCATGTACTGCCGTGTAGTCCCGAGTGGAGTACTGTGTGTATAGTGCCGTGTAGTACCGAGTGGAGTATAGTGCCTGTATTGCCGTGTAGTACCGAGTGGAGTACTGTGTGTATAGTGCCGTGTAGTACCGAGTGGAGTACAGTGTGCATACTGCCGTGTAGTACTGAGTGGAGTACAGTGCCTGTACTGCCGTGTAGTCCCGAGTGGAGTACAGTGCCTGTACTGCCGTGTAGTAGTGAGTGGAGTACTGTGCCTCTACTGCCGTGTGGTACTGAGTGGAGTACTGTGTGTATAGTGCCGTGTAGTACCGCGTGGAGTACAGTGCCTGTACTGCCGTGTAGTACTGAGTGGTGTACAGTGCCTGTAATGCTGTGTAGTAACGAGTGGAGTATTGTGTGTATAGTGCCGTGTAGTACCGAGTGGAGTACAGTGCCTGTACTGCCGTGTAGTACCGAGTGGAGTACAGTGCCTGTACTGCCGTGTAGTAGTGAGTGGAGTACTGTGCCTGTACTGCCGTGTGGTACTGAGTGGAGTACTGTGTGTATAGTGCCGTGTAGTACCGCGTGGAGTACAGTGGGTGTAGTGCCGTGTAGTACTGAGTGGAGTAGAGTGCCTGTACTGCCGTGTAGTACTGAGTGGAGTACAGTGCCTGTACTGCCGTGTAGTCCCGAGTGGAGTACATTGCCTGTACTGCCGTGTAGTACTGAGTGGAGTACTGTGTGTATAGTGCCGTGTAGTACCGAGTGGAGTACAGTGCCTGTACTGCCGTGTTGTACCGAGTGGAGTACAGTGTATAGTGCCGTGTAGTACACAGTGGAGTACAGTGCCTGTACTGCCGTGTAGTACTGAGTGAAGTACAGTGCCTGTAATGCCGTGTAGTACCGAGTGGAGTACTGTGTGTATAGCGCCGTGTAGTACCGAGTGGAGGACAGTGCCTGTACTGCCGTGTAGTACTGAGTGGAGTACAG
Source organism: Anabrus simplex (assembly GCF_040414725.1). Lineage (NCBI taxonomy): Eukaryota > Metazoa > Arthropoda > Insecta > Orthoptera > Tettigoniidae > Anabrus > Anabrus simplex. The sequence continues at coordinate 915,894,361 of NC_090266.1, read as the reverse complement.
TGCCTGTACTGCCTTGTAGTACCGACTGGAGTACAGTGCTTGTACTGCCGTGTAGTACTGCGTGAAATACAGTGCCTGTACTGCCGTGTAGTGCCGAGTGGAGTACTGTGTGTATAGTGCAGTGTAGTACTGAGTGGAGTACAGTGCATGTACTGCAGTGTAGTGCCGAGTGGAGTACTGTATGTATAGTGCAGTGTAGTACTGAGTGGAGTACAGTGCCCGTACTGCCGTGTAGTACCGAGTGGAGTACAGTGCATTTACTGTCGTGTAGTCCCGAGTGGAGTACTGTGTGCATACTGCCGTGTATTACTGAGTGGAGTACAGTGCCTGTACTGCCGTGTAGTAGCGATTGGGGGACTGTGTGTGTACTGCCGTGTAGTACTGAGTAGAGTACAGTGCCTGTTCTGCCGTGTAGTACCGAGTGGAGTACTGTGTGTATAGTGCCGTGTAGTACCGAGTGGAGTACAGTGCCTGTACTGCCGTGTAGTACTGAGTGGAGTACAGTGCCTGTAATGCCGTGTAGTACTGATTGGAGTACAGTGCCTGTACTGCCGTGTAGTACCGAGTGGAGTACAGTGCATGTACTGCCGTGTAGTCCCGAGTGGAGTACTCTGTGTATAGTGCAGTGTAGTACTGAGTGGAGTACAGTGCCTGTACTGCCGTGTAGTACCGAGTGGAGTACAGTGCCTGTACTGCCGTGTAGTCCCGAGTGGAGTACTGTGTGCATACTGCCGTGTAGTACTGAGTGGAGTACAGTGCCTGTAATGCCGTGTAGTACCGAGTGGAGTACAGTGCGTGTACTGCCGTGTAGTACTGAGTGGAGTACAGTGCCTGTACTGCCGTGTAGTCCCGAGTGGAGTACTGTGTGTATAGTGCAGTGTAGTACTGAGTGGAGTACTGTGTGTATAGTGCAGTGTAGTACTGAGTGGAGTACTGTGTGTATAGTGCCGTGTACTACTGCGTGGAGTACAGTGCCTGTACTGCCGTGTAGTCCCAGGTGGAGTACTGTGTGCATACTGCCGTGTAGTACTGAATGGAGTACAGTGCCTGTACTGCCGTGTAGTACCGAGTGGAGTACTGTGCCTGTACTGCCGTGTAGTACTGTGTGGAGTACATTGCCTGTACTGCGTGCAGTCCCGAGTGGGGTACTGTGTGTATAGTGCAGTGTAGTACTGAGTGGAGTACAGTGCATGTACTGCCGTGTAGTCCCGAGTGGAGTACTGTATGTATAGTGCAGTATAGTACTGAGTGGAGTACAGTGCCTTTATTGCCGTGTATACCGAGTGGAGTACAGTGCCTATACTGCCGTGTAGTCCCGAGTGGAGTACTGTGTGCATACTGCCGTGTATTACTGAGTGGAGTACAGTGCCTGTACTGCCGTGTAGTAGCGAGTGGGGGACTGTGTGTGTACTGCCGTGTAGTACTGAGTAGAGTACAGTGCCTGTTCTGCCGTGTAGTACCGAGTGGAGTACTGTGTGTATAGTGCCGTGTAGTACCGAGTGGAGTACAGTGCCTGTACTGCCGTGTACTACTGAGTGGAGTACAGTGCCTGTAATGCCGTGTAGTACCGAGTGGCGTACTGTGTGTATTGTGCCGTGTAGTACCGAGTGGAGTACAGTGCCTGTACTGCCGTGTAGTACTGAGTGGAGTACAGTGCCTGTACTGCCGTGTAGTCCCGAGTGGAGTACAATGCCTGTACTGCCGTGTAGTACTGATTGGAGTACAGTGCCTGTACTGCCGTGTAGTACCGAGTGGAGTACAGTGCTTGTATTGCCGTGTAGTACTGAGTGGAGTACAGTGCCTGTACTGCCGTGTAGTGCCCAGTGGAGTACTGTGTGTATAGTGCAGTGTAGTACTGAGTGGAGTACAGTTCATGTACTGCCGTGTAGTCCCGAGCGGAGTACACTGTGTATAGTGCAGTGTAGTACTGAGTGGAGTACAGTGCCTGTACTGCCGTGTAGTACCGAGTGGGGGACTGTGTGTATACTGCTGTGTAGTACCGAGTGGAGTACAGTGCCTGTACTGCCGTGTAGTACCGAGTGGAGTACTGTGTGTATAGTGCCGTGTAGTACCGAGTGGAGTACAGTTCCTGTACTGCCGTGTAGTACTGAGTGAAGTACAGTGCCTGTAATGCCGTGTAGTACCGAGTGGAGTATTGTGTGTATAGCGCCGTGTAGGACCGAGTGGAGGACAGTGCCTGTCCTGCCGTGTAGTCCCGAGTGGAGTACTGTGTGTATAGTGCCGTGTAGTACTGAGTGGAGTACAGTGCCTGTACTCCCGTGTAGTCCCGAGTGGAGTACTGTGTGTATAGTGCCGTGTAGTACTGAGTGGAGTACAGTGCCTGTACTGCTGTGTAGTCCGGAGTGGAGTACAGTGCCTGTACTGCCGTGTAGTCCTGGGTGGAGTACTGTGTGTATAGTGCCGTGTAGTACCGAGGGGAGTACAGTGCCTGTACTGCCGTGTAGTACTAAGTGGAGTACAGTGGCTGTACTGCCGTGTAGTCCCGAGTGTAGTACTGTGTGTATAGTGCAGTGTAGTGCTGAGTGGTGTACAGTGCTTGTACTGCCGTGTAGTACTGAGTGGAGTACAGTGCCTGTACTGCCGTGTAGTACTGGGTGGAGTACAGTGCCTGTACTGCCGTGTAGTACCGAGTGGGGGACTGTGTGTATACTGCTGTGTAGTACCGAGTGGAGTACAGTGCCTGTACTGCCGTGTAGTACCGAGTGGAGTACTGTGTGTATAGTGCCGTGTAGTACCGAGTGGAGTACAGTGCCTGTACTGTCGTGTAGTACCGAGTGGAGTACTGTGTGTATAGTGCCGTGTAGTACCGAGTGGAGTACAGTGCCTGTACTGCTGTGTAGTACCGAGTGGAGTACTGTGTGTATCGTGCGGTGTAGTACCGAGTGGAGTACATTGCATGTACTGCGGTGTAGTACCGAGTGGAGTACTGTGTGTATAGTGCCGTGTAGTACCGAGTGGAGTACAGTGCCTCTACTGCCGTGTAGTACTGAGTGGAGTACAGTGCCTGTACTGCCGTGTAGTCCCGAGTGGAGTTCAGTGCCTGTACTGCCGTGTAGTAGTGAGTGGAGTACTGTGCCTGTACTGCCGTGTGGTACTGAGTGGAGTACTGTGTGTATAGTGCCGTGTAGTACCGAGTGCAGTACAGTGCATGTATTGCCGTGTAGTACCGAGTGGAGTACTGTGTGTATAGTGCCGTGTAGTACCGAGTGGAGTACTGTGTGCATATTGCCGTGTAGTAATGAGTGGAGTACAGTACCTGTACTGCCGTGTAGTACCGAGTGGGGTACTGTGTGTATAGTGCCGTGTAGTACCGAGTGGAGTACAGTGCCTGTCCTGCCGTGTAGTACTGAGTGGAGTACAGTGCCTGTACTGCCGTGTAGTCCCGAGTGGAGTACAGTGCCTGTACTGCCGTGTAGTAGTGAGTGGAGTACTGTGCCTGTACTGCCGTGTGGTACTGAGTGGAGTACTGTGTGTATAGTGCCGTGTAGTACCGCGTGGAGTACAGTGGGTGTAGTGCCGTGTAGTACTGAGTGGAGTAGAGTGCCTGTACTGCCGTGTAGTACTGAGTGGAGTACAGTGCCTGTACTGCCGTGTAGTCCCGAGTGGAGTACATTCCCTGTACTGCCGTGTAGTACTGAGTGGAGTACTGTATGTATAGTGCCGTGTAGTCCCGAGTGGAGTACAGTGCCTGTACTGCCGTGTAGTAGTGAGTGGAGTACTGTGCCTGTACTGCCGTGTGGTACTGAGTGGAGTACTGTGTGTATAGTGCCGTGTAGTACCGCGTGGAGTACAGTGGGTGTAGTGCCGTGTAGTACTGAGTGGAGTAGAGTGCCTGTACTGCCGTGTAGTACTGAGTGGAGTACAGTGCCTGTACTGCCGTGTAGTCCCGAATGTAGTACTGTGTGTATAGTGCCGTGTAGTACCGAGTGGAGTACAGTGCCTGTAATGCCGTGTAGTACCGAGTGGAGTACTGTGTGTATAGCGCCGTGTAGTACTGAGTGGAGTACTGTGCCTGTACTGCCGTGTAGTACCGAGTGGAGTACAGTGCTTGTACTGCCGTGTAGTACTGCGTGAAGTACAGTGCATGTACTGCCATGTAGTGCCGAGTGGAGTACTGTGTGTATAGTGCAGTGTAGTACTGAGTGGAGTACAGTGCATGTACTGCCGTGTAGTGCCGAGTGGAGTACTGTATGTATAGTGCAGTGTAGTACTGTGTGGAGTACAGTGCCTGTACTGCCGTGTAGTACCGAGTGGAGTACTGTGTGTATAGCGCCGTGTAGTACTGAGTGGAGTACAGTACCTGTACTGCCGTGTAGTACCGAGTGGAGTACAGTGCTTGTACTGACGTGTAGTACTGCGTGAAGTACAGTGCCTGTACTGCCGTGTAGTGCCGAGTGGAGTACTGTGTGTATAGTGCAGTGTAGTACTGAGTGGAGTACAGTGCATGTACTGCCGTGTAGTGCCGAGTGGAGTACTGTATGTATAGTGCAGTGTAGTACTGTGTGGAGTACAGTGCCTGTTCTGCCGTGTAGTACCGAGTGGAGTACAGTGCATTTACTGTCGTGTAGTCCCGAGTGGAGTACTGTGTGCATACTGCCGTGTATTACTGAGTGGAGTACAGTGCCTGTACTGCCGTGTAGTAGCGAGTGGGGGACTGTGTGTGTACTGCCGTGTAGTACTGAGTAGAGTACAGTGCCTGTTCTGCCGTGTTGTACCGAGTGGAGTACAGTGTATAGTGCCGTGTAGTACACAGTGGAGTACAGTGCCTGTACTGCCGTGTAGTACTGAGTGAAGTACAGTGCCTGTAATGCCGTGTAGTACCGAGTGGAGTACTGTGTGTATAGCGCCGTGTAGTACTGAGTGGAGTACAGTGCCTGTACTGCCGTGTAGTACCGAGTGGAGTACAGTGCTTGTACTGCCGTGTAGTACTGCGTGAAGTACAGTGCCTGTACTGCCGTGTAGTGCCGAGTGGAGTACTGTGTGTATAGTGCAGTGTAGTACTGAGTGGAGTACAGTGCATGTACTGCCGTGTAGTGCCGAGTGGAGTACTGTATGTATAGTGCAGTGTAGTACTGTGTGGAGTACAGTGCCTGTACTGCCGTGTAGTACCGAGTGGAGTACAGTGCATTTACTGTCGTGTAGTCCCGAGTGGAGTACTGTGTGCATACTGCCGTGTATTACTGAGTGGAGTACAGTGCCTGTACTGCCGTGTAGTAGCGAGTGGGGGACTGTGTGTGTACTGCCGTGTAGTACTGAGTAGAGTACAGTGCCTGTTCTGCCGTGTAGTACCGAGTGGAGTACTGTGTGTATAGTGCCGTGTAGTACCGAGTGGAGTACATTGCCTGTACTGCCGTGTAGTACTGAGTGGAGTACACTGCCTGTAATGCCGTGTAGTACCGAGTGGAGTACTGTGTGTATAGTGCCGTGTAGTACCGAGTGGAGTACAGTGCGTGTACTGCCGTGTAGTACTGAGTGGAGTACAGTGCCTGTAATGCCGTGTAGTCCCGAGTGGAGTACAGTGCCTGTACTGCCGTGTAGTACTGATTGGAGTAGAGTGCCTGTACTGCCGTGTAGTACCGAGTGGAGTACAGTGCTTGTACTGCCGTGTAGTACTGAGTGGAGTACAGTGCCTGTACTGCCGTGTAGTGCCCAGTGGAGTACTGTGTGTATAGTGCAGTGTAGTACTGAGTGGAGTACAGTGCATGTACTGCCGTGTAGTCCCGAGTGGAGTACTCTGTGTATAGTGCAGTGTAGTACTGAGTGGAGTACAGTGCCTGTACTGCCGTGTAGTACCGAGTGGAGTACAGTGCCTGTACTGCCGTGTAGTCCCGAGTGGAGTACTGTGTGCATACTGCCGTGTAGTACTGAGTGGAGTACAGTGCCTGTAATGCCGTGTAGTACCGAGTGGAGTACAGTGCCTGTACTGCCGTGTAGTACTGAGTGGAGTACAGTGCCTGTACTGCCGTGTAGTCCCGAGTGGAGTACTGTGTGTATTGTGCAGTGTAGTACTGAGTGGACTACTGTGTGTATAGTGCCGTGTAGTACTGAGTGGAGTACAGTGCCTGTACTGCCGTGTAGTCCCAGGTGGAGTACTGTGTGCATACTGCCGTGTAGTACTGAGTGGAGTACAGTGCCTGTACTGCCGTGTAGTACCGAGTGGAGTATTGTGCCTGTACTGCCGTGTAGTACTGAGTGGAGTACATTGCCTGTACTGCCGTGCAGTCCCGAGTGGAGTACTGTGTGTATAGTGCAGTGTAGTACTGAGTGGAGTACTGTGTGTATAGTGCCGTGTAGTACTGAGTGGAGTACAGTGCCTGTACTGCCGTGTAATACCGAGTGGAGTACTGTGTGCATACTGCCGTGTAGTACTGAGTGGAGTACAGTGCCTGTACTCCCGTGTAGTACTGGGTGGAGTACAGTGCCTGTACTGCCGTGTAGTCCCCAGTGGAATACAGTTTGTGTAGTGCAGTGTAGTACTGAGTGGAGTACAGTGCATGTACTGCCGTGTAGTACCGAGTGGAGTACTGTGTGTATAGTGCAGTGTAGTACTGAGTGGAGTACTGTGTGTATAGTGCCGTGTAGTACTGAGTGGAGTACAGTACCTGTACTGCCGTGTAGTACCGAGTGGAGTACTGTGTGTATAGTGCCGTGTAGTACACAGTGGAGTACAGTGCCTGTGCTGCCGTGTAGAACTGAGTGGAGTACAGTGCCTGTAATGCCGTGTAGTACCGAGTGGAGTACTGTGTGTATAGTGCCGTGTAGTACTGAGTGGAGTACATTGCCTGTACTGCCGTGCAGTCCCGAGTGGAGTACTGTGTGTATAGTGCCGTGTAGTACTGAGTGGATTACAGTGCCTGTACTGCCGTGTAGTACTGAGTGGATTACAGTGCCTGTACTGCCGTGTAGTCCCGAGTGGAGTACTGAGTGTATAGTGCCGTGTAGTACCGAGTGGAGTACAGTGCCTGTACTGCCGTGTAGTACTGAGTGGAGTACAGTGCCTGTACTGCCGTGTAGTCCCGAATGGAGTACTTTGTGTATAGTGCCGTGTAGTAAAGAGTGGAGTACAGTGCCTGTACTGCCGTGTAGTACCGAGTGGAGTAGTGTGTGTATAGTGCCGTGTAGTACATAGTGGAGTACAGTGCCTGTACTGCCGTGTAGTACTGAGTGGTGTACAGTGCCTGTAATGCTGTGTAGTAACGAGTGGAGTATTGTGTGTATAGTGCCGTGTAGTACCGAGTGGAGTACAGTGCCTGTACTGCCGTGTAGTACCGAGTGGAGTACTGTGTGTATAGTGCCGTGTAGTACACAGTGGAGTACAGTGCATGTACTGCAGTGTAGTACTGAGTGGAGTACAGTGCCTGTACTGCCGTGTAGTCCCGAGTGGAGTACAATGCCTGTACTGCCGTGTAGTACTGATTGGAGTAATAGTGCCTGTACCGCCGTGTAGTACCGAGTGGAGTACAGTGCTTTTACTGCCGTGTAGTACTGAGTGAAGTACAGCGCCTGTACTGCCGTGTTATGCCGAGTGGAGTACTGTGTGTATAGTGCAGTGTAGTACTGAGTGGAGTACAGTGCATGTACTGCCGTGTAGTCCCGAGTGGAGTACTGTATGTATAGTGCAGTATAGTACTGAGTGGAGTACAGTGCCTTTACTGCCGTGTATACCGAGTGGAGTACACTGCCTATACTGCCGCGTAGTCCCGAGTGGAGTACTGTGTGCATACTGCCGTGTATTACTGAGTGGAGTACAGTGCCTGTACTGCCGTGTAGTAGCGAGTGGGGGACTGTGTGTGTACTGCCGTGTAGTACTGAGTAGAGTACAGTGCCTGTTCTGCCGTGTAGTACCGAGTGGAGTACTGTGTGTATAGTGCCGTGTAGTACCGAGTGGAGTACAGTGCCTGTACTGCCGTGTACTACTGAGTGGAGTACAGTGCCTGTAATTCCGTGTAGTACCGAGTGGAGTACTGTGTGTATAGTGCCGTGTAGTACCGAGTGGAGTACAGTGCCTGTACTGCCGTGTAGTACTGAGTGGAGTACAGTGCCTGTACTGCCGTGTAGTCCCGAGTGGAGTACAATGCCTGTACTGCCGTGTAGTACTGATTGGAGTACAGTGCCTGTACTGCCGTGTAGTACCGAGTGGAGTACAGTGCTTGTATTGCCGTGTAGTACTGAGTGGAGTACAGTGCCTGTACTGCCGTGTAGTGCCCAGTGGAGTACTGTGTGTATAGTGCAGTGTAGTACTGAGTAGAGTACAGTGCATGTAATGCCGTGTAGTCCCGAGTGGAGTACTCTGTGTATAGTGCAGTGTAGTACTGAGTGGAGTACAGTGCTTGTACTGCCGTGTAGTCCCGAGTGGAGTACTGTGTGCATACTGCCGTGTAGTACTGAGTGGAGTACAGTGCCTGTACTGCCGTGTAGTACCGAGTGGAGTACAGTGCCTGTACTGCCGTGTAGTACTGAGTGGAGTACAGTGCCTGTACTGCCGTGTAGTCCCGTGTGGAGTACTGTGTGTATAGTGCAGTGTAGTACTGAGTGGAGTACAGTGCATGTACTGCCGTGTAGTACCGAGTGGATTACTGTGTGTATAGTGCCGTGTAGTACCGAGTGGAGTACAGTGCCTGTACTGCCGTGTAGTACTGAGTGGTGTACAGTGTGTATAGTGCCGTGTAGTACCGAGTGGAGTACAGTGTGTATAGTACCGTGTAGTACTGAGTGGAGTACAGTGCATGTACTGCCGTGTAGTACAGAGTGGAGTACAGTGCAAGTACTGCCGTGTAGTACTGAGTGGAGTACAGTGCATGTACTCCCGTGTAGTACCAAGTGGAGTGCAGTACCTGTACTGCCGTGTAGTACTGAGTGGAGTACAGTGCCTGTACTGACGTGTAGTACGGAGTGGAATACAGTGCCTGTACTGGAGTGTATTACCTAGTGGAGTACAGTGTGTATAGTGCCGTCTAGTACCGAGTGGAGTACAGTGTGTATAGTGCCGTGTAGTACTGAGTGGAGTACAGTGCCTGTACTGCCGTGTAGTACCGAGTGGAGTACAGTGCCTGTACTGCCGTGTAGTACTGAGTGGAATACAGTGCCTGTACTGCCGTGTAGTACCGAGTGGAGTACAGTGTGCATAGTGCCGTGTAGTACTGAGTGGAGTACAGTGCCTGTACTGCCGTGTAGTACTGAGTGGGTACAGTGCCTGTACTGCCGTGTAGTACCGAGTGGAGTACTGTGTGTATACTGCCGTGTAGTACTGAGTGTAGTACAGTACCTGTACTGCCGTGTAGTACCGAGTGGAGTACTGTGTGTATAGTGCGGTGTAGTACCGAGTGGAGTACAGTGCATGTACTGCCGTGTAGTCCCGAGTGGAGTACTGTGTGTATAGTGCCGTGTAGTACCGAGTGGAGTATAGTGCCTGTATTGCCGTGTAGTACCGAGCGGAGTACTGTGTGTATAGTGCCGTGTAGTACCGAGTGGAGTACAGTGTGCATACTGCCGTGTAGTACTGAGTGGAGTACAGTGCCTGAACTGCCGTGTAGTACCGAGTGGAGTACTGTGTGTATAGTGCCGTGTAGTACCGAGTGGAGTAAAGTGCATGTACTGCCGTGTAGTACCGAGTGGAGTACTGTGTGTATAGTGCGGTGAAGTACCGAGTGGAGTACAGTGCATGTACTGCCGTGTAGTCCCGAGTGGAGTACTGTGTGTATAGTGCCGTGTAGTACCGAGTGGAGTACAGTGCCTGTATTGCCGTGTAGTACCGAGTGGAGTACTGTGTGTATAGTGCCGTGTAGTACCGAGTGGAGTGCTGTGTCCATACTGCCGTGTAGTACAGAGTGGAGTACAGTACCTGTACTGCCGTGTAGTACCGAGTGGAGTACTGTGTGTATAGTGCCGTGTAGTACCGAGTGGAGTACAATCCCTGTATTTTCGTGTAGTACTGAGTGGAATAGAGTGCCTGAAGTGCCGTGTAGTCCCGAGTGGAGTACAGTGCCTGTACTGCCGTGTAGTTGTGAGTGGAGTACTGTGCCTGTACTGCCGTGTAGTACTGAGTGGAGTACTCTGTGTATAGTGCCGTCTAGTACCGAGTGGACTACAGTGGGTGTACTGTCGTGTATTACTGTGTGGAGTACAGTGCCTGTACTGCCGTGTAGTACTGAGTGGAGTACAGTGCCTGTACTGCCGTGTAGTACTGAGTGGAGTACAGTGCCTGTACTGCCGTGTAGTACTGAGTGGAGTACAGTGCATGTACTGCCGTATAGTACTGAGTGGAGTACTGTGTGTATAGTGCCGTGTAGTACCGAGTGGAGTACCGTGCCTGTACTGCCGTGTAGTACTGAGTGGCGTACAGTGCCTGTACTGCCGTGTAGTACTGAGTGGTGTACAGTGCCTGTACTGCCGTGTAGTCCCGAGTGGAGTACGGTGCCTGTACTGCCGTGTAGTACTGAGTGGAGTACTGTGTGTATAGGGCCGTGTAGTACCGAGTGGAGTACCGTGCCTGTACTGCCGTGTAGTACTGAGTGGAGTACAGTGCCTGTACTGCCGTGTAGTACAGAGTGGAGTACTGTGTGTATAGTGCCGTGTAGTACCGAGTGGAGTAAAGTGCCTGTACTGCCGTGTAGTACTGAGTGGAGTACAGTGCCTGTACTGCCGTGTAGTACTGAGTGGAGTACAGTGCCTGTACTGCTGTGTAGTACTGAGTGGAGTACAGTGCCTGTACTGCCGTGTAGTACTGAGTGGAGTACTGTGTGTATAGTGCCGTGTAGTACCGAGTGGAGTACCGTGCCTGTACTGCCGTGTAGTCCCGAGTGGAGTACAGTGCCTGTACTGCCGTGTAGTACTGAGTGGAGTACTGTGTGTATAGTGCCGTGTAGTACCGAGTGGAGTACAGTGCCTGTACTGCCGTGTAGTACTGAGTGGAGAACAGTGCCTGTACTGCCGTGTATTACTGAGTGCAGTACAGTGCCTGTACTGCCGTGTAGTCCCGAATGGAGTACTGTGTGTATAGTGCCGTGTAGTATGGAGTGGAATACAGTGCCTGTACTGCCGTGTAGTACTGAGTGGAGTACAGTGCCTGTACTAACGTGTATTCCCGAGAGGAGTACTGTGTGTTTAGTGCAGTGTAGTACTGAGTGGTGTACAATGCCTGTACTGCCGTGTAGTACTGAGTGGAGTACAGTGCCTGTACTCCCGTGTAGTCCCGAGTGGAGTACTGTGTGTATAGTGCCGTGTAGTACTGAGTGGAGTACAGTGCCTGTACTGCCGTGTAGTACTGGGTGGAGTACAATGCCTGTACTGCCGTGTAGTACCGAGTGGGGGACTGTGTGTATACTGCTGTGTAGTACCGAGTGGAGTACAGTGCCTGTACTGCCGTGTAGTACCGAGCGGAGTACTGTGTGTATAGTGCCGTGTAGTACCGAGTGGAGTACAGTGCCTGTACTGTCGTGTAGTACCGAGTGGAGTACTGTGTGTATAGTGCCGTGTAGTACCGAGTGGAGTACAGTGCCTGTACTGCTGTGTAGTACCGAGTGGAGTACTGTGTGCATACTGCCGTGTAGTACTGTGTGGAGTATAGTGCCTGTACTGCCGTGTAGTACCGGGTGGAGTACTGTTTGTATAGTGCCGTGTAGTACCGAGTGGAGTACACTGCATGTACTGCCGTGTTGTACCGAGTGGAGTACTGTGTGTATCGTGCGGTGTAGTACCGAGTGGAGTACATTGCATGTAATGCGGTGTAGTACCGAGTTTAGTACTGTGTGTATAGTGCCGTGTAGTACCGAGTGGAGTACAGTGCCTCTACTGCCGTGTAGTACTGAGTGGAATACAGTGCCTGAACTGCCGTGTAGTCCCGAGTGGAGTACAGTGCCTGTACTGCCGTGTAGTAGTGAGTGGAGTACTGTGCCTGTACTGCGTGTGGTACTGAGTGGAGTACTGTGTGTATAGTGCCGTGTAGTACCGAGTGGAGTACAGTGCCTGTATTGCCGTGTAGTACCGAGTGGAGTACTGTGTATATAGTGCCGTGTAGTACCGAGTGGAGAACTGTGTGCATACTGCCGTGTAGTAATGAGTGGAGTACAGTACCTGTACTGCCGTGTAGTACCGAGTGAAGTACTGTGTGTATAGTGCCGTGTAGTACCGAGTGGAGTACAGCGCCTGTACTGTCGTCTAGTACCGAGTGGAGGTCTGTGTGTATAGTGCCGTGTAGTACCGAGTGGAGTACAGTGCCTGTACTGCTGTGTAGTACCGAGTGGAGTACTGTGTGCATACTGCCGTGTAGTACTGTGTGGAGTATAGTGCCTGTACTGCCGTGTAGTACCGGGTGGAGTAGTGTTTATATAGTGCCGTGTAGTACCGAGTGGAGTACACTGCATGTACTGCCGTGTAGTACCGAGTGGAGTACTGTGTGTATCGTGCGGTGTAGTACCGAGTGGAGTACATTGCATGTACTGCGGTGTAGTACCTAGTGGAGTACTGTGTGTATAGTGCCGTGTAGTACCGAGTGGAGTACAGTGCCTCTACTGCCGTGTAGTACTGAGTATAGTACAGTGCCTGTACTGCCGTGTAGTCCCGAGTGGAGTACAGTGCCTGTACTGTCGTGTAGTAGTGAGTGGGGTACTGTGCCTGTACTGCCGTGTGGTACTGAGTGGAGTACTGTGTGTATAGTACCGTGTAGTACCGAGTGGAGTACAGTGCCTGTAATGCCGTGTAGTACCGAGTGGAGTACAGTGCCTGTACTGCCGTGTAGTACTGAGTGGAGTACAGTGCCTGTACTGCCGTGTAGTCCCGAGTGGAGTACTGTGTGTATAGTGCAGTGTAGTACTGAGTGGAGTACTGTGTGTATAGTGCAGTGTAGTACTGAGTGGAGTACTGTGTGTATAGTGCCGTGTACTACTGAGTGGAGTACAGTGCCTGTACTGCCGTGTAGTCCCGAGTGGAGTACAGTGCCTGTACTGCCGTGTAGTAGTGAGTGGAGTACTGTGCCTCTACTGCCGTGTGGTACTGAGTGGAGTACTGTGTGTATAGTGCCGTGTAGTACCGCGTGGAGTACAGTGCCTGTACTGCCGTGTAGTACTGAGTGGTGTACAGTGCCTGTAATGCTGTGTAGTAACGAGTGGAGTATTGTGTGTATAGTGCCGTGTAGTACCGAGTGGAGTACAGTGCCTGTACTGCCGTGTAGTACCGAGTGGAGTACAGTGCCTGTACTGCCGTGTAGTAGTGAGTGGAGTACTGTGCCTGTACTGCCGTGTGGTACTGAGTGGAGTACTGTGTGTATAGTGCCGTGTAGTACCGCGTGGAGTACAGTGGGTGTAGTGCCGTGTAGTACTGAGTGGAGTAGAGTGCCTGTACTGCCGTGTAGTACTGAGTGGAGTACAGTGCCTGTACTGCCGTGTAGTCCCGAGTGGAGTACATTGCCTGTACTGCCGTGTAGTACTGAGTGGAGTACTGTGTGTATAGTGCCGTGTAGTACCGAGTGGAGTACAGTGCCTGTACTGCCGTGTTGTACCGAGTGGAGTACAGTGTATAGTGCCGTGTAGTACACAGTGGAGTACAGTGCCTGTACTGCCGTGTAGTACTGAGTGAAGTACAGTGCCTGTAATGCCGTGTAGTACTGAGTGGAGTACAGTGCCTGTACTGCCGTGTAGTACTGGGTGGAGTAGAGTGCCTGTACTGCCGTGTAGTCCCCAGTGGAATACAGTTTGTGTAGTGCAGTGTAGTACTGAGTGGAGTACAGTGCATGTACTGCCGTGTAGTACCGAGTGGAGTACTGTGTGTATAGTGCAGTGTAGTACTGAGTGGAGTACTGTGTGTATAGTGCCGTGTAGTACTGAGTGGAGTACAGAACCTGTACTGCCGTGTAGTACTGGGTGGAGTAGAGTGCCTGTACTGCCGTGTAGTCCCCAGTGGAATACAGTTTGTGTAGTGCAGTGTAGTACTGAGTGGAGTACAGTGCATGTACTGCCGTGTAGTACCGAGTGGAGTACTGTGTGTATAGTGCAGTGTAGTACTGAGTGGAGTACTGTGTGTATAGTGCCGTGTAGTACTGAGTGGAGTACAGAACCTGTACTGCCGTGTAGTACCGAGTGGAGTACTGTGTGTATAGTGCCGTGTAGTACACAGTGGAGTACAGTGCCTGTGCTGCCGTGTAGAACTGAGTGGAGTACAGTGCCTGTAATGCCGTGTAGTACCGAGTGGAGTACTGTGTGTATAGTGCCGTGTAGTACTGAGTGGAGTACATTGCCTGTACTGCCGTGCAGTCCCGAGTGGAGTACTGTGTGTATAGTGCCGTGTAGTACTGAGTGGATTACAGTGCCTGTACTGCCGTGTAGTACTGAGTGGATTACAGTGCCTGTACTGCCGTGTAGTCCCGAGTGGAGTACTGAGTGTATAGTGCCGTGTAGTACCGAGTGGAGTACAGTGCCTGTACTGCCGTGTAGTACTGAGTGGAGTACAGTGCCTGTACTGCCGTGTAGTCCCGAATGGAGTACTTTGTGTATAGTGCCGTGTAGTAAAGAGTGGAGTACAGTGCCTGTACTGCCGTGTAGTACCGAGTGGAGTAGTGTGTGTATAGTGCCGTGTAGTACACAGTGGAGTACAGTGCCTGTACTGCCGTGTAGTACTGAGTGGTGTACAGTGCCTGTAATGCTGTGTAGTAACGAGTGGAGTATTGTGTGTATAGTGCCGTGTAGTACCGAGTGGAGTACAGTGCCTGTACTGCCGTGTAGTACCGAGTGGAGTACTGTGTGTATAGTGCCGTGTAGTACACAGTGGAGTACAGTGCATGTACTGCAGTGTAGTACTGAGTGGAGTACAGTGCCTGTACTGCCGTGTAGTCCCGAGTGGAGTACAATGCCTGTACTGCCGTGTAGTACTGATTGGAGTAATAGTGCCTGTACCGCCGTGTAGTACCGAGTGGAGTACAGTGCTTTTACTGCCGTGTAGTACTGAGTGAAGTACAGCGCCTGTACTGCCGTGTTATGCCGAGTGGAGTACTGTGTGTATAGTGCAGTGTAGTACTGAGTGGAGTACAGTGCATGTACTGCCGTGTAGTCCCGAGTGGAGTACTGTATGTATAGTGCAGTATAGTACTGAGTGGAGTACAGTGCCTTTACTGCCGTGTATACCGAGTGGAGTACAGTGCCTATACTGCCGCGTAGTCCCGAGTGGAGTACTGTGTGCATACTGCCGTGTATTACTGAGTGGAGTACAGTGCCTGTACTGCCGTGTAGTAGCGAGTGGGGGACTGTGTGTGTACTGCCGTGTAGTACTGAGTAGAGTACAGTGCCTGTTCTGCCGTGTAGTACCGAGTGGAGTACTGTGTGTATAGTGCCGTGTAGTACCGAGTGGAGTACAGTGCCTGTACTGCCGTGTACTACTGAGTGGAGTACAGTGCCTGTAATTCCGTGTAGTACCGAGTGGAGTACTGTGTGTATAGTGCCGTGTAGTACCGAGTGGAGTACAGTGCCTGTACTGCCGTGTAGTACTGAGTGGAGTACAGTGCCTGTACTGCCGTGTAGTCCCGAGTGGAGTACAATGCCTGTACTGCCGTGTAGTACTGATTGGAGTACAGTGCCTGTACTGCCGTGTAGTACCGAGTGGAGTACAGTGCTTGTATTGCCGTGTAGTACTGAGTGGAGTACAGTGCCTGTACTGCCGTGTAGTGCCCAGTGGAGTACTGTGTGTATAGTGCAGTGTAGTACTGAGTAGAGTACAGTGCATGTACTGCCGTGTAGTCCCGAGTGGAGTACTCTGTGTATAGTGCAGTGTAGTACTGAGTGGAGTACAGTGCTTGTACTGCCGTGTAGTCCCGAGTGGAGTACTGTGTGCATACTGCCGTGTAGTACTGAGTGGAGTACAGTGCCTGTACTGCCGTGTAGTACCGAGTGGAGTACATTGCCTGTACTGCCGTGTAGTACTGAGTGGAGTACAGTGCCTGTACTGCCGTGTAGTCCCGTGTGGAGTACTGTGTGTATAGTGCAGTGTAGTACTGAGTGGAGTACAGTGCATGTACTGCCGTGTAGTACCGAGTGGATTACTGTGTGTATAGTGCCGTGTAGTACCGAGTGGAGTACAGTGCCTGTACTGCCGTGTAGTACTGAGTGGTGTACAGTGTGTATAGTGCCGTGTAGTACCGAGTGGAGTACAGTGTGTATAGTACCGTGTAGTACTGAGTGGAGTACAGTGCATGTACTGCCGTGTAGTACAGAGTGGAGTACAGTGCAAGTACTGCCGTGTAGTACTGAGTGGAGTACAGTGCATGTACTCCCGTGTAGTACCAAGTGGAGTGCAGTACCTGTACTGCCGTGTAGTACTGAGTGGAGTACAGTGCCTGTACTGACGTGTAGTACGGAGTGGAATACAGTGCCTGTACTGGAGTGTATTACCTAGTGGAGTACAGTGAGTATAGTGCCGTCTAGTACCGAGTGGAGTACAGTGTGTATAGTGCCGTGTAGTACTGAGTGGAGTACAGTGCCTGTACTGCCGTGTAGTACCGAGTGGAGTACAGTGCCTGTACTGCCGTGTAGTACTGAGTGGAATACAGTGCCTGTACTGCCGTGTAGTACCGAGTGGAGTACAGTGTGCATAGTGCCGTGTAGTACTGAGTGGAGTACAGTGCCTGTACTGCCGTGTAGTACTGAGTGGGTACAGTGCCTGTACTGCCGTGTAGTACCGAGTGGAGTACTGTGTGTATACTGCCGTGTAGTACTGAGTGTAGTACAGTACCTGTACTGCCGTGTAGTACCGAGTGGAGTACTGTGTGTATAGTGCGGTGTAGTACCGAGTGGAGTACAGTGCATGTACTGCCGTGTAGTCCCGAGTGGAGTACTGTGTGTATAGTGCCGTGTAGTACCGAGTGGAGTATAGTGCCTGTATTGCCGTGTAGTACCGAGTGGAGTACTGTGTGTATAGTGCCGTGTAGTACCGAGTGGAGTACAGTGTGCATACTGCCGTGTAGTACTGAGTGGAGTACAGTGCCTGTACTGCCGTGTAGTCCCGAGTGGAGTACAGTGCCTGTACTGCCGTGTAGTAGTGAGTGGAGTACTGTGCCTCTACTGCCGTGTGGTACTGAGTGGAGTACTGTGTGTATAGTGCCGTGTAGTACCGCGTGGAGTACAGTGCCTGTACTGCCGTGTAGTACTGAGTGGTGTACAGTGCCTGTAATGCTGTGTAGTAACGAGTGGAGTATTGTGTGTATAGTGCCGTGTAGTACCGAGTGGAGTACAGTGCCTGTACTGCCGTGTAGTACCGAGTGGAGTACAGTGCCTGTACTGCCGTGTAGTAGTGAGTGGAGTACTGTGCCTGTACTGCCGTGTGGTACTGAGTGGAGTACTGTGTGTATAGTGCCGTGTAGTACCGCGTGGAGTACAGTGGGTGTAGTGCCGTGTAGTACTGAGTGGAGTAGAGTGCCTGTACTGCCGTGTAGTACTGAGTGGAGTACAGTGCCTGTACTGCCGTGTAGTCCCGAGTGGAGTACATTGCCTGTACTGCCGTGTAGTACTGAGTGGAGTACTGTGTGTATAGTGCCGTGTAGTACCGAGTGGAGTACAGTGCCTGTACTGCCGTGTTGTACCGAGTGGAGTACAGTGTATAGTGCCGTGTAGTACACAGTGGAGTACAGTGCCTGTACTGCCGTGTAGTACTGAGTGAAGTACAGTGCCTGTAATGCCGTGTAGTACCGAGTGGAGTACTGTGTGTATAGCGCCGTGTAGTACCGAGTGGAGGACAGTGCCTGTACTGCCGTGTAGTACTGAGTGGAGTACAGTGCCTGTACTGCCGTGTAGTACCGACTGGAGTACAGTGCTTGTACTGCCGTGTAGTACTGCGTGAAATACAGTGCCTGTACTGCCGTGTAGTGCCGAGTGGAGTACTGTGTGTATAGTGCAGTGTAGTACTGAGTGGAGTACAGTGCATGTACTGCAGTGTAGTGCCGAGTGGAGTACTGTATGTATAGTGCAGTGTAGTACTGAGTGGAGTACAGTGCCCGTACTGCCGTGTAGTACCGAGTGGAGTACAGTGCATTTACTGTCGTGTAGTCCCGAGTGGAGTACTGTGTGCATACTGCCGTGTATTACTGAGTGGAGTACAGTGCCTGTACTGCCGTGTAGTAGCGATTGGGGGACTGTGTGTGTACTGCCGTGTAGTACTGAGTAGAGTACAGTGCCTGTTCTGCCGTGTAGTACCGAGTGGAGTACTGTGTGTATAGTGCCGTGTAGTACCGAGTGGAGTACAGTGCCTGTACTGCCGTGTAGTACTGAGTGGAGTACAGTGCCTGTAATGCCGTGTAGTACTGATTGGAGTACAGTGCCTGTACTGCCGTGTAGTACCGAGTGGAGTACAGTGCATGTACTGCCGTGTAGTCCCGAGTGGAGTACTCTGTGTATAGTGCAGTGTAGTACTGAGTGGAGTACAGTGCCTGTACTGCCGTGTAGTACCGAGTGGAGTACAGTGCCTGTACTGCCGTGTAGTCCCGAGTGGAGTACTGTGTGCATACTGCCGTGTAGTACTGAGTGGAGTACAGTGCCTGTAATGCCGTGTAGTACCGAGTGGAGTACAGTGCGTGTACTGCCGTGTAGTACTGAGTGGAGTACAGTGCCTGTACTGCCGTGTAGTCCCGAGTGGAGTACTGTGTGTATAGTGCAGTGTAGTACTGAGTGGAGTACTGTGTGTATAGTGCAGTGTAGTACTGAGTGGAGTACTGTGTGTATAGTGCCGTGTACTACTGCGTGGAGTACAGTGCCTGTACTGCCGTGTAGTCCCAGGTGGAGTACTGTGTGCATACTGCCGTGTAGTACTGAATGGAGTACAGTGCCTGTACTGCCGTGTAGTACCGAGTGGAGTACTGTGCCTGTACTGCCGTGTAGTACTGTGTGGAGTACATTGCCTGTACTGCGTGCAGTCCCGAGTGGGGTACTGTGTGTATAGTGCAGTGTAGTACTGAGTGGAGTACAGTGCATGTACTGCCGTGTAGTCCCGAGTGGAGTACTGTATGTATAGTGCAGTATAGTACTGAGTGGAGTACAGTGCCTTTATTGCCGTGTATACCGAGTGGAGTACAGTGCCTATACTGCCGTGTAGTCCCGAGTGGAGTACTGTGTGCATACTGCCGTGTATTACTGAGTGGAGTACAGTGCCTGTACTGCCGTGTAGTAGCGAGTGGGGGACTGTGTGTGTACTGCCGTGTAGTACTGAGTAGAGTACAGTGCCTGTTCTGCCGTGTAGTACCGAGTGGAGTACTGTGTGTATAGTGCCGTGTAGTACCGAGTGGAGTACAGTGCCTGTACTGCCTTGTACTACTGAGTGGAGTACAGTGCCTGTAATGCCGTGTAGTACCGAGTGGCGTACTGTGTGTATTGTGCCGTGTAGTACCGAGTGGAGTACAGTGCCTGTACTGCCGTGTAGTACTGAGTGGAGTACAGTGCCTGTACTGCCGTGTAGTCCCGAGTGGAGTACAATGCCTGTACTGCCGTGTAGTACTGATTGGAGTACAGTGCCTGTACTGCCGTGTAGTACCGAGTGGAGTACAGTGCTTGTATTGCCGTGTAGTACTGAGTGGAGTACAGTGCCTGTACTGCCGTGTAGTGCCCAGTGGAGTACTGTGTGTATAGTGCAGTGTAGTACTGAGTGGAGTACAGTTCATGTACTGCCGTGTAGTCCCGAGCGGAGTACACTGTGTATAGTGCAGTGTAGTACTGAGTGGAGTACAGTGCCTGTACTGCCGTGTAGTACCGAGTGGGGGACTGTGTGTATACTGCTGTGTAGTACCGAGTGGAGTACAGTGCCTGTACTGCCGTGTAGTACCGAGTGGAGTACTGTGTGTATAGTGCCGTGTAGTACCGAGTGGAGTACAGTTCCTGTACTGCCGTGTAGTACTGAGTGAAGTACAGTGCCTGTAATGCCGTGTAGTACCGAGTGGAGTATTGTGTGTATAGCGCCGTGTAGGACCGAGTGGAGGACAGTGCCTGTCCTGCCGTGTAGTCCCGAGTGGAGTACTGTGTGTATAGTGCCGTGTAGTACTGAGTGGAGTACAGTGCCTGTACTCCCGTGTAGTCCCGAGTGGAGTACTGTGTGTATAGTGCCGTGTAGTACTGAGTGGAGTACAGTGCCTGTACTGCTGTGTAGTCCGGAGTGGAGTACAGTGCCTGTACTGCCGTGTAGTCCTGGGTGGAGTACTGTGTGTATAGTGCCGTGTAGTACCGAGGGGAGTACAGTGCCTGTACTGCCGTGTAGTACTAAGTGGAGTACAGTGGCTGTACTGCCGTGTAGTCCCGAGTGTAGTACTGTGTGTATAGTGCAGTGTAGTGCTGAGTGGTGTACAGTGCTTGTACTGCCGTGTAGTACTGAGTGGAGTACAGTGCCTGTACTGCCGTGTAGTACTGGGTGGAGTACAGTGCCTGTACTGCCGTGTAGTACCGAGTGGGGGACTGTGTGTATACTGCTGTGTAGTACCGAGTGGAGTACAGTGCCTGTACTGCCGTGTAGTACCGAGTGGAGTACTGTGTGTATAGTGCCGTGTAGTACCGAGTGGAGTACAGTGCCTGTACTGTCGTGTAGTACCGAGTGGAGTACTGTGTGTATAGTGCCGTGTAGTACCGAGTGGAGTACAGTGCCTGTACTGCTGTGTAGTACCGAGTGGAGTACTGTGTGTATCGTGCGGTGTAGTACCGAGTGGAGTACATTGCATGTACTGCGGTGTAGTACCGAGTGGAGTACTGTGTGTATAGTGCCGTGTAGTACCGAGTGGAGTACAGTGCCTCTACTGCCGTGTAGTACTGAGTGGAGTACAATGCCTGTACTGCCGTGTAGTCCCGAGTGGAGTTCAGTGCCTGTACTGCCGTGTAGTAGTGAGTGGAGTACTGTGCCTGTACTGCCGTGTGGTACTGAGTGGAGTACTGTGTGTATAGTGCCGTGTAGTACCGAGTGCAGTACAGTGCATGTATTGCCGTGTAGTACCGAGTGGAGTACTGTGTGTATAGTGCCGTGTAGTACCGAGTGGAGTACTGTGTGCATATTGCCGTGTAGTAATGAGTGGAGTACAGTACCTGTACTGCCGTGTAGTACCGAGTGGGGTACTGTGTGTATAGTGCCGTGTAGTACCGAGTGGAGTACAGTGCCTGTCCTGCCGTGTAGTACTGAGTGGAGTACAGTGCCTGTACTGCCGTGTAGTCCCGAGTGGAGTACAGTGCCTGTACTGCCGTGTAGTAGTGAGTGGAGTACTGTGCCTGTACTGCCGTGTGGTACTGAGTGGAGTACTGTGTGTATAGTGCCGTGTAGTACCGCGTGGAGTACAGTGGGTGTAGTGCCGTGTAGTACTGAGTGGAGTAGAGTGCCTGTACTGCCGTGTAGTACTGAGTGGAGTACAGTGCCTGTACTGCCGTGTAGTCCCGAGTGGAGTACATTCCCTGTACTGCCGTGTAGTACTGAGTGGAGTACTGTATGTATAGTGCCGTGTAGTCCCGAGTGGAGTACAGTGCCTGTACTGCCGTGTAGTAGTGAGTGGAGTACTGTGCCTGTACTGCCGTGTGGTACTGAGTGGAGTACTGTGTGTATAGTGCCGTGTAGTACCGCGTGGAGTACAGTGGGTGTAGTGCCGTGTAGTACTGAGTGGAGTAGAGTGCCTGTACTGCCGTGTAGTACTGAGTGGAGTACAGTGCCTGTACTGCCGTGTAGTCCCGAATGTAGTACTGTGTGTATAGTGCCGTGTAGTACCGAGTGGAGTACAGTGCCTGTAATGCCGTGTAGTACCGAGTGGAGTACTGTGTGTATAGCGCCGTGTAGTACTGAGTGGAGTACTGTGCCTGTACTGCCGTGTAGTACCGAGTGGAGTACAGTGCTTGTACTGCCGTGTAGTACTGCGTGAAGTACAGTGCATGTACTGCCGTGTAGTGCCGAGTGGAGTACTGTGTGTATAGTGCAGTGTAGTACTGAGTGGAGTACAGTGCATGTACTGCCGTGTAGTGCCGAGTGGAGTACTGTATGTATAGTGCAGTGTAGTACTGTGTGGAGTACAGTGCCTGTACTGCCGTGTAGTACCGAGTGGAGTACTGTGCGTATAGCGCCGTGTAGTACTGAGTGGAGTACAGTACCTGTACTGCCGTGTAGTACCGAGTGGAGTACAGTGCTTGTACTGACGTGTAGTACTGCGTGAAGTACAGTGCCTGTACTGCCGTGTAGTGCCGAGTGGAGTACTGTGTGTATAGTGCAGTGTAGTACTGAGTGGAGTACAGTGCATGTACTGCCGTGTAGTGCCGAGTGGAGTACTGTATGTATAGTGCAGTGTAGTACTGTGTGGAGTACAGTGCCTGTTCTGCCGTGTAGTACCGAGTGGAGTACAGTGCATTTACTGTCGTGTAGTCCCGAGTGGAGTACTGTGTGCATACTGCCGTGTATTACTGAGTGGAGTACAGTGCCTGTACTGCCGTGTAGTAGCGAGTGGGGGACTGTGTGTGTACTGCCGTGTAGTACTGAGTAGAGTACAGTGCCTGTTCTGCCGTGTTGTACCGAGTGGAGTACAGTGTATAGTGCCGTGTAGTACACAGTGGAGTACAGTGCCTGTACTGCCGTGTAGTACTGAGTGAAGTACAGTGCCTGTAATGCCGTGTAGTACCGAGTGGAGTACTGTGTGTATAGCGCCGTGTAGTACTGAGTGGAGTACAGTGCCTGTACTGCCGTGTAGTACCGAGTGGAGTACAGTGCTTGTACTGCCGTGTAGTACTGCGTGAAGTACAGTGCCTGTACTGCCGTGTAGTGCCGAGTGGAGTACTGTGTGTATAGTGCAGTGTAGTACTGAGTGGAGTACAGTGCATGTACTGCCGTGTAGTGCCGAGTGGAGTACTGTATGTATAGTGCAGTGTAGTACTGTGTGGAGTACAGTGCCTGTACTGCCGTGTAGTACCGAGTGGAGTACAGTGCATTTACTGTCGTGTAGTCCCGAGTGGAGTACTGTGTGCATACTGCCGTGTATTACTGAGTGGAGTACAGTGCCTGTACTGCCGTGTAGTAGCGAGTGGGGGACTGTGTGTGTACTGCCGTGTAGTACTGAGTAGAGTACAGTGCCTGTTCTGCCGTGTAGTACCGAGTGGAGTACTGTGTGTATAGTGCCGTGTAGTACCGAGTGGAGTACATTGCCTGTACTGCCGTGTAGTACTGAGTGGAGTACACTGCCTGTAATGCCGTGTAGTACCGAGTGGAGTACTGTGTGTATAGTGCCGTGTAGTACCGAGTGGAGTACAGTGCGTGTACTGCCGTGTAGTACTGAGTGGAGTACAGTGCCTGTAATGCCGTGTAGTCCCGAGTGGAGTACAGTGCCTGTACTGCCGTGTAGTACTGATTGGAGTAGAGTGCCTGTACTGCCGTGTAGTACCGAGTGGAGTACAGTGCTTGTACTGCCGTGTAGTACTGAGTGGAGTACAGTGCCTGTACTGCCGTGTAGTGCCCAGTGGAGTACTGTGTGTATAGTGCAGTGTAGTACTGAGTGGAGTACAGTGCATGTACTGCCGTGTAGTCCCGAGTGGAGTACTCTGTGTATAGTGCAGTGTAGTACTGAGTGGAGTACAGTGCCTGTACTGCCGTGTAGTACCGAGTGGAGTACAGTGCCTGTACTGCCGTGTAGTCCCGAGTGGAGTACTGTGTGCATACTGCCGTGTAGTACTGAGTGGAGTACAGTGCCTGTAATGCCGTGTAGTACCGAGTGGAGTACAGTGCCTGTACTGCCGTGTAGTACTGAGTGGAGTACAGTGCCTGTACTGCCGTGTAGTCCCGAGTGGAGTACTGTGTGTATTGTGCAGTGTAGTACTGAGTGGACTACTGTGTGTATAGTGCCGTGTAGTACTGAGTGGAGTACAGTGCCTGTACTGCCGTGTAGTCCCAGGTGGAGTACTGTGTGCATACTGCCGTGTAGTACTGAGTGGAGTACAGTGCCTGTACTGCCGTGTAGTACCGAGTGGAGTATTGTGCCTGTACTGCCGTGTAGTACTGAGTGGAGTACATTGCCTGTACTGCCGTGCAGTCCCGAGTGGAGTACTGTGTGTATAGTGCAGTGTAGTACTGAGTGGAGTACTGTGTGTATAGTGCCGTGTAGTACTGAGTGGAGTACAGTGCCTGTACTGCCGTGTAATACCGAGTGGAGTACTGTGTGCATACTGCCGTGTAGTACTGAGTGGAGTACAGTGCCTGTACTCCCGTGTAGTACTGGGTGGAGTACAGTGCCTGTACTGCCGTGTAGTCCCCAGTGGAATACAGTTTGTGTAGTGCAGTGTAGTACTGAGTGGAGTACAGTGCATGTACTGCCGTGTAGTACCGAGTGGAGTACTGTGTGTATAGTGCAGTGTAGTACTGAGTGGAGTACTGTGTGTATAGTGCCGTGTAGTACTGAGTGGAGTACAGTACCTGTACTGCCGTGTAGTACCGAGTGGAGTACTGTGTGTATAGTGCCGTGTAGTACACAGTGGAGTACAGTGCCTGTGCTGCCGTGTAGAACTGAGTGGAGTACAGTGCCTGTAATGCCGTGTAGTACCGAGTGGAGTACTGTGTGTATAGTGCCGTGTAGTACTGAGTGGAGTACATTGCCTGTACTGCCGTGCAGTCCCGAGTGGAGTACTGTGTGTATAGTGCCGTGTAGTACTGAGTGGATTACAGTGCCTGTACTGCCGTGTAGTACTGAGTGGATTACAGTGCCTGTACTGCCGTGTAGTCCCGAGTGGAGTACTGAGTGTATAGTGCCGTGTAGTACCGAGTGGAGTACAGTGCCTGTACTGCCGTGTAGTACTGAGTGGAGTACAGTGCCTGTACTGCCGTGTAGTCCCGAATGGAGTACTTTGTGTATAGTGCCGTGTAGTAAAGAGTGGAGTACAGTGCCTGTACTGCCGTGTAGTACCGAGTGGAGTAGTGTGTGTATAGTGCCGTGTAGTACATAGTGGAGTACAGTGCCTGTACTGCCGTGTAGTACTGAGTGGTGTACAGTGCCTGTAATGCTGTGTAGTAACGAGTGGAGTATTGTGTGTATAGTGCCGTGTAGTACCGAGTGGAGTACAGTGCCTGTACTGCCGTGTAGTACCGAGTGGAGTACTGTGTGTATAGTGCCGTGTAGTACACAGTGGAGTACAGTGCATGTACTGCAGTGTAGTACTGAGTGGAGTACAGTGCCTGTACTGCCGTGTAGTCCCGAGTGGAGTACAATGCCTGTACTGCCGTGTAGTACTGATTGGAGTAATAGTGCCTGTACCGCCGTGTAGTACCGAGTGGAGTACAGTGCTTTTACTGCCGTGTAGTACTGAGTGAAGTACAGCGCCTGTACTGCCGTGTTATGCCGAGTGGAGTACTGTGTGTATAGTGCAGTGTAGTACTGAGTGGAGTACAGTGCATGTACTGCCGTGTAGTCCCGAGTGGAGTACTGTATGTATAGTGCAGTATAGTACTGAGTGGAGTACAGTGCCTTTACTGCCGTGTATACCGAGTGGAGTACACTGCCTATACTGCCGCGTAGTCCCGAGTGGAGTACTGTGTGCATACTGCCGTGTATTACTGAGTGGAGTACAGTGCCTGTACTGCCGTGTAGTAGCGAGTGGGGGACTGTGTGTGTACTGCCGTGTAGTACTGAGTAGAGTACAGTGCCTGTTCTGCCGTGTAGTACCGAGTGGAGTACTGTGTGTATAGTGCCGTGTAGTACCGAGTGGAGTACAGTGCCTGTACTGCCGTGTACTACTGAGTGGAGTACAGTGCCTGTAATTCCGTGTAGTACCGAGTGGAGTACTGTGTGTATAGTGCCGTGTAGTACCGAGTGGAGTACAGTGCCTGTACTGCCGTGTAGTACTGAGTGGAGTACAGTGCCTGTACTGCCGTGTAGTCCCGAGTGGAGTACAATGCCTGTACTGCCGTGTAGTACTGATTGGAGTACAGTGCCTGTACTGCCGTGTAGTACCGAGTGGAGTACAGTGCTTGTATTGCCGTGTAGTACTGAGTGGAGTACAGTGCCTGTACTGCCGTGTAGTGCCCAGTGGAGTACTGTGTGTATAGTGCAGTGTAGTACTGAGTAGAGTACAGTGCATGTAATGCCGTGTAGTCCCGAGTGGAGTACTCTGTGTATAGTGCAGTGTAGTACTGAGTGGAGTACAGTGCTTGTACTGCCGTGTAGTCCCGAGTGGAGTACTGTGTGCATACTGCCGTGTAGTACTGAGTGGAGTACAGTGCCTGTACTGCCGTGTAGTACCGAGTGGAGTACAGTGCCTGTACTGCCGTGTAGTACTGAGTGGAGTACAGTGCCTGTACTGCCGTGTAGTCCCGTGTGGAGTACTGTGTGTATAGTGCAGTGTAGTACTGAGTGGAGTACAGTGCATGTACTGCCGTGTAGTACCGAGTGGATTACTGTGTGTATAGTGCCGTGTAGTACCGAGTGGAGTACAGTGCCTGTACTGCCGTGTAGTACTGAGTGGTGTACAGTGTGTATAGTGCCGTGTAGTACCGAGTGGAGTACAGTGTGTATAGTACCGTGTAGTACTGAGTGGAGTACAGTGCATGTACTGCCGTGTAGTACAGAGTGGAGTACAGTGCAAGTACTGCCGTGTAGTACTGAGTGGAGTACAGTGCATGTACTCCCGTGTAGTACCAAGTGGAGTGCAGTACCTGTACTGCCGTGTAGTACTGAGTGGAGTACAGTGCCTGTACTGACGTGTAGTACGGAGTGGAATACAGTGCCTGTACTGGAGTGTATTACCTAGTGGAGTACAGTGTGTATAGTGCCGTCTAGTACCGAGTGGAGTACAGTGTGTATAGTGCCGTGTAGTACTGAGTGGAGTACAGTGCCTGTACTGCCGTGTAGTACCGAGTGGAGTACAGTGCCTGTACTGCCGTGTAGTACTGAGTGGAATACAGTGCCTGTACTGCCGTGTAGTACCGAGTGGAGTACAGTGTGCATAGTGCCGTGTAGTACTGAGTGGAGTACAGTGCCTGTACTGCCGTGTAGTACTGAGTGGGTACAGTGCCTGTACTGCCGTGTAGTACCGAGTGGAGTACTGTGTGTATACTGCCGTGTAGTACTGAGTGTAGTACAGTACCTGTACTGCCGTGTAGTACCGAGTGGAGTACTGTGTGTATAGTGCGGTGTAGTACCGAGTGGAGTACAGTGCATGTACTGCCGTGTAGTCCCGAGTGGAGTACTGTGTGTATAGTGCCGTGTAGTACCGAGTGGAGTATAGTGCCTGTATTGCCGTGTAGTACCGAGCGGAGTACTGTGTGTATAGTGCCGTGTAGTACCGAGTGGAGTACAGTGTGCATACTGCCGTGTAGTCTGAGTGGAGTACAGTGCCTGAACTGCCGTGTAGTACCGAGTGGAGTACTGTGTGTATAGTGCCGTGTAGTACCGAGTGGAGTAAAGTGCATGTACTGCCGTGTAGTACCGAGTGGAGTACTGTGTGTATAGTGCGGTGAAGTACCGAGTGGAGTACAGTGCATGTACTGCCGTGTAGTCCCGAGTGGAGTACTGTGTGTATAGTGCCGTGTAGTACCGAGTGGAGTACAGTGCCTGTATTGCCGTGTAGTACCGAGTGGAGTACTGTGTGTATAGTGCCGTGTAGTACCGAGTGGAGTGCTGTGTCCATACTGCCGTGTAGTACAGAGTGGAGTACAGTACCTGTACTGCCGTGTAGTACCGAGTGGAGTACTGTGTGTATAGTGCCGTGTAGTACCGAGTGGAGTACAATCCCTGTATTTTCGTGTAGTACTGAGTGGAATAGAGTGCCTGAAGTGCCGTGTAGTCCCGAGTGGAGTACAGTGCCTGTACTGCCGTGTAGTTGTGAGTGGAGTACTGTGCCTGTACTGCCGTGTAGTACTGAGTGGAGTACTCTGTGTATAGTGCCGTCTAGTACCGAGTGGACTACAGTGGGTGTACTGTCGTGTATTACTGTGTGGAGTACAGTGCCTGTACTGCCGTGTAGTACTGAGTGGAGTACAGTGCCTGTACTGCCGTGTAGTACTGAGTGGAGTACAGTGCATGTACTGCCGTATAGTACTGAGTGGAGTACTGTGTGTATAGTGCCGTGTAGTACCGAGTGGAGTACCGTGCCTGTACTGCCGTGTAGTACTGAGTGGCGTACAGTGCCTGTACTGCCGTGTAGTACTGAGTGGTGTACAGTGCCTGTACTGCCGTGTAGTCCCGAGTGGAGTACGGTGCCTGTACTGCCGTGTAGTACTGAGTGGAGTACTGTGTGTATAGGGCCGTGTAGTACCGAGTGGAGTACCGTGCCTGTACTGCCGTGTAGTACTGAGTGGAGTACAGTGCCTGTACTGCCGTGTAGTACAGAGTGGAGTACTGTGTGTATAGTGCCGTGTAGTACCGAGTGGAGTAAAGTGCCTGTACTGCCGTGTAGTACTGAGTGGAGTACAGTGCCTGTACTGCCGTGTAGTACTGAGTGGAGTACAGTGCCTGTACTGCTGTGTAGTACTGAGTGGAGTACAGTGCCTGTACTGCCGTGTAGTACTGAGTGGAGTACTGTGTGTATAGTGCCGTGTAGTACCGAGTGGAGTACCGTGCCTGTACTGCCGTGTAGTCCCGAGTGGAGTACAGTGCCTGTACTGCCGTGTAGTACTGAGTGGAGTACTGTGTGTATAGTGCCGTGTAGTACCGAGTGGAGTACAGTGCCTGTACTGCCGTGTAGTACTGAGTGGAGAACAGTGCCTGTACTGCCGTGTATTACTGAGTGCAGTACAGTGCCTGTACTGCCGTGTAGTCCCGAATGGAGTACTGTGTGTATAGTGCCGTGTAGTATGGAGTGGAATACAGTGCCTGTACTGCCGTGTAGTACTGAGTGGAGTACAGTGCCTGTACTAACGTGTATTCCCGAGAGGAGTACTGTGTGTTTAGTGCAGTGTAGTACTGAGTGGTGTACAATGCCTGTACTGCCGTGTAGTACTGAGTGGAGTACAGTGCCTGTACTCCCGTGTAGTCCCGAGTGGAGTACTGTGTGTATAGTGCCGTGTAGTACTGAGTGGAGTACAGTGCCTGTACTGCCGTGTAGTACTGGGTGGAGTACAATGCCTGTACTGCCGTGTAGTACCGAGTGGGGGACTGTGTGTATACTGCTGTGTAGTACCGAGTGGAGTACAGTGCCTGTACTGCCGTGTAGTACCGAGCGGAGTACTGTGTGTATAGTGCCGTGTAGTACCGAGTGGAGTACAGTGCCTGTACTGTCGTGTAGTACCGAGTGGAGTACTGTGTGTATAGTGCCGTGTAGTACCGAGTGGAGTACAGTGCCTGTACTGCTGTGTAGTACCGAGTGGAGTACTGTGTGCATACTGCCGTGTAGTACTGTGTGGAGTATAGTGCCTGTACTGCCGTGTAGTACCGGGTGGAGTACTGTTTGTATAGTGCCGTGTAGTACCGAGTGGAGTACACTGCATGTACTGCCGTGTTGTACCGAGTGGAGTACTGTGTGTATCGTGCGGTGTAGTACCGAGTGGAGTACATTGCATGTAATGCGGTGTAGTACCGAGTTTAGTACTGTGTGTATAGTGCCGTGTAGTACCGAGTGGAGTACAGTGCCTCTACTGCCGTGTAGTACTGAGTGGAATACAGTGCCTGAACTGCCGTGTAGTCCCGAGTGGAGTACAGTGCCTGTACTGCCGTGTAGTAGTGAGTGGAGTACTGTGCCTGTACTGCGTGTGGTACTGAGTGGAGTACTGTGTGTATAGTGCCGTGTAGTACCGAGTGGAGTACAGTGCCTGTATTGCCGTGTAGTACCGAGTGGAGTACTGTGTATATAGTGCCGTGTAGTACCGAGTGGAGAACTGTGTGCATACTGCCGTGTAGTAATGAGTGGAGTACAGTACCTGTACTGCCGTGTAGTACCGAGTGAAGTACTGTGTGTATAGTGCCGTGTAGTACCGAGTGGAGTACAGCGCCTG
Organism: Anabrus simplex; assembly: GCF_040414725.1. Lineage (NCBI taxonomy): Eukaryota > Metazoa > Arthropoda > Insecta > Orthoptera > Tettigoniidae > Anabrus > Anabrus simplex. Next base: position 915,864,457 of record NC_090266.1, on the reverse strand, counting down.
TACTGTCGTCTAGTACCGAGTGGAGGTCTGTGTGTATAGTGCCGTGTAGTACCGAGTGGAGTACAGTGCCTGTACTGCTGTGTAGTACCGAGTGGAGTACTGTGTGCATACTGCCGTGTAGTACTGTGTGGAGTATAGTGCCTGTACTGCCGTGTAGTACCGGGTGGAGTAGTGTTTATATAGTGCCGTGTAGTACCGAGTGGAGTACACTGCATGTACTGCCGTGTAGTACCGAGTGGAGTACTGTGTGTATCGTGCGGTGTAGTACCGAGTGGAGTACATTGCATGTACTGCGGTGTACTACCTAGTGGAGTACTGTGTGTATAGTGCCGTGTAGTACCGAGTGGAGTACAGTGCCTCTACTGCCGTGTAGTACTGAGTATAGTACAGTGCCTGTACTGCCGTGTAGTCCCGAGTGGAGTACAGTGCCTGTACTGTCGTGTAGTAGTGAGTGGGGTACTGTGCCTGTACTGCCGTGTGGTACTGAGTGGAGTACTGTGTGTATAGTACCGTGTAGTACCGAGTGGAGTACAGTGCCTGTAATGCCGTGTAGTACCGAGTGGAGTACAGTGCCTGTACTGCCGTGTAGTACTGAGTGGAGTACAGTGCCTGTACTGCCGTGTAGTCCCGAGTGGAGTACTGTGTGTATAGTGCAGTGTAGTACTGAGTGGAGTACTGTGTGTATAGTGCAGTGTAGTACTGAGTGGAGTACTGTGTGTATAGTGCCGTGTACTACTGAGTGGAGTACAGTGCCTGTACTGCCGTGTAGTCCCGAGTGGAGTACAGTGCCTGTACTGCCGTGTAGTAGTGAGTGGAGTACTGTGCCTCTACTGCCGTGTGGTACTGAGTGGAGTACTGTGTGTATAGTGCCGTGTAGTACCGCGTGGAGTACAGTGCCTGTACTGCCGTGTAGTACTGAGTGGTGTACAGTGCCTGTAATGCTGTGTAGTAACGAGTGGAGTATTGTGTGTATAGTGCCGTGTAGTACCGAGTGGAGTACAGTGCCTGTACTGCCGTGTAGTACCGAGTGGAGTACAGTGCCTGTACTGCCGTGTAGTAGTGAGTGGAGTACTGTGCCTGTACTGCCGTGTGGTACTGAGTGGAGTACTGTGTGTATAGTGCCGTGTAGTACCGCGTGGAGTACAGTGGGTGTAGTGCCGTGTAGTACTGAGTGGAGTAGAGTGCCTGTACTGCCGTGTAGTACTGAGTGGAGTACAGTGCCTGTACTGCCGTGTAGTCCCGAGTGGAGTACATTGCCTGTACTGCCGTGTAGTACTGAGTGGAGTACTGTGTGTATAGTGCCGTGTAGTACCGAGTGGAGTACAGTGCCTGTACTGCCGTGTTGTACCGAGTGGAGTACAGTGTATAGTGCCGTGTAGTACACAGTGGAGTACAGTGCCTGTACTGCCGTGTAGTACTGAGTGAAGTACAGTGCCTGTAATGCCGTGTAGTACTGAGTGGAGTACAGTGCCTGTACTGCCGTGTAGTCCCGAGTGGAGTACAATGCCTGTACTGCCGTGTAGTACTGATTGGAGTACAGTGCCTGTACTGCCGTGTAGTACTGAGTGGAGTACAGTGCCTGTACTGCCGTGTAGTCCCGAGTGGAGTACAATGCCTGTACTGCCGTGTAGTACTGATTGGAGTACAGTGCCTGTACTGCCGTGTAGTACCGAGTGGAGTACAGTGCTTGTATTGCCGTGTAGTACTGAGTGGAGTACAGTGCCTGTACTGCCGTGTAGTGCCCAGTGGAGTACTGTGTGTATAGTGCAGTGTAGTACTGAGTAGAGTACAGTGCATGTACTGCCGTGTAGTCCCGAGTGGAGTACTCTGTGTATAGTGCAGTGTAGTACTGAGTGGAGTACAGTGCTTGTACTGCCGTGTAGTCCCGAGTGGAGTACTGTGTGCATACTGCCGTGTAGTACTGAGTGGAGTACAGTGCCTGTACTGCCGTGTAGTACCGAGTGGAGTACAGTGCCTGTACTGCCGTGTAGTACTGAGTGGAGTACAGTGCCTGTACTGCCGTGTAGTCCCGTGTGGAGTACTGTGTGTATAGTGCAGTGTAGTACTGAGTGGAGTACAGTGCATGTACTGCCGTGTAGTACCGAGTGGATTACTGTGTGTATAGTGCCGTGTAGTACCGAGTGGAGTACAGTGCCTGTACTGCCGTGTAGTACTGAGTGGTGTACAGTGTGTATAGTGCCGTGTAGTACCGAGTGGAGTACAGTGTGTATAGTACCGTGTAGTACTGAGTGGAGTACAGTGCATGTACTGCCGTGTAGTACAGAGTGGAGTACAGTGCAAGTACTGCCGTGTAGTACTGAGTGGAGTACAGTGCATGTACTCCCGTGTAGTACCAAGTGGAGTGCAGTACCTGTACTGCCGTGTAGTACTGAGTGGAGTACAGTGCCTGTACTGACGTGTAGTACGGAGTGGAATACAGTGCCTGTACTGGAGTGTATTACCTAGTGGAGTACAGTGTGTATAGTGCCGTCTAGTACCGAGTGGAGTACAGTGTGTATAGTGCCGTGTAGTACTGAGTGGAGTACAGTGCCTGTACTGCCGTGTAGTACCGAGTGGAGTACAGTGCCTGTACTGCCGTGTAGTACTGAGTGGAATACAGTGCCTGTACTGCCGTGTAGTACCGAGTGGAGTACAGTGTGCATAGTGCCGTGTAGTACTGAGTGGAGTACAGTGCCTGTACTGCCGTGTAGTACTGAGTGGGTACAGTGCCTGTACTGCCGTGTAGTACCGAGTGGAGTACTGTGTGTATACTGCCGTGTAGTACTGAGTGTAGTACAGTACCTGTACTGCCGTGTAGTACCGAGTGGAGTACTGTGTGTATAGTGCGGTGTAGTACCGAGTGGAGTACAGTGCATGTACTGCCGTGTAGTCCCGAGTGGAGTACTGTGTGTATAGTGCCGTGTAGTACCGAGTGGAGTATAGTGCCTGTATTGCCGTGTAGTACCGAGTGGAGTACTGTGTGTATAGTGCCGTGTAGTACCGAGTGGAGTACAGTGTGCATACTGCCGTGTAGTACTGAGTGGAGTACAGTGCCTGAACTGCCGTGTAGTACCGAGTGGAGTACTGTGTGTATAGTGCCGTGTAGTACCGAGTGGAGTAAAGTGCATGTACTGCCGTGTAGTACCGAGTGGAGTACTGTGTGTATAGTGCGGTGTAGTACCGAGTGGAGTACAGTGCATGTACTGCCGTGTAGTCCCGAGTGGAGTACTGTGTGTATAGTGCCGTGTAGTACCGAGTGGAGTACAGTGCCTGTATTGCCGTGTAGTACCGAGTGGAGTACTGTGTGTATAGTGCCGTGTAGTACCGAGTGGAGTGCTGTGTCCATACTGCCGTGTAGTACAGAGTGGAGTACAGTACCTGTACTGCCGTGTAGTACCGAGTGGAGTACTGTGTGTATAGTGCCGTGTAGTACCGAGTGGAGTACAATCCCTGTATTTTCGTGTAGTACTGAGTGGAATAGAGTGCCTGAAGTGCCGTGTAGTCCCGAGTGGAGTACAGTGCCTGTACTGCCGTGTAGTTGTGAGTGGAGTACTGTGCCTGTACTGCCGTGTAGTACTGAGTGGAGTACTCTGTGTATAGTGCCGTCTAGTACCGAGTGGAGTACAGTGGGTGTACTGTCGTGTATTACTGTGTGGAGTACAGTGCCTGTACTGCCGTGTAGTACTGAGTGGAGTACAGTGCCTGTACTGCCGTGTAGTACTGAGTGGAGTACAGTGCCTGTACTGCCGTGTAGTACTGAGTGGAGTACAGTGCATGTACTGCCGTATAGTACTGAGTGGAGTACTGTGTGTATAGTGCCGTGTAGTACCGAGTGGAGTACCGTGCCTGTACTGCCGTGTAGTACTGAGTGGCGTACAGTGCCTGTACTGCCGTGTAGTACTGAGTGGTGTACAGTGCCTGTACTGCCGTGTAGTCCCGAGTGGAGTACGGTGCCTGTACTGCCGTGTAGTACTGAGTGGAGTACTGTGTGTATAGGGCCGTGTAGTACCGAGTGGAGTACCGTGCCTGTACTGCCGTGTAGTACTGAGTGGAGTACAGTGCCTGTACTGCCGTGTAGTACTGAGTGGAGTACAGTGCCTGTACTGCCGTGTAGTCCCGACTGGAGTACAGTGCCTGTACTGCCGTGTAGTACAGAGTGGAGTACTGTGTGTATAGTGCCGTGTAGTACCGAGTGGAGTAAAGTGCCTGTACTGCCGTGTAGTACTGAGTGGAGTACAGTGCCTGTACTGCCGTGTAGTACTGAGTGGAGTACAGTGCCTGTACTGCTGTGTAGTACTGAGTGGAGTACAGTGCCTGTACTGCCGTGTAGTACTGAGTGGAGTACTGTGTGTATAGTGCCGTGTAGTACCGAGTGGAGTACCGTGCCTGTACTGCCGTGTAGTCCCGAGTGGAGTACAGTGCCTGTACTGCCGTGTAGTACTGAGTGGAGTACTGTGTGTATAGTGCCGTGTAGTACCGAGTGGAGTACAGTGCCTGTACTGCCGTGTAGTACTGAGTGGAGAACAGTGCCTGTACTGCCGTGTATTACTGAGTGCAGTACAGTGCCTGTACTGCCGTGTAGTCCCGAATGGAGTACTGTGTGTATAGTGCCGTGTAGTATGGAGTGGAATACAGTGCCTGTACTGCCGTGTAGTACTGAGTGGAGTACAGTGCCTGTACTAACGTGTATTCCCGAGAGGAGTACTGTGTGTTTAGTGCAGTGTAGTACTGAGTGGTGTACAATGCCTGTACTGCCGTGTAGTACTGAGTGGAGTACAGTGCCTGTACTCCCGTGTAGTCCCGAGTGGAGTACTGTGTGTATAGTGCCGTGTAGTACTGAGTGGAGTACAGTGCCTGTACTGCCGTGTAGTACTGGGTGGAGTACAATGCCTGTACTGCCGTGTAGTACCGAGTGGGGGACTGTGTGTATACTGCTGTGTAGTACCGAGTGGAGTACAGTGCCTGTACTGCCGTGTAGTACCGAGCGGAGTACTGTGTGTATAGTGCCGTGTAGTACCGAGTGGAGTACAGTGCCTGTACTGTCGTGTAGTACCGAGTGGAGTACTGTGTGTATAGTGCCGTGTAGTACCGAGTGGAGTACAGTGCCTGTACTGCTGTGTAGTACCGAGTGGAGTACTGTGTGCATACTGCCGTGTAGTACTGTGTGGAGTATAGTGCCTGTACTGCCGTGTAGTACCGGGTGGAGTACTGTTTGTATAGTGCCGTGTAGTACCGAGTGGAGTACACTGCATGTACTGCCGTGTTGTACCGAGTGGAGTACTGTGTGTATCGTGCGGTGTAGTACCGAGTGGAGTACATTGCATGTAATGCGGTGTAGTACCGAGTTTAGTACTGTGTGTATAGTGCCGTGTAGTACCGAGTGGACTACAGTGCCTCTACTGCCGTGTAGTACTGAGTGGAATACAGTGCCTGAACTGCCGTGTAGTCCCGAGTGGAGTACAGTGCCTGTACTGCCGTGTAGTAGTGAGTGGAGTACTGTGCCTGTACTGCGTGTGGTACTGAGTGGAGTACTGTGTGTATAGTGCCGTGTAGTACCGAGTGGAGTACAGTGCCTGTATTGCCGTGTAGTACCGAGTGGAGTACTGTGTATATAGTGCCGTGTAGTACCGAGTGGAGAACTGTGTGCATACTGCCGTGTAGTACTGTGTGGAGTATAGTGCCTGTACTGCCGTGTAGTAGTGAGTGGAGTACAGTACCTGTACTGCCGTGTAGTACCGAGTGAAGTACCGAGTGAAGTACTGTGTGTATAGTGCCGTGTAGTACCGAGTGGAGTACAGTGCCTGTACTGTCGTCTAGTACCGAGTGGAGGTCTGTGTGTATAGTGCCGTGTAGTACCGAGTGGAGTACAGTGCCTGTACTGCTGTGTAGTACCGAGTGGAGTACTGTGTGCATACTGCCGTGTAGTACTGTGTGGAGTATAGTGCCTGTACTGCCGTGTAGTACCGGGTGGAGTAGTGTTTATATAGTGCCGTGTAGTACTGAGTGGAGTACACTGCATGTACTGCCGTGTAGTACCGAGTGGAGTACTGTGTGTATCGTGCGGTGTAGTACCGAGTGGAGTACATTGCATGTACTGCGGTGTAGTACCTAGTGGAGTACTGTGTGTATAGTGCCGTGTAGTACCGAGTGGAGTACAGTGCCTCTACTGCCGTGTAGTACTGAGTGGAGTACAGTGCCTGTACTGCCGTGTAGTCCCGAGTGGAGTACAGTGCCTGTACTGTCGTGTAGTAGTGAGTGGGGTACTGTGCCTGTACTGCCGTGTGGTACTGAGTGGAGTACTGTGTGTATAGTACCGTGTAGTACCGAGTGGAGTACAGTGCCTGTAATGCCGTGTAGTACCGAGTGGAGTACAGTGCCTGTACTGCCGTGTAGTACTGAGTGGAGTACAGTGCCTGTACTGCCGTGTAGTCCCGAGTGGAGTACTGTGTGTATAGTGCAGTGTAGTACTGAGTGGAGTACTGTGTGTATAGTGCAGTGTAGTACTGAGTGGAGTACTGTGTGTATAGTGCCGTGTACTACTGAGTGGAGTACAGTGCCTGTACTGCCGTGTAGTCCCGAGTGGAGTACAGTGCCTGTACTGCCGTGTAGTAGTGAGTGGAGTACTGTGCCTCTACTGCCGTGTGGTACTGAGTGGAGTACTGTGTGTATAGTGCCGTGTAGTACCGCGTGGAGTACAGTGCCTGTACTGCCGTGTAGTACTGAGTGGTGTACAGTGCCTGTAATGCTGTGTAGTAACGAGTGGAGTATTGTGTGTATAGTGCCGTGTAGTACCGAGTGGAGTACAGTGCCTGTACTGCCGTGTAGTACCGAGTGGAGTACAGTGCCTGTACTGCCGTGTAGTAGTGAGTGGAGTACTGTGCCTGTACTGCCGTGTGGTACTGAGTGGAGTACTGTGTGTATAGTGCCGTGTAGTACCGCGTGGAGTACAGTGGGTGTAGTGCCGTGTAGTACTGAGTGGAGTAGAGTGCCTGTACTGCCGTGTAGTACTGAGTGGAGTACAGTGCCTGTACTGCCGTGTAGTCCCGAGTGGAGTACATTGCCTGTACTGCCGTGTAGTACTGAGTGGAGTACTGTGTGTATAGTGCCGTGTAGTACCGAGTGGAGTACAGTGCCTGTACTGCCGTGTTGTACCGAGTGGAGTACAGTGTATAGTGCCGTGTAGTACACAGTGGAGTACAGTGCCTGTACTGCCGTGTAGTACTGAGTGAAGTACAGTGCCTGTAATGCCGTGTAGTACCGAGTGGAGTACTGTGTGTATAGCGCCGTGTAGTACCGAGTGGAGGACAGTGCCTGTACTGCCGTGTAGTACTGAGTGGAGTACAGTGCCTGTACTGCCGTGTAGTACCGACTGGAGTACAGTGCTTGTACTGCCGTGTAGTACTGCGTGAAATACAGTGCCTGTACTGCCGTGTAGTGCCGAGTGGAGTACTGTGTGTATAGTGCAGTGTAGTACTGAGTGGAGTACAGTGCATGTACTGCCGTGTAGTGCCGAGTGGAGTACTGTATGTATAGTGCAGTGTAGTACTGAGTGGAGTACAGTGCCCGTACTGCCGTGTAGTACCGAGTGGAGTACAGTGCATTTACTGTCGTGTAGTCCCGAGAGGAGTACTGTGTGCATACTGCCGTGTATTACTGAGTGGAGTACAGTGCCTGTACTGCCGTGTAGTAGCGATTGGGGGACTGTGTGTGTACTGCCGTGTAGTACTGAGTAGAGTACAGTGCCTGCTCTGCCGTGTAGTACCGAGTGGAGTACTGTGTGTATAGTGCCGTGTAGTACCGAGTGGAGTACAGTGCCTGTACTGCCGTGTAGTACTGAGTGGAGTACAGTGCCTGTAATGCCGTGTAGTCCCGAGTGGAGTACAGTGCCTGTACTGCCGTGTAGTACTGATTGGAGTAGAGTGCCTGTACTGCCGTGTAGTACCGAGTGGAGTACAGTGCTTGTTCCACCGTGTAGTACTGAGTGGAGTACAGTGCCTGTACTGCCGTGTAGTGCCCAGTGGAGTACTGTGTGTATAGTGCAGTGTAGTACTGAGTGGAGTACAGTGCATGTACTGCCGTGTAGTACCGAGTGGAGTACAGTGCCTGTACTGCCGTGTAGTCCCGAGTGGAGTACTGTGTGCATACTGCCGTGTAGTACTGAGTGGAGTACAGTGCCTGTAATGCCGTGTAGTACCGAGTGGAGTACAATGCCTCTACTGCCGTGTAGTACTGAGTGGAGTACAGTGCCTGTACTGCCGTGTAGTCCCGAGTGGAGTACTGTGTGTATAGTGCAGTGTAGTACTGAGTGGAGTACTGTGTGTATAGTGCAGTGTAGTACTGAGTGGAGTACTGTGTGTATAGTGCCGTGTAGTACTGAGTGGAGTACAGTGCCTGTACTGCCGTGTAGTCCCAGGTGGAGTACTGTGTGCTTACTGCCGTGTAGTACTGAGTGGAGTACATTGCCTGTACTGCCGTGTAGTACTGGGTGGAGTACAGTGCCTGTACTGCCGTGTAGTCCCCAGTGGAATACAGTTTGTGTAGTGCAGTGTAGTACTGAGTGGAGTACAGTGCATGTACTGCCGTGTAGTACCGAGTGGAGTACTGTGTGTATAGTGCAGTGTAGTACTGAGTGGAGTACTGTGTGTATAGTGCCGTGTAGTACTGAGTGGAGTACAGTACCTGTACTGCCGTGTAGTACCGAGTGGAGTACTGTGTGTATAGTGCCGTGTAGTACACAGTGGAGTACAGTGCCTGTGCTGCCGTGTAGAACTGAGTGGAGTACAGTGCCTGAAATGCCGTGTAGTGCCGAGTGGAGTACTGTGTGTATAGTGCCGTGTAGTACTGAGTGGAGTACATTGCCTGTACTGCCGTGCAGTCCCGAGTGGAGTACTGTGTGTATAGTGCCGTGTAGTACTGAGCGGAGTACGGTGCCTGTACTGCCGTGTAGTACTGAGTGGGTAAAGTGCCTGTACTGCCGTGTAGTACCGAGTGGAGTACTGTGTGTATACTGCCGTGTAGTACTGAGTGGAGTACAGTACCTGTACTGCCGTGTAGTACCGAGTGGGGGACTGTGTGTATACTGCCGTGTAGTACTGAGTGGAGTACAGTGCCTGTACTGCCGAGTAGTCCCGAGTGGAGTACTGTGTGTATAGTGCAGTGTAGTACTGAGTGGAGTACAGTGCATGTACTGCCGTGTAGTCCCGAGTGGAGTACTGTATGTATAGTGCAGTATAGTACTGAGTGGAGTACAGTGCCTGTACTGCCGTGTATACCGAGTGGAGTACAGTGCCTTTACTGCCGTGTAGTCCCGAGTGGAGTACTGTGTGCATACTGCCGTGTATTACTGAGTGGAGTACAGTGAGTGTACTGCCGTGTAGTACTGAGTGGACTACAGTGCCTGTACTGCCGTGTAGTCCCGAGTGGAGTACTGAGTGTATAGTGCCGTGTAGTACCGAGTGGAGTACAGTGCCTGTACTGCCGTGTAGTACTGAGTGGAGTACAGTGCCTGTACTGCCGTGTAGTCCCGAATGGATTACATTGTGTATAGTGCCGTGTAGTACCGAGTGGAGTACAGTGCCTGTACTGCCGTGTAGTACCGAGTGGAGTAGTGTGTGTATAGTGCCGTGTAGTACACAGTGGAGTACAGTGCCTGTACTGCCGTGTAGTACTGAGTGGTGTACAGTGCCTGTAATGCTGTGTAGTAACGAGTGGAGTATTGTGTGTATAGTGCCGTGTAGTACCGAGTGGAGTACAGTGCCTGTACTGCCGTGTAGTACCGAGTGGAGTACTGTGTGTATAGTGCCGTTTAGTACACAGTGGAGTACAGTGCCTGTACTGCAGTGTAGTACTGAGTGGAGTACAGTGCCTGTACTGCCGTGTAGTCCCGAGTGGAGTACAATGCCTGTACTGCCGTGTAGTACTGATTGGAGTAATAGTGCCTGTACTGCCGTGTAGTACCGAGTGGAGTACAGTGCTTTTACTGCCGTGTAGTACTGAGTGAAGTACAGTGCCTGTACTGCCGTGTTATGCCGAGTGGATTACTGTGTGTATAGTGCAGTGTAGTACTGAGTGGAGTACAGTGCATGTACTGCCGTGTAGTCCCGAGTGGAGTACTGTATGTATAGTGCAGTATAGTACTGAGTGGAGTTCAGTGCCTTTACTGCCGTGTAGTACTGAGTGGAGTACAGTGCCTATACTGCCGTGTAGTCCCGAGTGGAGTACTGTGTGCATACTGCCGTGTATTACTGAGTGGAGTACAGTGCCTGTACTGCCGTGTAGTAGCGAGTGGGGGACTGTGTGTGTACTGCCGTGTAGTACTGAGTAGAGTACAGTGCATGTTCTGCCGTGTAGTACCGAGTGGAGTACTGTGTGTATAGTGCCGTGTAGTACCGAGTGGAGTACAGTGCCTGTACTGCCGTGTACTACTGAGTGGAGTACAGTGCCTGTAATGCCGTGTAGTACCGAGTGGAGTACTGTGTGTATAGTGCCGTGTAGTACCGAGTGGAGTACAGTGCCTGTACTGCCGTGTAGTACTGAGTGGAGTACAGTGCCTGTACTGCCGTGTAGTCCCGAGTGGAGTACAATGCCTGTACTGCCGTGTAGTACTGATTGGAGTACAGTGCCTGTACTGCCGTGTAGTACCGAGTGGAGTACAGTGCTTGTATTGCCGTGTAGTACGGAGTGGAGTACAGTGCCTGTACTGCCGTGTAGTGCCCAGTGGAGTACTGTGTGTATAGTGCAGTGTAGTACTGAGTAGAGTACAGTGCATGTACTGCCGTGTAGTCCCGAGTGGAGTACTCTGTGTATAGTGCAGTGTAGTACTGAGTGAAGTACAGTGCCTGTACTGCCGTGTGGTACCGAGTGGAGTACAGTGCCTGTACTGCCGTGTAGTCCCGAGTGGAGTACTGAGTGCATACTGCCGTGTAGTACTGAGTGGAGTACAGTGCCTGTACTGCCGTGTAGTACCGAGTGGAGTACAGTGCCTGTACTGCCGTGTAGTACTGAGTGGAGTACAGTGCCTGTACTGCCGTGTAGTCCCGTGTGGAGTACTGTGTGTATAGTGCAGTGTAGTACTGAGTGGAGTACAGTGCATGTACTGCCGTGTAGTACCGAGTGGATTACTGTGTGTATAGTGCCGTGTAGTACCGAGTAGAGTACAGTGCCTGTACTGCCGTGTAGTACTGAGTGGTGTACATTGTGTATAGTGCCGTGTAGTACCGAGTGGAGTACAGTGTGTATAGTGCCGTGTAGTACTGAGTGGAGTACAGTGCATGTACTGCCGTGTAGTACAGAGTGGAGTACAGTGCAAGTACTGCCGTGTAGTACTGAGTGGAGTACAGTGCATGTACTGCCGTGTAGTACCGAGTGGCGTACAGTGCCTGTACTGCCGTGTAGTACTGAGTGGTGTACAATGCCTGTACTGCCGTGTAGTCCCGAGTGGAGTACGGTGCCTGTACTGCCGTGTAGTACTGAGTGGAATACTGTGTGTATAGTGCCGTGTAGTACCGAGTGGCGTACCGTGCCTGTACTGCCGTGTAGTACTGAGTGGAGTACAGTGCCTGTACTGCCGTGTAGTACTGAGTGGAGTACAGTGCCTGTACTGCCGTGTAGTCCCGACTGGAGTACAGTGCCTGTACTGCCGTGTAGTACAGAGTGGAGTACTGTGTGTATAGTGCCGTGTAGTACCGAGTGGAGTAAAGTGCCTGTACTGCCGTGTAGTACTGAGTGGAGTACAGTGCCTGTACTGCTGTGTAGTACTGAGTGGAGTACAGTGCCTGTACTGCCGTGTAGTACTGAGTGGAGTACTGTGTGTATAGTGCCGTGTAGTACCGAGTGGAGTACCGTGCCTGTACTGCCGTGTAGTACCGAGTGGAGTACCGTGCCTGTACTGCCGTGTAGTCCCGAGTGGAGTACAGTGCCTGTACTGCCGTGTAGTACTGAGTGGAGTACTGTGTGCATAGTGCCGTGTAGTACCGAGTGGAGTACAGTGCCTGTACTGCCGTGTAGTACTGAGTGGAGAACAGTGCCTGTACTGCCGTGTATTACTGAGTGCAGTACAGTGCCTGTACTGCCGTGTAGTCCCGAATGGAGTACTGTGTGTATAGTGCCGTGTAGTACGGAGTGGAGTACAGTGCCTGTACTGCCGTGTAGTACTGAGTGGAGTACAGTGCCTGTACTAACGTGTATTCCCGAGAGGAGTACTGTGTGTTTAGTGCAGTGTAGTACTGAGTGGTGTACAATGCCTGTACTGACGTGTAGTACTGAGTGGAGTACAGTGCCTGTACTCCCGTGTAGTCCCGAGTGGAGTACTGTGTGTATAGTGCCGTGTAGTACTGAATGGAGTACAGTGCCTTTACTGCTGTGTAGTACGGAGTGGAGTACAGTGCCTGTACTGCCGTGTAGTAATGAGTGGAGTACTGTGTGTATAGTGCCGTGTAGTACCGAGGGGAGTACAGTGCCTGTACTGCCGTGTAGTACTAAGTGGAGTACAGTGGCTGTACTGCCGTGTAGTCCCGAGTGTAGTACTGTGTGTACAGTGCAGTGTAGTGCTGAGTGGTGTACAGTGCTTGTACTGCCGTGTAGTACTGAGTGGAGTACAGTGCCTGTACTGCCGTGTAGTACTGGGTGGAGTACAGTGCCTGTACTGCCGTGTAGTACCGAGTGGGGGACTGTGTGTATACTGCTGTGTAGTACCGAGTGGAGTACAGTGCCTGTACTGCCGTGTAGTACCGAGTGGAGTACTGTGTGTATAGTGCCGTGTAGTACCGAGTGGAGTACAGTGCCTGTACTGTCGTGTAGTACCGAGTGGAGTACTGTGTGTATAGTGCCGTGTAGTACCGAGTGGAGTACAGTGCCTGTACTGCTGTGTAGTACCGAGTGGAGTACTGTGTGCATACTGCCGTGTAGTACTGTGTGGAGTATAGTGCCTGTACTGCCGTGTAGTACCGGGCGGAGTACTGTTTGTATAGTGCCGTGTAGTACCGAGTGGAGTACACTGCATTTACTGCCGTGTTGTACCGAGTGGAGTACTGTGTGTATCGTGCGGTGTAGTACCGAGTGGAGTACATTGCATGTAATGCGGTGTAGTACCGAGTGGAGTACTGTGTGTATAGTGCCGTGTAGTACGGAGTGGAGTACAGTGCCTGTACTGCCGTGTAGTACTGAGTGGAGTACAGTGCCTGTACTAACGTGTATTCCCGAGAGGAGTACTGTGTGTTTAGTGCAGTGTAGTACTGAGTGGTGTACAATGCCTGTACTGACGTGTAGTACTGAGTGGAGTACAGTGCCTGTACTCCCGTGTAGTCCCGAGTGGAGTACTGTGTGTATAGTGCCGTGTAGTACTGAGTGGAGTACAGTGCCTGTACTGCTGTGTAGTCCGGAGTGGAGTACAGTGCCTGTACTGCCGTGTAGTAATGAGTGGAGTACTGTGTGTATAGTGCCGTGTAGTACCGAGGGGAGTACAGTGCCTGTACTGCCGTGTAGTACTAAGTGGAGTACAGTGGCTGTACTGCCGTGTAGTCCCGAGTGTAGTACTGTGTGTACAGTGCAGTGTAGTGCTGAGTGGTGTACAGTGCTTGTACTGCCGTGTAGTACTGAGTGGAGTACAGTGCCTGTACTGCCGTGTAGTACTGGGTGGAGTACAGTGCCTGTACTGCCGTGTAGTACCGAGTGGGGGACTGTTTGTATACTGCTGTGTAGTACCGAGTGGGGTACAGTGCCTGTACTGCCGTGTAGTACCGAGTGGAGTACTGTGTGTATAGTGCCGTGTAGTACCGAGTGGAGTACAGTGCCTGTACTGTCGTGTAGTACCGAGTGGAGTACTGTGTGTATAGTGCCGTGTAGTACCGAGTGGAGTTCAGTGCCTGTACTGCTGTGTAGTACCGAGTGGAGTACTGTGTGCATACTGCCGTGTAGTACTGTGTGGAGTATAGTGCCTGTACTGCCGTGTAGTACCGGGCGGAGTACTGTTTGTATAGTGCCGTGTAGTACCGAGTGGAGTACACTGCATGTACTGCCGTGTTGTACCGAGTGGAGTACTGTGTGTATCGTGCGGTGTAGTACCGAGTGGAGTACATTGCATGTAATGCGGTGTAGTACCGAGTTTAGTACTGTGTGTATAGTGCCGTGTAGTACCGAGTGGAGTACAGTGCCTCTACTGCCGTGTAGTACTGAGTGGAATACAGTGCCTGAACTGCCGTGTAGTCCCGAGTGGAGTACAGTGCCTGTACTGCCGTGTAGTAGTGAGTGGAGTACTGTGCCTGTACTGCGTGTGGTACTGAGTGGAGTACTGTGTGTATAGTGCCGTGTAGTACCGAGTGGAGTACAGTGCCTGTATTGCCGTGTAGTACCGAGTGGAGTACTGTGTATATAGTGCCGTGTAGTACCGAGTGGAGAACTGTGTGCATACTGCCGTGTAGTAATGAGTGGAGTACAGTACCTGTACTGCCGTGTAGTACCGAGTGAAGTACTGTGTGTATAGTGCCGTGTAGTACCGAGTGGAGTACAGTGCCTGTACTGTCGTCTAGTACCGAGTGGAGGTCTGTGTGTATAGTGCCGTGTAGTACCGAGTGGAGTACAGTGCCTGTACTGCTGTGTAGTACCGAGTGGAGTACTGTGTGCATACTGCCGTGTAGTACTGTGTGGAGTATAGTGCCTGTACTGCCGTGTAGTACCGGGTGGAGTAGTGTTTATATAGTGCCGTGTAGTACCGAGTGGAGTACACTGCATGTACTGCCGTGTAGTACCGAGTGGAGTACTGTGTGTATCGTGCGGTGTAGTACCGAGTGGAGTACATTGCATGTACTGCGGTGTAGTACCTAGTGGAGTACTGTGTGTATAGTGCCGTGTAGTACCGAGTGGAGTACAGTGCCTCTACTGCCGTGTAGTACTGAGTGGAGTACAGTGCCTGTACTGCCGTGTAGTCCCGAGTGGAGTACAGTGCCTGTACTGTCGTGTAGTAGTGAGTGGGGTACTGTGCCTGTACTGCCGTGTGGTACTGAGTGGAGTACTGTGTGTATAGTACCGTGTAGTACCGAGTGGAGTACAGTGCCTGTAATGCCGTGTAGTACCGAGTGGAGTACAGTGCCTGTACTGCCGTGTAGTACTGAGTGGAGTACAGTGCCTGTACTGCCGTGTAGTCCCGAGTGGAGTACTGTGTGTATAGTGCAGTGTAGTACTGAGTGGAGTACTGTGTGTATAGTGCAGTGTAGTACTGAGTGGAGTACTGTGTGTATAGTGCCGTGTACTACTGAGTGGAGTACAGTGCCTGTACTGCCGTGTAGTCCCGAGTGGAGTACAGTGCCTGTACTGCCGTGTAGTAGTGAGTGGAGTACTGTGCCTCTACTGCCGTGTGGTACTGAGTGGAGTACTGTGTGTATAGTGCCGTGTAGTACCGCGTGGAGTACAGTGCCTGTACTGCCGTGTAGTACTGAGTGGTGTACAGTGCCTGTAATGCTGTGTAGTAACGAGTGGAGTATTGTGTGTATAGTGCCGTGTAGTACCGAGTGGAGTACAGTGCCTGTACTGCCGTGTAGTACCGAGTGGAGTACAGTGCCTGTACTGCCGTGTAGTAGTGAGTGGAGTACTGTGCCTGTACTGCCGTGTGGTACTGAGTGGAGTACTGTGTGTATAGTGCCGTGTAGTACCGCGTGGAGTACAGTGGGTGTAGTGCCGTGTAGTACTGAGTGGAGTAGAGTGCCTGTACTGCCGTGTAGTACTGAGTGGAGTACAGTGCCTGTACTGCCGTGTAGTCCCGAGTGGAGTACATTGCCTGTACTGCCGTGTAGTACTGAGTGGAGTACTGTGTGTATAGTGCCGTGTAGTACCGAGTGGAGTACAGTGCCTGTACTGCCGTGTTGTACCGAGTGGAGTACAGTGTATAGTGCCGTGTAGTACACAGTGGAGTACAGTGCCTGTACTGCCGTGTAGTACTGAGTGAAGTACAGTGCCTGTAATGCCGTGTAGTACTGAGTGGAGTACAGTGCCTGTACTGCCGTGTAGTCCCGAGTGGAGTACAATGCCTGTACTGCCGTGTAGTACTGATTGGAGTACAGTGCCTGTACTGCCGTGTAGTACTGAGTGGAGTACAGTGCCTGTACTGCCGTGTAGTCCCGAGTGGAGTACAATGCCTGTACTGCCGTGTAGTACTGATTGGAGTACAGTGCCTGTACTGCCGTGTAGTACCGAGTGGAGTACAGTGCTTGTATTGCCGTGTAGTACTGAGTGGAGTACAGTGCCTGTACTGCCGTGTAGTGCCCAGTGGAGTACTGTGTGTATAGTGCAGTGTAGTACTGAGTAGAGTACAGTGCATGTACTGCCGTGTAGTCCCGAGTGGAGTACTCTGTGTATAGTGCAGTGTAGTACTGAGTGGAGTACAGTGCTTGTACTGCCGTGTAGTCCCGAGTGGAGTACTGTGTGCATACTGCCGTGTAGTACTGAGTGGAGTACAGTGCCTGTACTGCCGTGTAGTACCGAGTGGAGTACAGTGCCTGTACTGCCGTGTAGTACTGAGTGGAGTACAGTGCCTGTACTGCCGTGTAGTCCCGTGTGGAGTACTGTGTGTATAGTGCAGTGTAGTACTGAGTGGAGTACAGTGCATGTACTGCCGTGTAGTACCGAGTGGATTACTGTGTGTATAGTGCCGTGTAGTACCGAGTGGAGTACAGTGCCTGTACTGCCGTGTAGTACTGAGTGGTGTACAGTGTGTATAGTGCCGTGTAGTACCGAGTGGAGTACAGTGTGTATAGTACCGTGTAGTACTGAGTGGAGTACAGTGCATGTACTGCCGTGTAGTACAGAGTGGAGTACAGTGCAAGTACTGCCGTGTAGTACTGAGTGGAGTACAGTGCATGTACTCCCGTGTAGTACCAAGTGGAGTGCAGTACCTGTACTGCCGTGTAGTACTGAGTGGAGTACAGTGCCTGTACTGACGTGTAGTACGGAGTGGAATACAGTGCCTGTACTGGAGTGTATTACCTAGTGGAGTACAGTGTGTATAGTGCCGTCTAGTACCGAGTGGAGTACAGTGTGTATAGTGCCGTGTAGTACTGAGTGGAGTACAGTGCCTGTACTGCCGTGTAGTACCGAGTGGAGTACAGTGCCTGTACTGCCGTGTAGTACTGAGTGGAATACAGTGCCTGTACTGCCGTGTAGTACCGAGTGGAGTACAGTGTGCATAGTGCCGTGTAGTACTGAGTGGAGTACAGTGCCTGTACTGCCGTGTAGTACTGAGTGGGTACAGTGCCTGTACTGCCGTGTAGTACCGAGTGGAGTACTGTGTGTATACTGCCGTGTAGTACTGAGTGTAGTACAGTACCTGTACTGCCGTGTAGTACCGAGTGGAGTACTGTGTGTATAGTGCGGTGTAGTACCGAGTGGAGTACAGTGCATGTACTGCCGTGTAGTCCCGAGTGGAGTACTGTGTGTATAGTGCCGTGTAGTACCGAGTGGAGTATAGTGCCTGTATTGCCGTGTAGTACCGAGTGGAGTACTGTGTGTATAGTGCCGTGTAGTACCGAGTGGAGTACAGTGTGCATACTGCCGTGTAGTACTGAGTGGAGTACAGTGCCTGAACTGCCGTGTAGTACCGAGTGGAGTACTGTGTGTATAGTGCCGTGTAGTACCGAGTGGAGTAAAGTGCATGTACTGCCGTGTAGTACCGAGTGGAGTACTGTGTGTATAGTGCGGTGTAGTACCGAGTGGAGTACAGTGCATGTACTGCCGTGTAGTCCCGAGTGGAGTACTGTGTGTATAGTGCCGTGTAGTACCGAGTGGAGTACAGTGCCTGTATTGCCGTGTAGTACCGAGTGGAGTACTGTGTGTATAGTGCCGTGTAGTACCGAGTGGAGTGCTGTGTCCATACTGCCGTGTAGTACAGAGTGGAGTACAGTACCTGTACTGCCGTGTAGTACCGAGTGGAGTACTGTGTGTATAGTGCCGTGTAGTACCGAGTGGAGTACAATCCCTGTATTTTCGTGTAGTACTGAGTGGAATAGAGTGCCTGAAGTGCCGTGTAGTCCCGAGTGGAGTACAGTGCCTGTACTGCCGTGTAGTTGTGAGTGGAGTACTGTGCCTGTACTGCCGTGTAGTACTGAGTGGAGTACTCTGTGTATAGTGCCGTCTAGTACCGAGTGGAGTACAGTGGGTGTACTGTCGTGTATTACTGTGTGGAGTACAGTGCCTGTACTGCCGTGTAGTACTGAGTGGAGTACAGTGCCTGTACTGCCGTGTAGTACTGAGTGGAGTACAGTGCCTGTACTGCCGTGTAGTACTGAGTGGAGTACAGTGCATGTACTGCCGTATAGTACTGAGTGGAGTACTGTGTGTATAGTGCCGTGTAGTACCGAGTGGAGTACCGTGCCTGTACTGCCGTGTAGTACTGAGTGGCGTACAGTGCCTGTACTGCCGTGTAGTACTGAGTGGTGTACAGTGCCTGTACTGCCGTGTAGTCCCGAGTGGAGTACGGTGCCTGTACTGCCGTGTAGTACTGAGTGGAGTACTGTGTGTATAGGGCCGTGTAGTACCGAGTGGAGTACCGTGCCTGTACTGCCGTGTAGTACTGAGTGGAGTACAGTGCCTGTACTGCCGTGTAGTACTGAGTGGAGTACAGTGCCTGTACTGCCGTGTAGTCCCGACTGGAGTACAGTGCCTGTACTGCCGTGTAGTACAGAGTGGAGTACTGTGTGTATAGTGCCGTGTAGTACCGAGTGGAGTAAAGTGCCTGTACTGCCGTGTAGTACTGAGTGGAGTACAGTGCCTGTACTGCCGTGTAGTACTGAGTGGAGTACAGTGCCTGTACTGCCGTGTAGTACTGAGTGGAGTACTGTGTGTATAGTGCCGTGTAGTACCGAGTGGAGTACCGTGCCTGTACTGCCGTGTAGTCCCGAGTGGAGTACAGTGCCTGTACTGCCGTGTAGTACTGAGTGGAGTACTGTGTGTATAGTGCCGTGTAGTACCGAGTGGAGTACAGTGCCTGTACTGCCGTGTAGTACTGAGTGGAGAACAGTGCCTGTACTGCCGTGTATTACTGAGTGCAGTACAGTGCCTGTACTGCCGTGTAGTCCCGAATGGAGTACTGTGTGTATAGTGCCGTGTAGTATGGAGTGGAATACAGTGCCTGTACTGCCGTGTAGTACTGAGTGGAGTACAGTGCCTGTACTAACGTGTATTCCCGAGAGGAGTACTGTGTGTTTAGTGCAGTGTAGTACTGAGTGGTGTACAATGCCTGTACTGCCGTGTAGTACTGAGTGGAGTACAGTGCCTGTACTCCCGTGTAGTCCCGAGTGGAGTACTGTGTGTATAGTGCCGTGTAGTACTGAGTGGAGTACAGTGCCTGTACTGCCGTGTAGTACTGGGTGGAGTACAATGCCTGTACTGCCGTGTAGTACCGAGTGGGGGACTGTGTGTATACTGCTGTGTAGTACCGAGTGGAGTACAGTGCCTGTACTGCCGTGTAGTACCGAGCGGAGTACTGTGTGTATAGTGCCGTGTAGTACCGAGTGGAGTACAGTGCCTGTACTGTCGTGTAGTACCGAGTGGAGTACTGTGTGTATAGTGCCGTGTAGTACCGAGTGGAGTACAGTGCCTGTACTGCTGTGTAGTACCGAGTGGAGTACTGTGTGCATACTGCCGTGTAGTACTGTGTGGAGTATAGTGCCTGTACTGCCGTGTAGTACCGGGTGGAGTACTGTTTGTATAGTGCCGTGTAGTACCGAGTGGAGTACACTGCATGTACTGCCGTGTTGTACCGAGTGGAGTACTGTGTGTATCGTGCGGTGTAGTACCGAGTGGAGTACATTGCATGTAATGCGGTGTAGTACCGAGTTTAGTACTGTGTGTATAGTGCCGTGTAGTACCGAGTGGACTACAGTGCCTCTACTGCCGTGTAGTACTGAGTGGAATACAGTGCCTGAACTGCCGTGTAGTCCCGAGTGGAGTACAGTGCCTGTACTGCCGTGTAGTAGTGAGTGGAGTACTGTGCCTGTACTGCGTGTGGTACTGAGTGGAGTACTGTGTGTATAGTGCCGTGTAGTACCGAGTGGAGTACAGTGCCTGTATTGCCGTGTAGTACCGAGTGGAGTACTGTGTATATAGTGCCGTGTAGTACCGAGTGGAGAACTGTGTGCATACTGCCGTGTAGTAATGAGTGGAGTACAGTACCTGTACTGCCGTGTAGTACCGAGTGAAGTACCGAGTGAAGTACTGTGTGTATAGTGCCGTGTAGTACCGAGTGGAGTACAGTGCCTGTACTGTCGTCTAGTACCGAGTGGAGGTCTGTGTGTATAGTGCCGTGTAGTACCGAGTGGAGTACAGTGCCTGTACTGCTGTGTAGTACCGAGTGGAGTACTGTGTGCATACTGCCGTGTAGTACTGTGTGGAGTATAGTGCCTGTACTGCCGTGTAGTACCGGGTGGAGTAGTGTTTATATAGTGCCGTGTAGTACTGAGTGGAGTACACTGCATGTACTGCCGTGTAGTACCGAGTGGAGTACTGTGTGTATCGTGCGGTGTAGTACCGAGTGGAGTACATTGCATGTACTGCGGTGTAGTACCTAGTGGAGTACTGTGTGTATAGTGCCGTGTAGTACCGAGTGGAGTACAGTGCCTCTACTGCCGTGTAGTACTGAGTGGAGTACAGTGCCTGTACTGCCGTGTAGTCCCGAGTGGAGTACAGTGCCTGTACTGTCGTGTAGTAGTGAGTGGGGTACTGTGCCTGTACTGCCGTGTGGTACTGAGTGGAGTACTGTGTGTATAGTACCGTGTAGTACCGAGTGGAGTACAGTGCCTGTAATGCCGTGTAGTACCGAGTGGAGTACAGTGCCTGTACTGCCGTGTAGTACTGAGTGGAGTACAGTGCCTGTACTGCCGTGTAGTCCCGAGTGGAGTACTGTGTGTATAGTGCAGTGTAGTACTGAGTGGAGTACTGTGTGTATAGTGCAGTGTAGTACTGAGTGGAGTACTGTGTGTATAGTGCCGTGTACTACTGAGTGGAGTACAGTGCCTGTACTGCCGTGTAGTCCCGAGTGGAGTACAGTGCCTGTACTGCCGTGTAGTAGTGAGTGGAGTACTGTGCCTCTACTGCCGTGTGGTACTGAGTGGAGTACTGTGTGTATAGTGCCGTGTAGTACCGCGTGGAGTACAGTGCCTGTACTGCCGTGTAGTACTGAGTGGTGTACAGTGCCTGTAATGCTGTGTAGTAACGAGTGGAGTATTGTGTGTATAGTGCCGTGTAGTACCGAGTGGAGTACAGTGCCTGTACTGCCGTGTAGTACCGAGTGGAGTACAGTGCCTGTACTGCCGTGTAGTAGTGAGTGGAGTACTGTGCCTGTACTGCCGTGTGGTACTGAGTGGAGTACTGTGTGTATAGTGCCGTGTAGTACCGCGTGGAGTACAGTGGGTGTAGTGCCGTGTAGTACTGAGTGGAGTAGAGTGCCTGTACTGCCGTGTAGTACTGAGTGGAGTACAGTGCCTGTACTGCCGTGTAGTCCCGAGTGGAGTACATTGCCTGTACTGCCGTGTAGTACTGAGTGGAGTACTGTGTGTATAGTGCCGTGTAGTACCGAGTGGAGTACAGTGCCTGTACTGCCGTGTTGTACCGAGTGGAGTACAGTGTATAGTGCCGTGTAGTACACAGTGGAGTACAGTGCCTGTACTGCCGTGTAGTACTGAGTGAAGTACAGTGCCTGTAATGCCGTGTAGTACCGAGTGGAGTACTGTGTGTATAGCGCCGTGTAGTACCGAGTGGAGGACAGTGCCTGTACTGCCGTGTAGTACTGAGTGGAGTACAGTGCCTGTACTGCCGTGTAGTACCGACTGGAGTACAGTGCTTGTACTGCCGTGTAGTACTGCGTGAAATACAGTGCCTGTACTGCCGTGTAGTGCCGAGTGGAGTACTGTGTGTGTAGTGCAGTGTAGTACTGAGTGGAGTACAGTGCATGTACTGCCGTGTAGTGCCGAGTGGAGTACTGTATGTATAGTGCAGTGTAGTACTGAGTGGAGTACAGTGCCCGTACTGCCGTGTAGTACCGAGTGGAGTACAGTGCATTTACTGTCGTGTAGTCCCGAGAGGAGTACTGTGTGCATACTGCCGTGTATTACTGAGTGGAGTACAGTGCCTGTACTGCCGTGTAGTAGCGATTGGGGGACTGTGTGTGTACTGCCGTGTAGTACTGAGTAGAGTACAGTGCCTGTTCTGCCGTGTAGTACCGAGTGGAGTACTGTGTGTATAGTGCCGTGTAGTACCGAGTGGAGTACAGTGCCTGTACTGCCGTGTAGTACTGAGTGGAGTACAGTGCCTGTAATGCCGTGTAGTCCCGAGTGGAGTACAGTGCCTGTACTGCCGTGTAGTACTGATTGGAGTAGAGTGCCTGTACTGCCGTGTAGTACCGAGTGGAGTACAGTGCTTGTTCCACCGTGTAGTACTGAGTGGAGTACAGTGCCTGTACTGCCGTGTAGTGCCCAGTGGAGTACTGTGTGTATAGTGCAGTGTAGTACTGAGTGGAGTACAGTGCATGTACTGCCGTGTAGTACCGAGTGGAGTACAGTGCCTGTACTGCCGTGTAGTCCCGAGTGGAGTACTGTGTGCATACTGCCGTGTAGTACTGAGTGGAGTACAGTGCCTGTAATGCCGTGTAGTACCGAGTGGAGTACAATGCCTCTACTGCCGTGTAGTACTGAGTGGAGTACAGTGCCTGTACTGCCGTGTAGTCCCGAGTGGAGTACTGTGTGTATAGTGCAGTGTAGTACTGAGTGGAGTACTGTGTGTATAGTGCAGTGTAGTACTGAGTGGAGTACTGTGTGTATAGTGCCGTGTAGTACTGAGTGGAGTACAGTGCCTGTACTGCCGTGTAGTCCCAGGTGGAGTACTGTGTGCTTACTGCCGTGTAGTACTGAGTGGAGTACATTGCCTGTACTGCCGTGTAGTACTGGGTGGAGTACAGTGCCTGTACTGCCGTGTAGTCCCCAGTGGAATACAGTTTGTGTAGTGCAGTGTAGTACTGAGTGGAGTACAGTGCATGTACTGCCGTGTAGTACCGAGTGGAGTACTGTGTGTATAGTGCAGTGTAGTACTGAGTGGAGTACTGTGTGTATAGTGCCGTGTAGTACTGAGTGGAGTACAGTACCTGTACTGCCGTGTAGTACCGAGTGGAGTACTGTGTGTATAGTGCCGTGTAGTACACAGTGGAGTACAGTGCCTGTGCTGCCGTGTAGAACTGAGTGGAGTACAGTGCCTGAAATGCCGTGTAGTGCCGAGTGGAGTACTGTGTGTATAGTGCCGTGTAGTACTGAGTGGAGTACATTGCCTGTACTGCCGTGCAGTCCCGAGTGGAGTACTGTGTGTATAGTGCCGTGTAGTACTGAGCGGAGTACGGTGCCTGTACTGCCGTGTAGTACTGAGTGGGTAAAGTGCCTGTACTGCCGTGTAGTACCGAGTGGAGTACTGTGTGTATACTGCCGTGTAGTACTGAGTGGAGTACAGTACCTGTACTGCCGTGTAGTACCGAGTGGGGGACTGTGTGTATACTGCCGTGTAGTACTGAGTGGAGTACAGTGCCTGTACTGCCGAGTAGTCCCGAGTGGAGTACTGTGTGTATAGTGCAGTGTAGTACTGAGTGGAGTACAGTGCATGTACTGCCGTGTAGTCCCGAGTGGAGTACTGTATGTATAGTGCAGTATAGTACTGAGTGGAGTACAGTGCCTGTACTGCCGTGTATACCGAGTGGAGTACAGTGCCTTTACTGCCGTGTAGTCCCGAGTGGAGTACTGTGTGCATACTGCCGTGTATTACTGAGTGGAGTACAGTGAGTGTACTGCCGTGTAGTACTGAGTGGACTACAAAGCCTGTACTGCCGTGTAGTCCCGAGTGGAGTACTGAGTGTATAGTGCCGTGTAGTACCGAGTGGAGTACAGTGCCTGTACTGCCGTGTAGTACTGAGTGGAGTACAGTGCCTGTACTGCCGTGTAGTCCCGAATGGATTACATTGTGTATAGTGCCGTGTAGTACCGAGTGGAGTACAGTGCCTGTACTGCCGTGTAGTACCGAGTGGAGTAGTGTGTGTATAGTGCCGTGTAGTACACAGTGGAGTACAGTGCCTGTACTGCCGTGTAGTACTGAGTGGTGTACAGTGCCTGTAATGCTGTGTAGTAACGAGTGGAGTATTGTGTGTATAGTGCCGTGTAGTACCGAGTGGAGTACAGTGCCTGTACTGCCGTGTAGTACCGAGTGGAGTACTGTGTGTATAGTGCCGTTTAGTACACAGTGGAGTACAGTGCCTGTACTGCAGTGTAGTACTGAGTGGAGTACAGTGCCTGTACTGCCGTGTAGTCCCGAGTGGAGTACAATGCCTGTACTGCCGTGTAGTACTGATTGGAGTAATAGTGCCTGTACTGCCGTGTAGTACCGAGTGGAGTACAGTGCTTTTACTGCCGTGTAGTACTGAGTGAAGTACAGTGCCTGTACTGCCGTGTTATGCCGAGTGGAGTACTGTGTGTATAGTGCAGTGTAGTACTGAGTGGAGTACAGTGCATGTACTGCCGTGTAGTCCCGAGTGGAGTACTGTATGTATAGTGCAGTATAGTACTGAGTGGAGTTCAGTGCCTTTACTGCCGTGTATACCGAGTGGAGTACAGTGCCTATACTGCCGTGTAGTCCCGAGTGGAGTACTGTGTGCATACTGCCGTGTATTACTGAGTGGAGTACAGTGCCTGTACTGCCGTGTAGTAGCGAGTGGGGGACTGTGTGTGTACTGCCGTGTAGTACTGAGTAGAGTACAGTGCATGTTCTGCCGTGTAGTACCGAGTGGAGTACTGTGTGTATAGTGCCGTGTAGTACCGAGTGGAGTACAGTGCCTGTACTGCCGTGTACTACTGAGTGGAGTACAGTGCCTGTAATGCCGTGTAGTACCGAGTGGAGTACTGTGTGTATAGTGCCGTGTAGTACCGAGTGGAGTACAGTGCCTGTACTGCCGTGTAGTACTGAGTGGAGTACAGTGCCTGTACTGCCGTGTAGTCCCGAGTGGAGTACAATGCCTGTACTGCCGTGTAGTACTGATTGGAGTACAGTGCCTGTACTGCCGTGTAGTACCGAGTGGAGTACAGTGCTTGTATTGCCGTGTAGTACGGAGTGGAGTACAGTGCCTGTACTGCCGTGTAGTGCCCAGTGGAGTACTGTGTGTATAGTGCAGTGTAGTACTGAGTAGAGTACAGTGCATGTACTGCCGTGTAGTCCCGAGTGGAGTACTCTGTGTATAGTGCAGTGTAGTACTGAGTGAAGTACAGTGCCTGTACTGCCGTGTGGTACCGAGTGGAGTACAGTGCCTGTACTGCCGTGTAGTCCCGAGTGGAGTACTGAGTGCATACTGCCGTGTAGTACTGAGTGGAGTACAGTGCCTGTACTGCCGTGTAGTACCGAGTGGAGTACAGTGCCTGTACTGCCGTGTAGTACTGAGTGGAGTACAGTGCCTGTACTGCCGTGTAGTCCCGTGTGGAGTACTGTGTGTATAGTGCAGTGTAGTACTGAGTGGAGTACAGTGCATGTACTGCCGTGTAGTACCGAGTGGATTACTGTGTGTATAGTGCCGTGTAGTACCGAGTAGAGTACAGTGCCTGTACTGCCGTGTAGTACTGAGTGGTGTACATTGTGTATAGTGCCGTGTAGTACCGAGTGGAGTACAGTGTGTATAGTGCCGTGTAGTACTGAGTGGAGTACAGTGCATGTACTGCCGTGTAGTACAGAGTGGAGTACAGTGCAAGTACTGCCGTGTAGTACTGAGTGGAGTACAGTGCATGTACTGCCGTGTAGTACCGAGTGGCGTACAGTGCCTGTACTGCCGTGTAGTACTGAGTGGTGTACAATGCCTGTACTGCCGTGTAGTCCCGAGTGGAGTACGGTGCCTGTACTGCCGTGTAGTACTGAGTGGAATACTGTGTGTATAGTGCCGTGTAGTACCGAGTGGCGTACCGTGCCTGTACTGCCGTGTAGTACTGAGTGGAGTACAGTGCCTGTACTGCCGTGTAGTACTGAGTGGAGTACAGTGCCTGTACTGCCGTGTAGTCCCGACTGGAGTACAGTGCCTGTACTGCCGTGTAGTACAGAGTGGAGTACTGTGTGTATAGTGCCGTGTAGTACCGAGTGGAGTAAAGTGCCTGTACTGCCGTGTAGTACTGAGTGGAGTACAGTGCCTGTACTGCCGTGTAGTACTGAGTGGAGTACAGTGCCTGTACTGCTGTGTAGTACTGAGTGGAGTACAGTGCCTGTACTGCCGTGTAGTACTGAGTGGAGTACTGTGTGTATAGTGCCGTGTAGTACCGAGTGGAGTACCGTGCCTGTACTGCCGTGTAGTCCCGAGTGGAGTACAGTGCCTGTACTGCCGTGTAGTACTGAGTGGAGTACTGTGTGCATAGTGCCGTGTAGTACCGAGTGGAGTACAGTGCCTGTACTGCCGTGTAGTACTGAGTGGAGAACAGTGCCTGTACTGCCGTGTATTACTGAGTGCAGTACAGTGCCTGTACTGCCGTGTAGTCCCGAATGGAGTACTGTGTGTATAGTGCCGTGTAGTACGGAGTGGAGTACAGTGCCTGTACTGCCGTGTAGTACTGAGTGGAGTACAGTGCCTGTACTAACGTGTATTCCCGAGAGGAGTACTGTGTGTTTAGTGCAGTGTAGTACTGAGTGGTGTACAATGCCTGTACTGACGTGTAGTACTGAGTGGAGTACAGTGCCTGTACTCCCGTGTAGTCCCGAGTGGAGTACTGTGTGTATAGTGCCGTGTAGTACTGAATGGAGTACAGTGCCTTTACTGCTGTGTAGTACGGAGTGGAGTACAGTGCCTGTACTGCCGTGTAGTAATGAGTGGAGTACTGTGTGTATAGTGCCGTGTAGTACCGAGGGGAGTACAGTGCCTGTACTGCCGTGTAGTACTAAGTGGAGTACAGTGGCTGTACTGCCGTGTAGTCCCGAGTGTAGTACTGTGTGTACAGTGCAGTGTAGTGCTGAGTGGTGTACAGTGCTTGTACTGCCGTGTAGTACTGAGTGGAGTACAGTGCCTGTACTGCCGTGTAGTACTGGGTGGAGTACAGTGCCTGTACTGCCGTGTAGTACCGAGTGGGGGACTGTGTGTATACTGCTGTGTAGTACCGAGTGGAGTACAGTGCCTGTACTGCCGTGTAGTACCGAGTGGAGTACTGTGTGTATAGTGCCGTGTAGTACCGAGTGGAGTACAGTGCCTGTACTGTCGTGTAGTACCGAGTGGAGTACTGTGTGTATAGTGCCGTGTAGTACCGAGTGGAGTACAGTGCCTGTACTGCTGTGTAGTACCGAGTGGAGTACTGTGTGCATACTGCCGTGTAGTACTGTGTGGAGTATAGTGCCTGTACTGCCGTGTAGTACCGGGCGGAGTACTGTTTGTATAGTGCCGTGTAGTACCGAGTGGAGTACACTGCATGTACTGCCGTGTTGTACCGAGTGGAGTACTGTGTGTATCGTGC
The DNA here is from genome assembly GCF_040414725.1 of Anabrus simplex. NCBI lineage: Eukaryota > Metazoa > Arthropoda > Insecta > Orthoptera > Tettigoniidae > Anabrus > Anabrus simplex. The sequence goes on along the minus strand of NC_090266.1, from coordinate 915,836,975 downwards.
GGTGTAGTACCGAGTGGAGTACATTGCATGTAATGCGGTGTAGTACCGAGTGGAGTACTGTGTGTATAGTGCCGTGTAGTACCGAGTGGAGTACAGTGCCTCTACTGCCGTGTAGTACTGAGTGGAGTACAGTGCCTGTACTGCCGTGTAGTCCCGAGTGGAGTACAGTGCCTGTACTGCCGTGTAGTAGTGAGTGGAGTACTGTGCCTGTACTGCCGTGTGGTACTGAGTGGAGTACTGTGTGTATAGTGCCGTGTAGTACCGAGTGGAGTACAGTGCCTGTATTGCCGTGTAGTACCGAGTGGAGTACTGTGTATATAGTGACGTGTAGTACCGAGTGGAGTACTGTGTGCATACTGCCGTGTAGTAATGAGTGGAGTACAGTACCTGTACTGCCGTGTAGTACCGAGTGATGTACTGTGTGTATAGTGCCGTGTAGTACCGAGTGGAGTACAGTGCCTGTACTGCCGTGTAGTACTGAGTGGAGTACAGTGCCTGTACTGCCGTGTAGTCCCGAGTGGAGTACAGTGCCTGTACTGCCGTGTAGTAGTGAGTGGAGTACTGTGCCTGTACTGCCGTGTGGTACTGAGTGGAGTACTGTGTGTATAGTGCCGTGTAGTACCGCGTGGAGTACAGTGGGTGTAGTGCCGTGTAGTACTGAGTGGAGTAGAGTGCCTGTACTGCCGTGTAGTACTGAGTGGAGTACAGTGCCTGTACTGCCGTGTAGTCCCGAGTGGAGTACATTGCCTGTACTGCCGTGTAGTACTGAGTGGAGTACTGTGTGTATAGTGCCGTGTAGTACCGAATGGAGTACAGTGCCTGTATTGCAGTGTAGTACTGAGTGGAGTACAGTGCCTGTACTGCCGTGTAGTACTGAGTGGAGTACAGTGCCTGTACTGCCGTGTAGTACTGAGTGGAGTGCAGTGCCTGTACTGCCGTGTAGTACTGAGTGGAGTACAGTACCTGTACTGCCGTGTAGTACCGAGTGGGGGACTGTGTGTATACTGCCGTGTAGTACTGAGTGGAGTACACTGCCTGTACTGCCGAGTAGTCCCGAGTGGAGTACTGTGTGTATAGTGCAGTGTAGTACTGAGTGGAGTACAGTGCATGTACTGCCGTGTAGTCCCGAGTGGAGTACTGTATGTATAGTGCAGTATAGTACTGAGTGGAGTACAGTGCCTGTACTGCCGTGTATACCGAGTGGAGTACAGTGCCTTTACTGCCGTGTAGTCCCGAGTGGAGTACTGTGTGCATACTGCCGTGTATTACTGAGTGGAGTACAGTGAGTGTACTGCCGTGTAGTACTGAGTGGACTACAGTGCCTGTACTGCCGTGTAGTCCCGAGTGGAGTACTGAGTGTATAGTGCCGTGTAGTACCGAGTGGAGTACAGTGCCTGTACTGCCGTGTAGTACTGAGTGGAGTACAGTGCCTGTACTGCCGTGTAGTCCCGAATGGATTACTTTGTGTATAGTGCCGTGTAGTACCGAGTGGAGTACAGTGCCTGTACTGCCGTGTAGTACCGAGTGGAGTAGTGTGTGTATAGTGCCGTGTAGTACACAGTGGAGTACAGTGCCTGTACTGCCGTGTAGTACTGAGTGGTGTACAGTGCCTGTAATGCTGTGTAGTAACGAGTGGAGTATTGTGTGTATAGTGCCGTGTAGTACCGAGTGGAGTACAGTGCCTGTACTGCCGTGTAGTACCGAGTGGAGTACTGTGTGTATAGTGCCGTGTAGTACACAGTGGAGTACAGTGCCTGTACTGCAGTGTAGTACTGAGTGGAGTACAGTGCCTGTACTGCCGTGTAGTCCCGAGTGGAGTACAATGCCTGTACTGCCGTGTAGTACTGATTGGAGTAATAGTGCCTGTACTGCCGTGTAGTACCGAGTGGAGTACAGTGCTTTTACTGCCGTGTAGTACTCAGTGAAGTACAGTGCCTGTACTGCCGTGTTATGCCGAGTGGAGTACTGTGTGTATAGTGCAGTGTAGTACTGAGTGGAGTACAGTGCATGTACTGCCGTGTAGTCCCGAGTGGAGTACTGTATGTATAGTGCAGTATAGTACTGAGTGGAGTTCAGTGCCTTTACTGCCGTGTATACCGAGTGGAGTACAGTGCCTATACTGCCGTGTAGTCCCGAGTGGAGTACTGTTTGCATACTGCCGTGTATTACTGAGTGGAGTACAGTGCCTGTACTGCCGTGTAGTAGCGAGTGGGGGACTGTGTGTGTACTGCCGTGTAGTACTGAGTAGAGTACAGTGCATGTTCTGCCGTGTAGTACCGAGTGGAGTACTGTGTGTATAGTGCCGTGTAGTACCGAGTGGAGTACAGTTCCTGTACTGCCGTGTAGTACTGAGTGGAGTACAGTGCCTGTACTGCCGTGTAGTCCCGAATGGATTACTTTGTGTATAGTGCCGTGTAGTACCGAGTGGAGTACAGTGCCTGTACTGCCGTGTAGTACCGAGTGGAGTAGTGTGTGTATAGTGCCGTGTAGTACACAGTGGAGTACTGTGCCTGTACTGCCGTGTAGTACTGAGTGGTGTACAGTGCCTGTAATGCTGTGTAGTAACGAGTGGAGTATTGTGTGTATAGTGCCGTGTAGTACCGAGTGGAGTACAGTGCCTGTACTGCCGTGTAGTACCGAGTGGAGTACTGTGTGTATAGTGCCGTGTAGTACACAGTGGAGTACAGTGCCTGTACTGCAGTGTAGTACTGAGTGGAGTACAGTGCCTGTACTGCCGTGTAGTCCCGAGTGGAGTACAATGCCTGTACTGCCGTGTAGTACTGATTGGAGTAATAGTGCCTGTACTGCCGTGTAGTACCGAGTGGAGTACAGTGCTTTTACTGCCGTGTAGTACTGAGTGAAGTACAGTGCCTGTACTGCCGTGTTATGCCGAGTGGAGTACTGTGTGTATAGTGCAGTGTAGTACTTAGTGGAGTACAGTGCATGTACTGCCGTGTAGTCCCGAGTGGAGTACTGTATGTATAGTGCAGTATAGTACTGAGTGGAGTTCAGTGCCTTTACTGCCGTGTATACCGAGTGGAGTACAGTGCCTATACTGCCGTGTAGTCCCGAGTGGAGTACTGTGTGCATACTGCCGTGTATTACTGAGTGGAGTACAGTGCCTGTACTGCCGTGTAGTAGCGAGTGGGGGACTGTGTGTGTACTGCCGTGTAGTACTGAGTAGAGTACAGTGCATGTTCTGCCGTGTATTACCGAGTGGAGTACTGTGTGTATAGTGCCGTGTAGTACCGAGTGGAGTACAGTGCCTGTACTGCCGTGTACTACTGAGTGGAGTACAGTGCCTGTAATGCCGTGTAGTACCGAGTGGAGTACTGTGTGTATAGTGCCGTGTAGTACCGAGTGGAGTACAGTGCCTGTACTGCCGTGTAGTACTGAGTGGAGTACAGTGCCTGTACTGCCGTGTAGTCCCGAGTGGAGTACAATGCCTGTACTGCCGTGTAGTACTGATTGGAGTACAGTGCCTGTACTGCCGTGTAGTACCGAGTGGAGTACAGTGCTTGTATTGCCGTGTAGTACGGAGTGGAGTACAGTGCCTGTACTGCCGTGTAGTGCCCAGTGGAGTACTGTGTGTATAGTGCAGTGTAGTACTGAGTAGAGTACAGTGCATGTACTGCCGTGTAGTCCCGAGTGGAGTACTCCGTGTATAGTGCAGTGTAGTACTGAGTGAAGTACAGTGCCTGTACTGCCGTGTGGTACCGAGTGGAGTACAGTGCCTGTACTGCCGTGTAGTCCCGAGTGGAGTACTGAATGCATACTGCCGTGTAGTACTGAGTGGAGTACAGTGCCTGTACTGCCGTGTAGTACCGAGTGGAGTACAGTGCCTGTACTGCCGTGTAGTACTGAGTGGAGTACAGTGCCTGTACTGCCGTGTAGTCCCGTGTGGAGTACTGTGTGTATAGTGCAGTGTAGTACTGAGTGGAGTACAGTGCATGTACTGCCGTGTAGTACCGAGTGGATTACTGTGTGTATAGTGCCGTGTAGTACCGAGTAGAGTACAGTGCCTGTACTGCCGTGTAGTACTGAGTGGTGTACATTGTGTATAGTGCCGTGTAGTACCGAGTGGAGTACAGTGTGTATAGTGCCGTGTAGTACTGAGTGGAGTACAGTGCATGTACTGCCGTGTAGTACAGAGTGGAGTACAGTGCAAGTACTGCCGTGTAGTACTGAGTGGAGTACAGTGCATGTACTGCCGTGTAGTACCGAGTGGCGTACAGTGCCTGTACTGCCGTGTAGTACTGAGTGGTGTACAATGCCTGTACTGCCGTGTAGTCCCGAGTGGAGTACGGTGCCTGTATTGCCGTGTAGTACTGAGTGGAATACTGTGTGTATAGTGCCGTGTAGTACCGAGTGGCGTACCGTGCCTGTACTGCCGTGTAGTACTGAGTGGAGTACAGTGCCTGTACTGCCGTGTAGTACTGAGTGGAGTACAGTGCCTGTACTGCCGTGTAGTCCCGACTGGAGTACAGTGCCTGTACTGCCGTGTAGTACAGAGTGGAGTACTGTGTGTATAGTGCCGTGTAGTACCGAGTGGAGTAAAGTGCCTGTACTGCCGTGTAGTACTGAGTGGAGTACAGTGCCTGTACTGCCGTGTAGTACTGAGTGGAGTACAGTGCCTGTTCTGCTGTGTAGTACTGAGTGGAGTACAGTGCCTGTACTGCCGTGTAGTACTGAGTGGAGTACTGTGTGTATAGTGCCGTGTAGTACCGAGTGGAGTACCGTGCCTGTACTGCCGTGTAGTCCCGAGTGGAGTACAGTGCCTGTACTGCCGTGTAGTACTGAGTGGAGTACTGTGTGCATAGTGCCGTGTAGTACCGAGTGGAGTACAGTGCCTGTACTGCCGTGTAGTACTGAGTGGAGAACAGTGCCTGTACTGCCGTGTATTACTGAGTGCAGTACAGTGCCTGTACTGCCGTGTAGTCCCGAATGGAGTACTGTGTGTATAGTGCCGTGTAGTACGGAGTGGAGTACAGTGCCTGTACTGCCGTGTAGTACTGAGTGGAGTACAGTGCCTGTACTAACGTGTATTCCCGAGAGGAGTACTGTGTGTTTAGTGCAGTGTAGTACTGAGTGGTGTACAATGCCTGTACTGACGTGTAGTACTGAGTGGAGTACAGTGCCTGTACTCCCGTGTAGTCCCGAGTGGAGTACTGTGTGTATAGTGCCGTGTAGTACTGAGTGGAGTACAGTGCCTGTACTGCTGTGTAGTCCGGAGTGGAGTACAGTGCCTGTACTGCCGTGTAGTAATGAGTGGAGTACTGTGTGTATAGTGCCGTGTAGTACCGAGGGGAGTACAGTGCCTGTACTGCCGTGTAGTACTAAGTGGAGTACAGTGGCTGTACGGCCGTGTAGTCCCGAGTGTAGTACTGTGTGTACAGTGCAGTGTAGTGCTGAGTGGTGTACAGTGCTTGTACTGCCGTGTAGTACTGAGTGGAGTACAGTGCCTGTACTGCCGTGTAGTACTGGGTGGAGTACAGTGCCTGTACTGCCGTGTAGTACCGAGTGGGGGACTGTTTGTATACTGCTGTGTAGTACCGAGTGGAGTACAGTGCCTGTACTGCCGTGTAGTACCGAGTGGAGTACTGTGTGTATAGTGCCGTGTAGTACCGAGTGGAGTACAGTGCCTGTACTGTCGTGTAGTACCGAGTGGAGTACTGTGTGTATAGTGCCGTGTAGTACCGAGTGGAGTTCAGTGCCTGTACTGCTGTGTAGTACCGAGTGGAGTACTGTGTGCATACTGCCGTGTAGTACTGTGTGGAGTATAGTGCCTGTACTGCCGTGTAGTACCGGGCGGAGTACTGTTTGTATAGTGCCGTGTAGTACCGAGTGGAGTACACTGCATGTACTGCCGTGTTGTACCGAGTGGAGTACTGTGTGTATCGTGCGGTGTAGTACCGAGTGGAGTACATTGCATGTAATGCGGTGTAGTACCGAGTTTAGTACTGTGTGTATAGTGCCGTGTAGTACCGAGTGGAGTACAGTGCCTCTACTGCCGTGTAGTACTGAGTGGAATACAGTGCCTGAACTGCCGTGTAGTCCCGAGTGGAGTACAGTGCCTGTACTGCCGTGTAGTAGTGAGTGGAGTACTGTGCCTGTACTGCGTGTGGTACTGAGTGGAGTACTGTGTGTATAGTGCCGTGTAGTACCGAGTGGAGTACAGTGCCTGTATTGCCGTGTAGTACCGAGTGGAGTACTGTGTATATAGTGCCGTGTAGTACCGAGTGGAGAACTGTGTGCATACTGCCGTGTAGTAATGAGTGGAGTACAGTACCTGTACTGCCGTGTAGTACCGAGTGAAGTACTGTGTGTATAGTGCCGTGTAGTACCGAGTGGAGTACAGTGCCTGTACTGTCGTCTAGTACCGAGTGGAGTACTGTGTGTATAGTGCCGTGTAGTACCGGGTGGAGTAGTGTTTATATAGTGCCGTGTAGTACCGAGTGGAGTACACTGCATGTACTGCCGTGTAGTACCGAGTGGAGTACTGTGTGTATCGTGCGGTGTAGTACCGAGTGGAGTACATTGCATGTACTGCGGTCTAGTACCTAGTGGAGTACTGTGTGTATAGTGCCGTGTAGTACCGAGTGGAGTACAGTGCCTCTACTGCCGTGTAGTACTGAGTGGAGTACAGTGCCTGTACTGCCGTGTAGTCCCGAGTGGAGTACAGTGCCTGTACTGTCGTGTAGTAGTGAGTGGGGTACTGTGCCTGTACTGCCGTGTGGTACTGAGTGGAGTACTGTGTGTATAGTACCGTGTAGTACCGAGTGGAGTACAGTGCCTGTAATGCCGTGTAGTACCGAGTGGAGTACAGTGCCTGTACTGCCGTGTAGTACTGAGTGGAGTACAGTGCCTGTACTGCCGTGTAGTCCCGAGTGGAGTACTGTGTGTATAGTGCAGTGTAGTACTGAGTGGAGTACTGTGTGTATAGTGCAGTGTAGTACTGAGTGGAGTACTGTGTGTATAGTGCCGTGTACTACTGAGTGGAGTACAGTGCCTGTACTGCCGTGTAGTCCCGAGTGGAGTACAGTGCCTGTACTGCCGTGTAGTAGTGAGTGGAGTACTGTGCCTCTACTGCCGTGTGGTACTGAGTGGAGTACTGTGTGTATAGTGCCGTGTAGTACCGCGTGGAGTACAGTGCCTGTACTGCCGTGTAGTACTGAGTGGTGTACAGTGCCTGTAATGCTGTGTAGTAACGAGTGGAGTATTGTGTGTATAGTGCCGTGTAGTACCGAGTGGAGTACAGTGCCTGTACTGCCGTGTAGTACCGAGTGGAGTACAGTGCCTGTACTGCCGTGTAGTAGTGAGTGGAGTACTGTGCCTGTACTGCCGTGTGGTACTGAGTGGAGTACTGTGTGTATAGTGCCGTGTAGTACCGCGTGGAGTACAGTGGGTGTAGTGCCGTGTAGTACTGAGTGGAGTAGAGTGCCTGTACTGCCGTGTAGTACTGAGTGGAGTACAGTGCCTGTACTGCCGTGTAGTCCCGAGTGGAGTACATTGCCTGTACTGCCGTGTAGTACTGAGTGGAGTACTGTGTGTATAGTGCCGTGTAGTACCGAGTGGAGTACAGTGCCTGTACTGCCGTGTTGTACCGAGTGGAGTACAGTGTATAGTGCCGTGTAGTACACAGTGGAGTACAGTGCCTGTACTGCCGTGTAGTACTGAGTGAAGTACAGTGCCTGTAATGCCGTGTAGTACCGAGTGGAGTACTGTGAGTATAGCGCCGTGTAGTACCGAGTGGAGGACAGTGCCTGTACTGCCGTGTAGTACTGAGTGGAGTACAGTGCCTGTACTGCCGTTAGTACCGACTGGAGTACAGTGCTTGTACTGCCGTGTAGTACTGCGTGAAATACAGTGCCTGTACTGCCGTGTAGTGCCGAGTGGAGTACTGTGTGTATAGTGCAGTGTAGTACTGAGTGGAGTACAGTGCATGTACTGCCGTGTAGTGCCGAGTGGAGTACTGTATGTATAGTGCAGTGTAGTACTGAGTGGAGTACAGTGCCCGTACTGCCGTGTAGTACCGAGTGGAGTACAGTGCATTTACTGTCGTGTAGTCCCGAGTGGAGTACTGTGTGCATACTGCCGTGTATTACTGAGTGGAGTACAGTGCCTGTACTGCCGTGTAGTAGCGATTGGGGGACTGTGTGTGTACTGCCGTGTAGTACTGAGTAGAGTACAGTGCCTGTTCTGCCGTGTAGTACCGAGTGGAGTACTGTGTGTATAGTGCCGTGTAGTACCGAGTGGAGTACAGTGCCTGTACTGCCTTGTAGTACTGAGTGGAGTACAGTGCCTGTAATGCCGTGTAGTACCGAGTGGAGTACTGTGTGTATAGTGCCGTGTAGTACCGAGTGGAGTACAGTGCCTGTACTGCCGTGTAGTACTGAGTGGAGTACAGTGCCTGTAATGCCGTGTAGTCCCGAGTGGAGTACAGTGCCTGTACTGCCGTGTAGTACTGATTGGAGTAGAGTGCCTGTACTGCCGTGTAGTACCGAGTGGAGTACAGTGCTTGTTCCACCGTGTAGTACTGAGTGGAGTACAGTGCCTGTACTGCCGTGTAGTGCCCAGTGGAGTACTGTGTGTATAGTGCAGTGTAGTACTGAGTGGAGTACAGTGCATGTACTGCCGTGTAGTACCGAGTGGAGTACAGTGCCTGTACTGCCGTGTAGTCCCGAGTGGAGTACTGTGTGCATACTGCCGTGTAGTACTGAGTGGAGTACAGTGCCTGTAATGCCGTGTAGTACCGAGTGGAGTACAATGCCTCTACTGCCGTGTAGTACTGAGTGGAGTACAGTGCCTGTACTGCCGTGTAGTCCCGAGTGGAGTACTGTGCCTGTACTGCCGTGTAGTACTGAGTGGAGTACATTGCCTGTACTGCCGTGTAGTACCGAGTGGAGTACTGTGTGTATAGTGCAGTGTAGTACTGAGTGGTGTACTGTGTGTATAGTGCCGTGTAGTACTGAGTGGAGTACAGTGCCTGTACTGCCGTGTAGTCCCAGGTGGAGTACTGTGTGCTTACTGCCGTGTAGTACTGAGTGGAGTACAGTGCCTGTACTGCCGTGTAGTACCGAGTGGAGTACTGTGCCTGTACTGCCGTGTAGTACTGAGTGGAGTACATTGCCTGTACTGCCGTGTAGTACCGAGTGGAGTACTGTGTGTATAGTGCAGTGTAGTACTGAGTGGTGTACGGTGTGTATAGTGCCGTGTAGTACTGAGTGGAGTACAGTGCCTGTACTGCCGTGTAATACCGAGTGGAGTACTGTGTGCATACTGCCGTGTAGTATTGAGTGGAGTACATTGCCTGTACTGCCGTGTAGTACTGGGTGGAGTACAGTGCCTGTACTGCCGTGTAGTCCCCAGTGGAATACAGTTTGTGTAGTGCAGTGTAGTAATGAGTGGAGTACAGTGCATGTACTGCCGTGTAGTACCGAGTGGAGTACTGTGTGTATAGTGCAGTGTAGTACTGAGTGGAGTACTGTGTGTATAGTGCCGTGTAGTACTGAGTGGAGTACAGTACCTGTACTGCCGTGTAGTACCGAGTGGAGTACTGTGTGTATAGTGCCGTGTAGTACACAGTGGAGTACAGTGCCTGTGCTGCCGTGTAGAACTGAGTGGAGTACAGTGCCTGAAATGCCGTGTAGTGCCGAGTGGAGTACTGTGTGTATAGTGCCGTGTAGTACTGAGTGGAGTACATTGCCTGTACTGCCGTGCAGTCCCGAGTGGAGTACTGTGTGTATAGTGCCGTGTAGTACTGAGCGGAGTACGGTGCCTGTACTGCCGTGTAGTACTGAGTGGGTAAAGTGCCTGTACTGCCGTGTAGTACCGAGTGGAGTACTGTGTGTATACTGCCGTGTAGTACTGAGTGGAGTACAGTACCTGTACTGCCGTGTAGTACCGAGTGGGGGACTGTGTGTATACTGCCGTGTAGTACTGAGTGGAGTACAGTGCCTGTACTGCCGAGTAGTCCCGAGTGGAGTACTGTGTGTATAGTGCAGTGTAGTACTGAGTGGAGTACAGTGCATGTACTGCCGTGTAGTCCCGAGTGGAGTACTGTATGTATAGTGCAGTATAGTACTGAGTGGAGTACAGTGCCTGTACTGCCGTGTATACCGAGTGGAGTACAGTGCCTTTATTGCCGTGTAGTCCCGAGTGGAGTACTGTGTGCATACTGCCGTGTATTACTGAGTGGAGTACAGTGAGTGTACTGCCGTGTAGTACTGAGTGGACTACAGTGCCTGTACTGCCGTGTAGTCCCGAGTGGAGTACTGAGTGTATAGTGCCGTGTAGTACCGAGTGGAGTACAGTGCCTGTACTGCCGTGTAGTACTGAGTGGAGTACAGTGCCTGTACTGCCGTGTAGTCCCGAATGGATTACTTTGTGTATAGTGCCGTGTAGTACCGAGTGGAGTAGAGTGCCTGTACTGCCGTGTAGTACCGAGTGGAGTAGTGTGTGTATAGTGCCGTGTAGTACACAGTGGAGTACAGTGCCTGTAC